>NC_071532.1:6786272-7136272 GCF_026979565.1 Vidua chalybeata
TCCCAATCTCTGCCCAAGCTGTAATTCAACACAGCAATTAGTCTGTAGACCTGAGGCTGTGCTTTCTGTTTCCTGGCTGAGTGCTTCAACTGCGGGCGTTGCTTTCTGGAACAGGAGCACCTGACTCTTTTACCTTGATGACTTGTGCCTTTATGATTTGAAAGCAGCCCTTGTTTTAATTTTCTAGTAAAAGGGCCTAAAATCAAAGCAGTGGACATTTTAGAAGGATTAAGGAGAACACTTTAGGGAATTTTTTTCTTAGGCCTGCAGTAAGCAGGCTGAGGCCAGAAATTTGTGCCAGAGTATGCGCTTTCTGTGCTTGTGCTCTTATTGTGCTTTTATGTTCCTCTGGACACAGTGGGATGTGTTGTCATTTCCTGGGACTTCTGTTGAAGGTAACTGATTTCTTTTCAAGGTGATTCTTACGTTTCCCCTCATGACTTCCCAGGTGACCAACCCCGTTTCCAAGGTGTCCTACTCTGCAATCGTCACTCTGGGAGAGTTCTTTGCAACCTTGAAGAGGACATGGACTCTGAGGTGGATCAGGTTGCTCCAGTCCTTCTCCAGATGGTGTGGAACTCCCCAGAGTTTGTTCAGAAAGCAGCCAGGCAGACCCTGGGGATCATGGTGGAGAATGTGACTCCTGCACGAGCAATGACTGCTCTCATCGACAGGGGAGTCAAGTAGGTTCTTCCTCTTTTAGTGATATTCTTCACCTTCTAGTGTGTGGCTGGGGGAAGGGATGAGGGAAAGAATGGAATGGTGGGAGGGAAGGGTCCTGTATCCTGCATCTTCTGTGATCTCAGTGACTTGATTCTCCCATCAACTTCATTTCTTTCCTCTTGTCACCTAATTCTGCCCTCCTGCGGCCTATTAGTTCTCAGAATCACAGAACTGAAGAATATGGGGAGTTGGAAAGGGCCCTTCAGGATCACCAAGTCCAGCTCTTGGCTTTGCACAGAACAGCCCAAGGGTCACACCGTGTGCCTGAGATTCTTGTCCAAATGCTTCTTTAGCTCTGCCAGGATTGGTGCTGTGACCACTGCCCTGGGAGCCTTTTCCAGTGCCCAAGCACCCTCTGGGTGAAAAGCCTTTTCCCAATATCCAAACTAAAGCTCCTCTGACTTGGCTTCCTGCAGCTTCCTGGAATTCCCCCAGTCTGTCAGATGTTCCTAGACGTGGTGAACCGTGGGGAAGTGAAAGTGCCTGCAAATGCCAAGGATAGATCCTTGTGCTTTTGTGGGAAGAGGGACAATTGCAATTGCAGCTGTCAGCGCTGTTGGATATTTCACAGCGCTAACCACAGAGGCCCTGGGAAAAACCATGTCTCCTCATGATGCCATTCAGCTGAGAAATAAGGAGGGTACTTGCTGGTGCGTGGAGCACATGGGGGAGAATGTGCTGGGTGTGGCACAGCCTGCACAGCAGGCCCAGCTCCTGCCAAAAGGAGTCTTGTACGACTGTCCTGGCCCTAGAGCTCTACTTTCTATTCAAACTGATGTTTCATGTTAGCCTTGAGATGATGAATTGCACCTTAACAGGCTGAGTGCCATGGGACAGCTGAAGCAAATGCTGCCTTAAGTGTTGGTGCTGGGCCTGAGAGTTCCCAAGAAGCACTCTCTAGAACAGGACAACCTGGCTAAAATGCCTGCCACCCTTTCCTCAGCTGGGCAATAGAGTGAAACACTCAGATTTATCTGTTGCCAAGCCTCACAGAAGAAAGAGGCTGCATGGCTGGATATTCTGCAACTTCACAGCCTACAGCGTCTTTTCCCTGCATTTGTTTTTTTTCCAAAGGTCTGCAGATTTGGGGAGAAATGGGTGGAAAGAGGCTCAATCCTGCTGCAGCTCTGTGTAGTGGGTGCCCTCTGATGGGTCCACATGAATTGTCCTTGATTTCTAAATAATTCATATGTGATCCATTCCTTTAATCTTTCTCAGAGAAAATAGTGTGGAAGAAATTGAGTATCAGATGGTGCAGGGAGACTGAATTCCTCCCTCTTCCTTGCAGGCAGTCCTGCTGTACAATGCTAGCTTTGTGTTTATCTGAGGACAGAACCTTCTACAGGTGTCTGAAGCTGCAGGGAGAACCCAGGCCTCCTTCCCCCAGCAAGGACAGGGAGCAGGCTCTGGCCAAGGCCTGTGCTGCTGTTGCTCCTTCTCCCTGTGCCCCAGGGTTTGCTCTCCTCTTCCCAGGAGCCACCACGCCCAGGTGCGGAAGTGTGCGGCCAAACTCCTCCTGTCCTTGATGGAGAGAATTGGAGTCACAAAGCTCGCAGACACACCCAGGGCTGAGAGGCTGGCACACGTGGCAGGGATGCTTGCTCAGGACTGTCACCAGGACACAAGGTAATGATCTTCATTTCAGCTCCTAAAACAGGAAAACCCTTTCCTGTCTGGCTAGAAAGGTAAAACCACAAATGAGTGGAAACTAAAGGAAATAAGAAGTGACCTCACTGTGTGGCTAAGGGGCATAGACTCAGTGAATATGCTGAGTTGGAAGGGACCTGTCAGGGTCATCCAGTCCAGCTCCTGGCCATGTGCAGGGCACCCCAAGAGTCACTCCACGTGCCTGGGAGCATTGTCCAAACGCTTCTTGAGCTCAGTCAGCCTTGGTGCTGTGACCACTGCTCTGGGTTGCCTGGGGAAATGACTGGAGTGGGTAACCTGCTGTTGGCCAGCAAAAAGGTGCATTGCCAACTTCCTGTGTCTTGAAGGATTCTTTACTGAGGTCAAAAGAGCTCCGATTAGCCAGTCAAACAGTTTTGTTTGGCCTTAGGTGCACAACACAAAGCCAAAGTGTTGGCTAATATTCATCCCAGAAGGATCCCAAACATCTGTTTCTCATTAAGACTTTCCTAGAAATATTTCTGGGGTTGTTAGCCAGTGGATTCAGTCTTTCTAAACCCCTTCTACATATTTCTGCAATGCTGTTATCTGTGGCTCAGTGCCCTGCAAATTTTCTTGAAGAAAACTGTGCTTCCTAGTGGCCAAATGCGCCAAATCCCCTTACTTGATGATGAAATTCCCTTGCTGCCAAACACCAGAGCAACTAGCTGCCCCTGTGCAGCTAGTTGTACAGAATAGTCTAGGATAGTACAGAATCTAGGATGCATGAGCTGCTTTGTCCTGCCTTCCCTGCAAGCTAAAGAAAGGCAAATTATTGTGCAATGGCAGCAAGACACTGCTAATGGCTCTGACAACAAGCAGATGTGTTTTGCTTGTTCTCTGGGAACCCCAGAACAGTTTCAGAGTGAAATGGCATTTTTCTCTGGCCCCACATTCTCCTCTTGTCTCTTGTGTTCAGCTGACAACACTGTGCAGTGTCAAGTGGAGGGAAATCTCCCTCTTTGCTGAGTAGGTAATGCCTTCTCATGCAAGCATTGCACCTGATGAGTTTAAGGTATCAGCCTCTTCTGTTAACACTCCTCCTTTGTTCACTTTTCTTTTGTTTCCTTCCTACCTGCCTTCCTTCCTGCCTTCCACCCTCCCTCCCTTCCTCCCTTCCTTTCTCCCGTCCTTCCTTCCATCCTTCCTTAGGCATTATGGACAGGAGATGGTGAAGATGTTGCTGAGTCACCAAGAATTGAAAATGCTTTTGGAACGATCTCTTTCCACCCGTGACCTGGAAGATATCCTGACAAGAATTAAGAAGAAAGTAAGTGCTAGGCAGGAGAAATGTCTCCTTTCTGCAAGTATTGCCACTGCTAATATGAGATCAAACATACCCAATCTGTCTTTATCTCCTTCTTCTTCTTCTGCTGAATTATTTTGCACCTGGGCATGAGCTGTTAATCCTCAGCCTGTTCATCTGCAGGCCACAAAGGAACTGATATTATTAGGGAAAAAGTGGGGCTTGGAAGATTTTGAATATCAGTAACAAAGAAGAAAGGCAAAGAGGAGAAAATGGGTCTACATTTAAGAGTAAGGCCTCCACCACACTCTCCCTGCTCTGCCCCCAGTAAAGCAACTAAGTGAGAATAGAAGATTACAGAGACTGAAGATAACAGTGTCTTTGCAAAAGACACCAGAAGTAGTAGTACCAAGAAAATTTCCAAATATACTACAGATGTACAAGTCAAGCCTAGTTACTACAATTACTAGCTGTCTTTTGGGAATACTGCCCTGCACTCAAGCCCTGTGGAGCTGGAAGAAGCTTGGTGAATCCAGCAGCATCCACCAAAAAATCCTTTGTTTGTTTGGAGGGGGGATTTTACTTCTTTCATTGAAAATATAGAAGGGAGTGTGCCTTTGTGCAGGAGCAGGGAGAGTCAGTGTTGAACCAAATCAACTTCCAGCACAATGGGCTGTCCCCCGAAGAGTCCAATTTTTTTTGCTGCTTCCTTTAGAGCACTCGTTGCCTACCAGTTTGCATTATTCCCATTTATGCTCAAGATTAATGAACTTGGGCTTTTAGACTGCTGCTCTGTATGGTAGCACCCATAACCTGCCTTGCACTATAGGAAACAAAGAGTTGGCATCACTGAATCTCTGCTCTGTTTCCTTCTGTAAGTTAGGAAATGTTTCCCTAAGCTTTGATAGCAGTGATCCTGGTTCTAACTGGTGCTTGAAACAGGCAATATCCTATCTTATATTCTAAAGATTGATGGGGTTTCTCCATGTCTTTGGTAGGCAATGGAAAACCAGAAGGGCGAATGCCCACCTGTCAAGGAGCCGGTGGAGAAGAGGAACGATGGCTCAAAGAAGCCCCAGGCCACATTGCCTTCTAGCAAACGGTACTGAGCACTTTTCTTAGATGTGACCAAGCACATGACAAGCTTTACATGCCTCTTCCTCAGGAAAAACTTTCTGACAGAGATGACCATTGCCAGACATTGTTTCCTTTCCCTACAAATGCTCTAGGATAAAAAATGTTTACTTCTGCATTATGCTGAACACAACTTCTCTGCAGGGCTTTCCACAAAAATGGAGAGACAAAAAGGCACCCATTGGTTGCAGCTCAGACAATCCAGTGCAGTGGCAAGGGCAGGGTTGTGGAGGCCAGGAGAGAGGGACAAGTTTCTGCTGCCTGACTTGGGAGAAGTAAATTCAACCAGGGTTTTTTCCATCTGAGTGGAGTCTTTTCCAGATGGGTGTTTTGATGAGAAGTCCCAGTCTAGAAGCAAGATGCCATTCCACAAAGATGCAGTTCTCATCCATGTGGTTTGGCCTGGCTGAATCATGGTTTTCTTACCCTCAAACAGTACCAAGTTTGAGTAGTAAGTAGCAAGGCAATTCCTGAGCAACTTTGGTCAACAGGTGTCTCAACGTGGACTTTTTGTCCTGATATTCCTGTCCTTCATATAGGTTGCTTGATGGACAGCATGTTTGGTTGATTTCCTCCTGTGCTGCAATCAGCATTTAAGACAGGAATTTGGTCCTTGCTGTCTCTTCATGCCCATGGCAGAGCTACTTGCTCCTCTTATAACAGAGGGGCAGTTTTTTAGCTCTGGCACGCTCAGTGGTGTCAGGAAAGTGACCACGTGCCTCAGTAGCACGGCTAGCATCCTCCTGTGCTCATGGAAGAGACAGGTTGATCCAGGAGAATTGTTCCCAGTGGCTTTGTTAAGCTGTGGATCTAGTCTCTAGGGAAGCAAATGAAACGTGGGCATACTTCTGGGATGTCTGGCTTCTGTTTTTCTCTCTGTTACTGATTTTCTGGATCCTTCAGATATGCCCCTGTTCATCTGTTCAGATGCATCTGAGCTACTTTTCCAGATTGTCATGCCTGGTCATAGAGACACTTCTCCAGAGTGATGAGTCTCCTTATTATAAGACACACACGTCCCATATGAGGAGGCATTTAAACTTGGAAGTAGCGTCTCCCTTTCCCCACAAAGCAATGTGACCAGTGTGCCTTGGAAGCCACCTGAAGATAGATCAGATGCATCTCATCCTTGGTTTTCCCGAGGGAGCACTGGAACAATGTTACTTGCAGATTGTCTCCCATAATGATTGTCACAAGGTCCACGTTGTTCTTCAGAGCCTCGTGATTTTCTAGCTTGAAATCACATCATAGGAAAGCTCCTCAAGATATTTTGCTCACAATTAATGGAAGGTATTATCACCAATAGGTTCTAGTTTGGTTTTGTTTTCCAGGGTGAAGTCTACCTCTGATGGACGCCTCCTACACCGTGCAAAAGCCCAGGTCACGTTACTTCCAGCTGTGGAAGAAATGGAGCCGCTCCAGAAGCTTTACAATCTCCTGCAAGCCAAGGGGTTTCAGACACGGATGGAAGGAGTGGCACTCCTCCTAGACCTGTGCAAAAACAGCCCCCAGCTCATCTCCACTAACATTGTCGAAGTACGTATGGTATTTTCATTGTTCATTCTTTTAGCTCCTTTCCTAAGCCTGTAGAAGTAAAGGCAATTCAGTGTGTCTTGGCACTACATCCTGGCTGTTTGGGACAGGCTGGTCCCTCTTACCCAGACAAATTTAATTCAGGTCCAGGCTTCAGGACAAGTTATTTCCAAAGTCCAGCTGTATTTTTCTGGCACGTGCCTATTGATGCTGTTCATCAGATGATGACAGAATTTTCTGCTGGTGTAACTGCTTCTGTCTCCTACTCCCAGTTGGGTTAAGTGAAGGGAATCCAGGAACTGAAAGCGTGGCAATCCTTATTCAGATTAAAAATACGTTTGCAAGGGGAACAGAAGTATCAGGCTGGGTTGGTTTAAACCCAGGGGGTTTTAAAGAATACTTCTGTCAACTCCATCTTGTCTTGCACAGGCACAACTCTGGCTACTGATTTCCATCCTCGTCCCTATTCCTCTTAGTAAAGACAGTGCTCACCCTTCTTGGGGAGCCTTTTTTTCTCTTTGGAAAGAAAGGGAGGAAAACAGCTAAGGACAGATCTCTGCCTTCTCCTCCCAGTAGCTGCTTTTTCCCTTTTTCCAGAAAAAGGTGCCTGATGATGTGGCTGTCAGGGACTGAACCTGCTCTAATGAGAGCTGTACAGCACATTACATTTCAGAAGTCCACCTGTTAGTTAGAGAAATGGTCTGGATCCTGGAAGAGTTGATCAGAGCCCTGCACTTCTCCAGACACAGGTTCTGAGACAAACAAAATAACACTTAGATCTCCTGCAGCCATAGTGTTGGCAAAATCATAATTGCCCTCAGTACTTGAGGCAACTGTATAGAAAAACGGGCATTGTAAATATCTGCTTCCATACTTGTAAAGCAAAGGTAGCCTTTTGCAGTAATAAATGGAATTGATTTAATGATTTTTAGACTGAGAGAAATACCATAGCAACTATTCGGTCCCCATCCAAACCTCTTAAAAACAGAAGTAATCTTTCAAGCAGCATGAGGTTGTGCAACCATTCCAGTGAGTGGCCCACAGGAAAACAGTGGAATTGTGCAAGCAAGTGCTGACCTGAGAGAAAGGATCCCTTTCATCTCTTACACACTGAGTGCTACTTCCACTCTTCAAACAAGGACATTTTAATCCAGCTTTCATGTTCTCTTCACAGATTTTTGATTATTTTGTCCTGAGAATATCTGACAGCCACAAGAAAGTGAAGCAGAAGGCGCTGGACGTGCTGGCAGAAATCATAGGCCTCCTGGAAGATGCCCTGAACCCAGTGATCATCCGTTTGGTGGAAGGAATAACAAAGAACCTGAACTCAAAGGATCCCGGGGTTCATGCTGCAGCTGTGAAAGCACTGGAAGGATCCATTGCTCATTTAGGTGAGGCTGAGCCCTTGGCACTCTCCTCAGCTGTGTCTCTGTCTCTCCGACACAAGAGAACGCTGAGTGCCTTGATAGCTGCTGTTGCCTGTGGAATGCTCCAGCTGACACCCACCAGAAGCTGTGGAGGTGCAGTCTTTATGCACCAGTCCCCCAACAGGCTTGAATGTGATCAGCATTTCCCAAAAGTCCCAGGAGCCATGGCTCTGTGCTGCTTGTCTGAAGAGCAGCTCCCAGACTACAGCTTTGCTAGAATTCAGAGGCAAAGGGTTTTGGAGTTTGCTTGGGCCCCATTTGATTTCCCAAATGAACAACTTTGCTGTTGGCATGAAGGGTGCACTGGTCCATCAGAGTTTCTGCAGAGCAGCTGCCTGGAAAGCTCTACATTATAAGCATTACCTGCCTGTTTTCCATCTTTCTTCTTTGTCTTCTCTTTGAAAGGGGAAATTAAGATTCACCAAGTCTAACAGGTCAAATCCAGCTGTCAGTGGTGCCTTGTTCCACATGTTGTTTTGCATGGGGCAAGATGCTCTAGCAAATAACTACATGGGCAGGGGCTGCTCTAAATTCCTTTGCCACACAGATTTATGTCAGCTAGGAAAATGCCTATAAAATGGCGTGTTGAAGAGGCAGGTGTCCAAGGGCAGTTCCCACTTTCTCCACCTCAGCTGCTCTGTGAACTCAGGAACTGCCTGATTCAGTGCCTTTCTGTGTCCCAAGTCTGGGCTTCTTCCTTTTTGCTCTGGGATGCAAGACCTTTTCACTGCTTACATGTGACTGAACTCTTGAGGTCCCTGATGTGAAATGTTTTAACAAAGCTCCTGGTACAGCAGGCCGAGCTTTGCTTTTGGAATGTAAAACCTTGTCAAATAGGCTGGAAGGAAAGATGAAAAGGATTCAGAAATTAACAGACATTTTCATTTTTATAAAGGAGGGTTGCCCCTGTTCTTTCCCTCCTCACTGTCCTTCCTCCTGTGACCTCAGAAAAGTGAGCAGAAACATGTGTTTCACTTGTAGATAAAGTATCACTGATGAAAGAGTTCAGCCACCAATGGAGTCAACTGAGTGGCCAAGCTCTGCTGGATGTCACAGAGCGTATCACAGGTATGGCCTCCCCTTCTAAGCCAAGAGGTCTTCCCAGGGAGTATTTACAGGGAATGCCTGGGAATAGACAGTAGAGTAGCTCCTCCGAATCGGGACGTGCTGAGCTTGTCCCTCCTGCCCAATAGCCAGGGCAGGTGTATTTGGCAGGTTTCCCCTGGCTGCTGCAGAGCTGTGCAGCACCTCAGATGGGGGCAGCGCTCAGCCTCGGGGCTGAGCTCTCGCAGGGGCATCTCAGAACCCACCTCCAGGAGCAGGAGGGCTAAAAATACCGCAGCTGGCTCCTCTCTTGGAGCCACAGGGACATCTGTGATCCTTTAGGGAAAATGGTGGCAAAGGCTGTTTCGGGCAATCAGTTTGTTTTGTCCTCACAGAACTCTTGCTTTTCGCTTGGAAAGTTTTGAGGCTGAACCGTGCAGAGCCTGGGGGTCACAGCTTAGGTCAAAACTCAATACACATCTCAGAGGCATGGATTTAGTGCATTCGAATAAAGTAGATATCCAGCAATAGGGAATTTAGTTTTGCAGCTATTTTGATCTCCTTTTCAAATAAAGGAATTAACCATAAACTAGGACTACTTTAGAAGAAGCAAATGTTCTCTCGGAGATTTAGTAGGAACAGACAGCTCTTCCTCACCTTCAATAGTCACCAATGCCTTTAATTACATTTAATGTCAAATGACCTTCCATTTTAAAAGGGTTACTGTAACCCTTTTCTTGCTTAGCAGAATTGGTTTTGGGTACTTTCAGGAGCTGTTTCAATGTTGATGACATGCAAGGAGCCTGTTGGTAGTAAATTTTTGTCTGTCTTTGATATAGTTCAGAGAATGAGCAAAGAGCTAATTTCAGAGAAAATGTGAGAAAACACTTGTGTTTTGGTCAAATTTCAGTCCCCTGTGTAGCATTTTTCTCCCTCAATGCCCCTATTTCAGTGGACATTATAAGAAAAAATGCCATTAACATTGGGAGGGGAAATGCCACTAAAATGTGACATGCCCAAATGCCAAGGCAATGGGGTCTGGGAAATTATCTAAGACACGCTGAGGTTTGAAACAGCTCCGTGTTGGAAGACACAAAAGCATTCTGGCAAAGACACCGGCAAGTCACTGATGTTTCTAATCCAGCTGTTGAGCAACAGCCATCCCTGGCGGGCTGGAGTTTTGAAGTGTGTTCTTATACTGCCCTTTGCTGTATGCCACTCAGCAAAGGCAAGAGTCAGATTAGACTTTTGGCACTTGACATCAAATTTACAAACATGGAAATATCCCTTTTGTTAGAAATCTCTCAACTGCCTCTCTAGGGTACATCTCCAAACTTTCAGTGTGGGTTTAGACAACTTGCTAATGGAAATAAAAGGCAATTTGACATTTCAGTCATTGTTCATGCAGAAAGAGATTGTGAAATGATTTAGTAATGGTACGAAGTCTGCCACAGGGACAAGGCTCTGCTTGGAGAAATTAGTCCTGAGGGGTTGGTGATTCTGTTTCAAGGATGATCAGCTGCTTTGCCTCTTTCTGGATCAGGGGGCTCTGTGTGCTATTTCAGTGATCTGAGCCAGAGAGGCTTCCAAGAAGCAAAACTAGAGGGAGATCCTTGTCTGCATTGAGGTTGGTGGCTCAGAAGCTGTGTCTCTCTCCCGGCAGAGCTTGTGGAATGGGTTTATGCCAGGAGTCCTGAAGTCGTCCAGCGCTACGCCCTGCCCGTGCTCTGGTCCTTCCTGGAGAACAAGGCGCTGCCTGTCCGAAGCGCCAACGTCTGCACGGTGGCCACCAGGCTTGCCAATGCCCTCTATGAGGTGATGGGCACCAAGCTGATGAAGTGTGCAGCCAGCAAGCCTCCACATGTGCAGCAAAACCTCTCCAACATTTTGGGCTGGTGAAGGCAGGATATTGTCCAGAAAGCTGACCAAGTGCTGTGTTGGACACCTCCGGATTTGACTTCTTAGCTGTGCCAAAAATGACAAAACACTAAGGAAGGGTGTGCATCGGCCCCCGCTTGTTCCATCGCCCTTCCTAGTCGTGGCATGGGGGGCCTGAAGCAACTCCAGACTGAGGACAAGGTGAAGGCCGAGCATGGCTCAGCCTCAGACAGAGGTAAGGGGGGAGCTGGGCCCATCTCTGGTGGGAGGAGGAGTCTTGTGCCCACCTGGAGAACCTGTGCACATTCCCAGGGAACAGTTGTGCCCTACATGTGCCCCCTGCAATGAGCTGTGCTGCTCCCAGTGCCCCGTGGAGCTGTAGCGCTGCTCAGCTGTGAGGCAGGGAGAGGAGCAGGAGGGTGCATGTGCAGCTGAGCCATTCCTGGAAAGCACAGGGCTCTGGGCTCTCCTGGGTCAGCAGGGAAGCAAGGCTGTTCCTGTGGTAGCTCTGTGGAAGTAGGTCAGGGTTTTCCCAGTGCTCTGCTTCAAAGGGCTGCCAGCAGGAGCATGTTTCCCCGTGCAACTGTTTAGAAGTTTCCAGGAAGTGTGTCCCATGATACATGTAGCTCAAGCTGCTTTAGGGTTCCATTGTGGCCTCTGTTAAACTTTGTGTCTCCACTTTGCAGATCTGACTGGCTACAGTCTACCAAGAAGTTTTCTCTGGACACTTCTGAAGTTCCCTTACCCACAAAGTCCTTGAATCCTGTCCATGAAGAGCTCTCTTTCCTCCAAGCTCAGGAAGAAGCCGCCGCCTGCCTGAAGAGTGTTTGAAGAATAGGATTTATGCGTTAGTCTTCATAGTTACAGATGTACATATGTTCTGATCTTTAGATGTAGTTTTGAATAAATGTGTTTTGATTGTATCTTTAAATTTTGATGACATCTTTTTAAGTGTATTATTTTATTATTATTATTTTCAATAAAGGTAAATAAAGAAATAAAATTTCACTAAACCAAGAGGAGAATGTGAGACCCAGACCTATCTAGCCCAGAGGTTATGGGGGTGCAGCTCACTCAATGTGCCAGTGTCTCACCACATCCTTTCATCACTGGGCCTCTCCTCTTCCTCTTTTGCCATGTTTTGTTTGTGTCATTTGTGCTGCTCTTTGCTACTTGGCATTACCACAGGGCCACCCATTGACATGTCTGGGGAACAATGGACCAGAAAGATCCCATATAGTCAAAAGTTTTTCAAGTAGATGTATTCTGTGCTCACAAAAGGCCTGAGCAAAGAAATCAAGAGGAGTGGGCCCAAATCCCAAAGCTTTGCACCTTTGCAAACCTCAAACACATCTGGCTCATGAGTGTTTTCAGTCACAATTTCATAGGTAGGAAGAGGACGTGGGAAAGGATGCACTGCTTTGGAAAAATCATCTGTAGGAATATTTACCCAGGACGGCAGTTCAACTTGTGTTGTTTACAACTTGTTTGCAGAAGGATGAGTGGACTTGGAGGCCAACAACAAGTGACAAGGGTTCCTCAAATCTTTTTACACTCCAGCCGGGGTGCCATTCAGACCACAGCTACGGGATAATACTGTAGTGCATCCCATACACATTCTGCCTCCAAGAAAAAGCTTGGCTTGGCTCATTACAGTGAAATCAATAGAAATAAACAGTTAAACTCATCATTTTGGAATGACTCTCCTGCTTTCCGGTGTCAACCCTGCACCTCCTGCTCCCAAGGCTTGGTATGAACAAGTGTCTGAGATTACTTATTACTTAAAAATTCTCCAGCAAAGTTCAGTAAAAAGCAGATTGAATATTGAGCAACAGCTCAACAAAACTCGATGGCAGCATTCACACTCTTACTTACTAGTTGCTTAAGGCACAACAAGGAAAAAAAAGCAACAAACAATGCAATCAATCGAGAAATGTACTGTGAACTATCTGTGTGTGTGTACGTGTGTGTGGGTGCCTGTGTTTAGGTGTGTTTGAGAAGGGGATAGAAAGGACAAAGATAAAAGGGAATAGGGCCTAAAAGCTTAACAGCACTCAAGCTTAAGAGGAGTTCAACTGGAGCCTCCAGGAGTGGGGCTATTGGCCCAGGATCCATTGTTGATCAGTCATCCGGCCAGTGCAGCAAACTTGAGAGCTCGCTGGCTCTGAGAGGCCCCACTCAGAGGGAGGTTGCTGCTGGCAGCCGCTGTGGTCCAGGAGAGCTCCAAGGGCCTCCTTTTGGAGCGCTGTTCATGGGCCACAAGAGAGTGGGCCTCAGTCGTGAAATGCTCCATCATGGCCGCACTTTGGGTCAGCAGCCTGTCTTTGAAAGTGGGAGAAGAAGGATGTCAGGTCATTCAGACAACAAAAGTGGTTTCCAGGGCTGTTCACAGAAATCCCCAGGAGCTCGTTAGACAGCACAAGTTCCTGGGAGCACTCAGCGTTTCTGAAAAGCTCCAGAGGAGCTGAGCCCAGGGGCTGTTCAGCAAGGCCGAGGCCTGACAAGCGTTTCTCAGATCACCGTGTGGCCTGACAAGGCCAGGGGGATTCACCACCACAATCTGAAGCATCAAGTTTTGATGGAGGTGAAAAAGTCATGGCCCAGTGGAAGTGGGCCGTGTCCTCAGGCCTGTGGCAGAATCACAAGGCTGATATCCTTGTGCTACTGATTCCATCTCTCCCCTCTTTTCTAAATTCTTGGTGGCAAGGTCACATAGGTTAGACACACAGCTCACAAGCAGTGCTCCTCTTTTCCTGCACAATGCATTAAAGTGAGAATTGTGTCACATCCAAAAATCGTGTCCTGTTATGGTTTAACTGACTGTTTTGAAGAATTTCTGGAGCAGCAAATTTGCTTCCTCAAATATTTACTGTGCAAGGCATGGAGCACAGAGGAAAGATTTCTTGTTAAAAGCATCGCCTATGCAATGCTCTTTTGACAACTTCTGCCCTGAGCTTTCCTTGGGAAGATCTGAAAGGTTCAAGGTCACTAGCACAAGCTCCTGCAATGGCTGCTGGCCAGCAGAGCAGGGCTGTCAGCTGTGAAACAAGTGTTGCCACAAGCAGCAGATTCCCCACGGCAGCAAATCAAGAGCTGGGAAGGTGCTGCTCTGAAGGCCCAACCTCCTTAGCTCCTAAAAGAACTGGAACAGCTCTTCATTCCAGTGAGGTGGATGCTGGACACCACAGCTCTATGTGAGGACTGAACACAAGTCTGGTCCCACTGAGTGCTGTGGTGGTTTCTGCAGGAGCTCTGGGCTCCTGTGTGTGCTGGGCACAATGGGGAGAGAAGGAGCCAAGTGCACTCCTGAGCTTCCAGATGGCGCAGGATGTCTCCCAGACTCAACCTGCCACCACCTACAACTTGGGCTGTCCTGGCAGTGGCAAATGCCTCCTGCAAACTGACATCAGGCAATTTGGGGGCTGAGTTTTGTTTCCCATGGAAAAGGGCCAGCACTCCTGTCCAGGGGCCTGCGCCACGCCCAGGGGCCTCTGGCCCCGAGGGGCCTTCTGCCTGCTAAAATTCTGAACGGCGCACGATTTCTCCTAGACCAATGCAGCCACCACCAAGAACTCAGGCTGCCCTCGGAGTGCCAAATGCCGCCTCCAAACTGACCTCAACATCCTGGGGATGAGGTTTTTTTCACACGGAAAAGGGCCAGCATTTGTGTCCAGGGGCCTGTGGCTGCGAGTGGGCAGCGCCTCCTGAAATTCTGAAAGGCGCAGGATGTGTCCCAGACCCAACCTGCCACCACATCCAGCACCAGTTGCCCGGGGAGTGCCAAATGCCTTCTGAAAACTGACATCAGGAAACTGGGGGGTGGGTTTTGTTTCCCAAAGAAAAGGGCCAGCGTTCATGTCCAGGGGCCTGCAACAGGAGCTGTTGCTGTATTTTTCACGTTGCTTTACCTCCCTGCCAAATGCTACCTCTGGCTGAGAAAGGACACAAAAGGATTACCCTGGAGGAAGGAAGGCCAAAAGCTTGGAAAAGGATGAAAGAAACGCTCCGATGATGAAAGAAACGCTCCAGTGATGACAGTGAAAACAACCAAATTATTTATTTTTGACAGCAAATGAGCACCCGCTGCCCTCCAGCCCTCCCAGACTGGCAGGCCAAGCGGTGCTGTTTCCATGGCGTGAAGTGCTGCCAGCCTGGGGAGGGAAACCAGAGAGCCACAGTCAGTCACAGAAGGCTCCTGTTCCCCCTGTCCCACCATGGCCTGTGCCCAGGCCAGGCTGCTGGCTCTGCTCAGAGCCCAAACATCCCAACCCATTCTCTATTTTTAGAGAAGGACAGCGTGGCAGAAATGGTTTAATTGCTGTTCAGCAAGGCCGAGGCCTGACAAGCATTTCTCAGATCACCGTGTGGCCTGACAAGGCCAGGGGGATTCACCACCACAATCTGAAGCATCGTGTTTTGGTAGAGGGTAAAAGGCCATGGCCCAGTGGAAGTGGGCCATGTCCTCAGGCCTGTGGGAGAATCACAAGGCAGATCCTTTTGCTACTGATTCCATCTCTCCCCTCTTTTTTAAGTTCTTGGTGGCAAGGTCACATAGGTTAGACACACAGCTCACAAGCAGTGCTCCTCTTTTTCTGCACAATGAATACAAGTGAGATTACATATCCTAAAATTGTTTTCCACTGTTGAAAACTGGCTGATTTCAGGAATTTCTGAATCCCCAAACTTGCTTCCTCAAATATTTACCGTGCAAGGCATGGAGCACAGAGGAAAGATTTCTTGTTAAAAGCATCGCCTATGCAATGCTCTTTTGACGAGTTCTGCCCTGAGCTTTCCTTGGGAAGATCTGAAAGGTTCAAGGTCACTAGCACAAGCTCCTGCAATGGCTGCTGGCCAGCAGAGCAGGGCTGTCAGCTGTGAAACAAGTGTTGCCACAAGCAGCAGCTTATCCAGGGCAGCAAATCAAGAGCTGGGAAGGTGCTGATCTGAAGGCCCAACCTCCTTAGCTCCTAAAAGAACTGGAACAGTTCCTTTGTGTTCCCGTGAGGTGCAGTGCTGGACACCACAGCTCTGTGTGAGGACTGAACTCAAGTTTGCTCCCACTGAATGCTGTGGTGGTTTCTGCAGGACCTCTGGGTCCTGTGCGTGCTGAACACAATGAGGAGAGAAGGAGCCAAGTGCACTGACACACCTTTGCCTTGATCATAACCTGGCCTTGACCAAACACAAAGAAAGGTTTCCTCTTTGGCCCATGTCTTGAAACATCCGGTCTACTGTTTGATGACTCAGGTTGGTTTGGTGTTGAGGAATTTCCCTCAGAAATACTGGGTTTGTCTTCCTCTGTGCCTTCCCCTCAGCAGCCTTGGGGATGTTCCTATGTGAGGCCATCTGTCTCACACAGTTTGAGACAACTTACCAGAGGACACTGCAATAAGTCATCTCTTCTAAAGTGTTCCAACAATCCCCTTCCAGCAATGGGAAATTAATAGTAATAGATGAAAGTGGAAAAATACCCAACAGTTTATTATCAAGCAGAATGCCTGAAAAGCAAGAAAAAACACCAGTAAATTGTAGATATCAAACGGTCAGGCCTCACCGTCCCCCCACTGGAACAAAGACCCAAAATGCTGGAGGGAAATCCCCCCACGACATGCGTTACAAGACGGTGCCGGGTTCTCTCTTGGGAAGAACAGGAGCTATCACAGAGTAGTTCCAGCTGCAGAGGAAAGTTTGGTGGCTCGTCCGGCATTGACTTTCACCCAATGACAAAGCTCCATGGAACTCTCACTGCAGGAGAAGCCCCTCGGTCTCTTTTCTCCCTGGTGTGACCTTGGAGCCTGTCCCTGGGGACAGGGAAACATTCTGAGTATGCTATTGAATTTTCAGGGCCAGTCAAATTGAGGATTGTTTTGAGGCATGCCTTGTAATGCTGGGTTTGAATGTGTCTGCAGGAAAGAAAGCTGGAATAAACCCTGCCACAACAAAGGAGAACTTTGCATGGCCAATTTACACCTTACAAATACACTGATCATATCAGCACACTGAACAATGGGGACATCTAATGCACAGTGCAAAGCTTCTTTGAATAGATAGGAGAGATGAGACTTGAAATGATTTGGTGGATGCAGAAAAAGGGATCAGACCCATGAATCCACGGCTCAGGCTTTGTTCTGCCAAATCAAGCAGGATTAGTTGTATCCTCTCTGTTGGAGAGGATTTTAAAATTACCTGCTTGCGCTATTTCCATTAAGAAAATTTTGAATTGTCAAGAACTGCCATGATCAGAAATGTTTTGAAACAGATCGTTGTTTATTTTGGATTTGAGTGTCTCTGCAATAAGAGAGCAGGAAATAAACCCCTGGAAGAAAGAAGCAGAGCAAAAGTGGAATGTTTGGATGGTCAATTTGTTCCCTACAGCTCTCGGCCAGCTGAATCCTGGGGTCCTCTAGTAGGGAGTGCAGAGCTTCTTTTACTTCCACCGCCTGGTGCCATTGTTTGTGTCCCACCACTTAGTTTGATGTGAAGAGAAATAAACCAAATCCCACACCAACAAGCTGCAACCCAGAACTGAGTGGGAATTACAGAAATAAAGGCCTTGAAAAGTACCTTTGGAAAGGGTCTACTTCCTAGACAGTGTGAAACCCTCAGGCCTGGCCTGGCTGGGCTTAGGGCTGGCTGCCCTTGGGAATAGAAAGGGAGGGCCTTGGGGTGGGGTTTTGCAGCCATGGAAATGAGCGAACCATGGGTCATTGCATCACAAAGGAGCAGGCCCACGCTGGGATTGTGACCATTGTGGTTGACACAGCCACAGCGGCAGGAGACGCGTCTGGCTCTGCCTCTCTGTGCCGAGCGCTGGCGATTGGAGTCACCCAACCTTGTTCTAAGGCTGGGTACCAAGCTCCTGTCGCTGTCAACTCTGAGAGTGTTCCCAAATTCAAACCCAGATACTTCTGCGAGGCAGAAGCACGGGTTTGAAGATGGATTCCACTGGAAAAGGAAAGACCACTGAAGGAAAAGGTGAGGATAGAAAGGAGCTGAAAGGCTGAAGCCAAATGGAAAAGAATCCCACCAGATTTCAGGGAAAACTGGTCCAGCCAGTGCTGGCTCTGTGTCAGAGTAGGTGGCTGACAGCTACAGATGATCCTGCAAGGACACCCATGGCATCACAACATTCTCTCATTAGTTTACTCTGCTTTCTCCTTTTTGATAGTAGCCAAGTCGGTCATACTGTCAGCCAGGACAGGGACTGTGGCCACAGCTGACCACAAATTGGACAGGGTCATGAGATGCAAATCCTGTTTCTTTCTTTGCCCTCAGTGTTGGGTCTCACCACAGATAAATTTCCCATTCTTCCTCTTCTTGCTGATCGGGTCCAACCCTGAGGATGGTATTACGGTGCTATAGAAACACCAATAAGGCCTGCCTGCTTGCTGAGAGGTCTTTGTGGTTTGCAGAACTAGCAGTCACAGCTGTGTGGGTTTTCCTGGAGATTTCCAGAAGGCCAGCCTCAAAGAAGGAATCTTTCTTCCCCTCTTATCATTGGAGCCTTCCACCTTTCCCTCCAGACTTGCTAACTCAACAGTGTTGAGGGGAATTAAACCTCAGCTAGTTCCATGAAAAAGAAAACCAAATAAATTTTCCCAGTACTTAAAAATTATTCCCCTTGAGTGGCACACCCATTAGATGTGTTGATGATAATGGTGGGGGTTCACCTAACTCGCTTCTTCCCTTGTGAGCATGGTATAGCCTCACACAGAGGTGAGGTGGGAGCTGGGCCCATCTCTGGTGGGAGGAGGGGTCTTGTGCCCACCTGGAGAACCTGTGCACATTCCCAGGGAACAGTTGTGCCCTGCATGTGTCCCCTGCAATGAGCTGTGCTGCTCCCAGTGCCCCGTGGAGTTGTAGGGCTGCTCAGCTGTGAGGCAGGGAGAGGAGCAGGAGGGTGCATGTGCAGCTGAGCCATTCCTGGAAAGCACAGGGCTCTGGGCTCCCTGCTGACCTGGGGCAGCCCAGAGAGCCAGGCTCTTCCTGTGGTAACTCTGTGGAAGTGATTCAGGGCTTTCCCTTGGCCTGCCTCAAGTGTCTGCCAACTTGAGTATGTTTTCCTGTGCAGCTATTTAGAAGTTTCCAGGAAGTGTGTCCCATGAAATATGGAGCTGTAGATGCTTTAGGTTTGCATTGCGGCCTCTGTTACAATTTGTGTCTCCCCTTTGCAGGCCTGACTGGCTATCCTCTTGCCAGGAGGTTTTCGCTTGCAAATCCCTCTATGCTCCTTCCCTCCAAGCCGTTGCCTCCCATCCAAAAGAGCTCTCCTTCCACCATGCCAAGACAAATATGCAGCAGAGAGCAGGAGAATGGGAAAAATGGCAGCGGCTGTGATGAGGACAGGATAAAAATACAGGAGGTGAGTTCAGAGGGTAAAGGACATAAGGTAAGGAGACCAAGCTAAGTCCAGTGTGGCAAACTCCCACTTTATGTGCTGCAGACAGAACTGTGAGACCTTTGCCATGACAGGAACATGAAGTTCACTGAAGTTTGAACAGGTCCAGATTCAGCTCTTTAGCTCTGCCAGAAATAATGGGATACGAAGGAAGGGTGTGCATCTGCCCCCGCTGCCTCCAGCCCCCTTACGGGCCATGGCATGGGGGCCCTGGAGGAACTTGGGCAGGCAGAGACCTTGCAGAGAGCAGCAGGGCAGGGAGCTCTGCTGAACTTCCTAAATGCCACTGAGCCTGAGATGATGGAAGTGTGGGAGCTGGAGAGCAGCAAGCATCCCCAGAGGTCAGCAGCATCTGGGCTCAAAGGCTGCTGGGGAACTGTAGGAGGGAAGGACAGCAGCAGAAGAAATGAGGGGCTTGAGAAAAGCAGGTTTTGACATCCTGCAGAATGGCTTTGTGGGAATTGGCTGGAGATCAGCACTGGCGGTTAGGCACTTAAGGGGCAGGGAGAGAATAGTGATCTAAACCCACTCCCATGGCATCCAAATGGCCTGTGGAGGCAGTGGCAGCCCAGAACATCTTGATTCCCAACATGTGGATGCCTGCTGGGAATGCAGCCACACTTGCAGAAAACTGAGCATGAGGGGAGAGGTGGCAAATCTGGGACATGGTCTCTCCCTCTCCACCTCCCTTTCCATTCCCCATCCCCGTCCAAGCACCACCATCAGTTTGACTTTTCCTGCCAGGTCCCAGTTGAGGGCATATCTAAATGTCTTGAGGCAAGAATGGGGACAAGGCTGGATGCTTGATCCGAGCACAGTGTTCTGCTCTTTCCAGGCTTCCTTGCTGTATTCCATTGGTGGGGATATGAAGAAGGGGTCATTGGGACTGCCTTTGATCCCCCCTATACGCAAGGCAGTAAGTCCCCCTGTTGACAGTGCTGCAGGGTCCCTGCCAAGCTCTCCGCAGCTGAATTTCCAGGAGTCCCAGGAGATGAGGTAAGCCAAGGTGTCTGCTGCTCCAGTGTGCTGTTCACGTCATTCTTCCCATCTCGTGGGGTTATTTTGCACAGTCAGCTGTCCCATGTATTTAGGTGGACCCCTGTGTATTCACCATTTTGCCCACCTGTAATGATATAGCACAATGCCATACCCAAAGACTTTTGATCTGATCCTACTTCTTGAGAAAACAAGGAGGTGTAATAGTCTAAGGAGACCACAGTGCTCTGACCACATGTAACACAAGGCTGTCACCAGGGTAAAGCACGAGCTGGCAAAGTCAAGCTCCGGCAGCAGTACAAAAGTAGCTGCCCTGCATACAGACTCGTGTCTCAGCTCAGCAGCTCTTGCTGCTTCAGAGAGGCTGTTGGAGCCACTTGGCTCCACAAGGAGAGGCAGCAGAGTTGGGGAGTTGTGATGCAAGTTGAAGAATGACTGCTGTGTTTCAGCCAGAGCTGGGCCAGCTCTGTGTGACTCCAGCAACAGAAAGCCTAAAGACAATTAATCAGCTTTGCATTTTGTTGTGTTGATGTGTTGCATTTCCTCCTTCACCAGAGTGACCATGCTAAGTAGGTTTGCCTCCTTTCATGATGTGCCCATTCCGTCCCTTCTCTTTCTACCTCCTCATATGTTCTTTTGTCCTCCATTTTCTCAAGGCCGAGATCCAACAGCAGAGGCAAAGACAAGAACTCTGAGGATGCAGGTAGGAACAGGAGATGTCTGTCCTAAAGTGACAGTTGTCATCTTGACTCAGAGGTGACATTTGGAAAGCTTGGTTAAAACCCATTCTTTTCAAAATTGCTTTAAATTAATTTCAATTCCTTGATGGGCTCAGTGGACTCTCCCACAGCCCGCTCACTGGCAGTGTGCTCTGGTGGTGCAGTGAAAATTCTTCCACTTTGCAGGCGAGATTAGGTTCATTTTTTCCAAGTCTTTCCGGCCACGTCCCTCTTCGCTGCTTCCCTCCAAGCCGTTGCCTCCCATCCGGGGCAGCTCTACTTCTTCTAACACAAATGAAATGTACAGCATGGAGAAAGAGAACAAGAAAAATGTCACTGGCTATGATGGTGAGAGTAGAAAACACCAGGAGCAGAGTTCAGAAGGAAAAAGTTATGAGGTAAGGAGATCAAGCTAAGACCTGTGCAGTAGATATTCAGTTTATTTGCTGGAGGCTGAGCTTGGAGAACTTTTCCTGTGGTGTGATCCTAGGGAAGCAGCTGAGTTGAGGAAAAGCTCAGCTGGACACTGTGCTTCAGGCTGTCTTTGCAATGGATGTGTAGTGCAGACTTCACATCCTCAGCGTAGATCAATAGCAGGAGAGGTCTTTGAATGGTTTCTGGGCCCTGTCATGGCTCCTCTTCTGTCTTATGGCTGAGAAAACACCAACAAGCAGTCAGAGCAGCTACATTTGTCCAAGCTGGAGAAACTATCCTTCTAGATTTAGGAAACTATGGGTATCTGTGAACCATCTCTAGGTCTTGGTGGTGTTTTCTGTCAGCTGTGTCTGATTTGGAAGGAAAAAGGTGTTTGCTCTAACAGTCAGTCCAGCAAAGTCAGTTCCAGGTTGTCTCAGCTTTTGAGATGTGAGAATCACACCCTCTGTACAGCTGTCTCTGCTGCTATTTCTAGACTTCATCAGCTTCTGGGCAGCTGTGTGCTCTGGCATGGCTTTGTCCAAAGGGAAGGGGTGGGAGGTGGCCATGGGGAGAGCAGCCCAGAGCCCAGACCCACAATTGCCTTTGCAGCAGGGCCAGGACCTGCACTTGTTCTGGGTTTGTGGTGAGCTGAAGGAAGAGGCAGATGAACGACCGCTTTGGAAAAAAAAGTCCAATCAAAAACTTGGGTACTTGATTACAGCTTTGCTGAGATAGGGCTCAAAGTATCTCTGACACAAACTGACCCTTTCAGTGAAGTTTGAACAAGTCCCGATTCAGCTCTTTATCGTTGCCAGAAATAATGGGATATGAAGGAAGGGTGTGCAACTGCCCCTGCCGCCTCCACCCCCCTTCCGGGCCATGGCATGGGGGCCCTGGAGGAACTTGGGCAGGCAGAGACCTTGCAGAGAGCAGCAGGGCAGGGAGCTCTGCTGAACTTCCTAAATGCCACTGAGCCTGAGATGATGGAAGTGTGGGAGCTGGAGAGCAGCAAGCATCCCCAGAGCTCAGCAGCATCTGGGCTCAAAGGCTGCTGGGGAACTGTAGGAGGGAAGGGCAGCAGCAGAAGAAATGAGGGGCTTGAGAAAAGCAGGTTTTGACATCCTGCAGAATGGCTTTGTGGGAATTGGCTGGAGATCAGCACTGGCGGTTAGGCACTTAAGGGGCAGGGAGAGAATAGTGATCTAAACCCACTCCCATGCCATCCAAAAGGCCAGTGGAGGCAGTGGCACTCCTGATAGGAAGGATGTGGATGCCTGCTGGGAATGCAGCCACACTTGCAGAAAACTGAGCACGAGGGGAGAGGTGGCAAATCTGGGACATGGTCTCTCCCTCACCACCTCCCTTTCCTAGGTCACCTTTCCCTCTCCTAGTCCAAGATGCTCCATAAGTCTGACCTTTCCTGCCAGGTCCCAATCAAATGCATGGTGAAGTGTCTTGAGGCAGGAATGGGGGCCAGACTGGATGCTTGATCCAAGCACTGTGTTCTGCTCTTTCCAGAGTATGCTGTATTCCATCGGTGGGGACATGAAGAAGGGGTCATTGGGACTGCCTTTGATCCCCCCTATACGCAAGGCAGGAAGTCCCCCTGTTGACAGTGCTGCAGGGTCCCTGCCAAGCTCTCCACAGCTGGATTTCCAGGAGTCCCAGGAGATGAGGTAAGCCAAGGTGCCTTCTGCTCCAGTGCGCTGCTCACCTCACTCTTCCCGGCTCATGAGGTTTTTTGCACAGTCAGCTGTCCGATGTACGTAGGCAAACCTCTGTGTATTCACCATTTTGCCCATCCATGATGATCCATTACAATGTCCAACCAAACACTATATGCCCCAAGAGAAGAGGTGCTGGTGAGGAAGAGTAGACAGGGCTTGAAAGCACCTCAAGATGGGTCCTCTGCTGGACTTGGCTATTGCTTCCCTCTGTAACGGTTGTGGTGTCACTTGGCAACTGTATTGCACGGGTCTGGATCCTGCAGATCTTTGAATGCTGTGATCCTTGACTGTCAACTTCTGGAACCAGGAGAATATGCTTGGGCAAATATTGCCTACTGGAGACGTGTCTGCAAATTCAGGTGCTGCTTCAGCAATCATCAGGTGTAAATTCACTGTGCCTGGGCCTCCACTGTGAAATGAGATCCCCAATAAATGTTGGGGTATAGATGTATAATCAATTGATAGTTAATATTTGTTCTGGGCTTCAAATCAGAGAGGGCAAGGTGCTAGAGAAGAGGCACAGGACTGTATCTGATGGAAAGTTATTGGCTTGGATATGTGTGAGAAAATGTAGCTGTCATTCTTATCCCAATGGCAACACTAAACACGGAGTCATAGCAGTCTCATTCCAATTGAAACTCTTCAGTAGGGCTTTTAAAGTGCAATCTGAATATCCTTCCCTAGCAGCCGAGTTGGAAAAAGCCATTTTGTTCTGGAAAGAGCCAGGAGGTGTAAGATCATTCTCAGGAGACAGCAGTGCTCTGACCACATGTAACACAAGGCTGTCATCAGAGAAAGGCACGAGCAGGCAAAGTCAAGCTTTGGCAGCAGTACAAAAGTAGCTGCCCTGCATACAGACTCGTGTCTCAGCTCAGCAGCTCTTGCTGCTTCAGAGAGGCTGTTGGAGCCACTTGGCTCCACAAGGAGAGGCAGCAGAGCTGGGGAGTTGTGATGCAAGTTGAAGAATGACTGCTGCGTTTCAGCCAAAGCTTGGCCAGCTCTGTGTGACTCCAGCAACCGAAAGCCTAAAAACAATTAATCAGCTTTGCGTTTTGTTGTGTTGATGTGTTGCATTTCCTCCTTCACCAGAGTGACCATGCTAAGTAGGTTTGCCTCCTTTCATGATGCGCCCATTCCATCCCTTCTCTTTCTACCTCCTCATATGTTCTTTTGTCCTCCATTTTCTCAAGGACAAGATCCAACAGCAGAGGCCAAGACAAGAACTCTCAGGATGCAGGTAGGTACAGGAGATGTCTGTCCTAAAATGAACATTCTAGTCTTGACTCAGGAATGACATTTGGAAAACTTGGTTAAAACATATTCTTTCCAAAAGTTTTTACAATTAATTTCAATTCCTTGATGGGCTCAGTGGACTCTCCCACAGCCCACTCATTGGGAGTGTGCTCTGGTCGTGCAGTGAAAATTCCTTCAGTGTGAAGTGTTGGGTGGTACCTTGGGGCCCTGGAAATGCAGCGCAGGAAAAGGAAACATTCCTCTCCATCCTGATCATGGCTTTTATGTCCCTGCAGCCTTTCTAGTGTCACAATCAGTAGGGAAAAAGAAGGCATTTAGCAAGATACAAGAAATGTTCCAACTCCTTCCTCCTGCCCTTGGGGGAGAAAACCTTTCCTTGGGGCAGTTTCTGAGCTGAAGCCTTTGCGATCTGAAGGAGATTCATGGACATTGCCTGGTTTTGCCCTGGTAGAAACAGGGAAACCTCCTATGATGGAAAGTCCTTTGGAATTTTCCAGTGAGGGGAAGGAGACTGCCAAATGGATGCAGCCTATGCAGGGTCTGAGTTTGACATCCTCTGACAGCACAAGCCGAAAGCCACCTAGGGCAGGTTCACGATGTCACATCTCTTCCCCGGCTCTCTCTGCCTGTGTCAGTGTTGCAGGCTGAGGCTGGCGGAGGAGATGCCTTCTGCCTTGTCCTCCCTCCCTGCCTTGCCTGATCCTTGACAAGCAGCACTGTGCCAGACAAACTGCGGCCTCTGGTGCATCTGGGTCAGCCAATGCTGTCAAGATGAAAGCCTCAATGACACTGTTGTTGTTCCTTTGCCATCTCTGCGTGTGTAATGATAGGAGAGGTAAGACTTGAAGAAATAATTCTGCTGATGTAGAAAAAGGGATCAGATCCCCATGTCCCTTTTCTCAGGGTTAGTTCTGCCATATCCTGGGCATAGCCACTTTGGAATGACTCCTTAATGCCTGATATGTATCTGGAATGCCTAATGCAGCTAGGGTGTAACACTGCTCAGTAAGGTGACGTTTTTGCGGGATTCATTCTGGACTAGAAATTACCTATCTCATTAAACTTTACCAGCCTCACTTTTCTTACTGACCCCAGCATTCTACAGGGTGAAGAAACCCAGTCTTAAGACGCTCGTACTGCTTGGCTGCCATATGATTTTATCCTCTGTGAAACCATGTAAAGAATTAGTTCTCTTAGTTCTAACAGCTCTCTTGGAGAGTGTTTCAGAATGACCTGCCCTCTAGTCTTTCCACTGAGAAAATTTTGAATTGACAGTATTAGCCAAGATCAGAAATATTTTGTGGCCGGTCATGTTTATGTTGGGTTTGGGTGTCTCAGCTGAAAAGAAAGCAGGGAATAAAGCCCTGGAACCCATAAGTAGAGCAAAAGTGGAACTTTTGGATGACTGCTTTGTTCCCTACAAACACTGCCTCGCTGAACACTGGGCACATCTAAAGGAGAAAGCAAAGCTTCTTTTCCGTCTAACACCTGGTGCCATTGTTTGTTTCCCAGCACTTCCTTTGTTGGAAAGAGTAATAGAAAATTCCCAAAAGTGCAAAACCCAGCCTAGGATTGAGTGGGACCTAGAGAAACAGAGGTCTTGAAAACTACTTTTGAAAACAATTCCTTCCTAGACAGAATCCCATTCTAGAGACCACTGTGAATTTCCAACTGTTTGGAAGGAAAGGGATCCTGTAGTAGTGGGGAGGCAACAGACAACACATAAAGGAGTAGAACCCATCTCTCCTGGCTTGCCAGCTCCATATTGTTCAGAGAAATTAAACAGATGCTAGTTTCATGAAAAATAATAAACCAAGCAATCTTTTCAGTAACTAAAATATGCTTTGAATTCCTCACCCATTAGATGGGTTGATTGTAAAGGCATGAGTTCAATTAACTGGCTTCTTCTCTTGTACCTGAATTACAGCTTCTTCTGAGCCTACAACAAAAGCCCAGAGGAAGAAGGGAAAGAGCTCTTGGTGCAAGATAGGACCTGGGATGCCTCTGTTCCCAAGCAAACTGGCAGACCTGTTTGGCTTGGAGACCTATGTGCCGAAGGCTGCCCCTGGGAATGGAGGTCTCGGCTCCCGGCCGGCTCAGGGGGCCTTGGCCCAGGAGCTGCGGAGCAGCGCTGGCCCCAGGGTCACTGCCAGGGAGGACAAGGTGAAGGCTGAGCATGGCTCAGCGTCACACAGAGGTAAGGGGGGAGCTGGGCCCTTCTCTGGTGGGAGGAAGGGTCTTGTGCCAGCCTGGAGAGCCTGTGCACATTCCCAGGGAACAGCTGTGCCCAGCATGTGCCCCCTGCAATGAGCTGTGCTGCTCCCAGTGCCCCATGGAGCTGTAGGGCTGCTCAGCTGTGGGGCAGGGAGAGGAAACAGAGGGTGCATCTCATACAGTTAGAATGAAAATCCTTGGGGGAAATGCATGATCTAGTGTTAAGAACACAGTTCACATTTGGGTAACACTCCCTCAATACTAAGCTTTTCTTTGAATGTCCTCTACAATATTCCAACAAAGGGAAGAAAATGTTGATCTAAAGGCATGCAGGATTTAGAACACGGGGCTTCTTTCAGGACCCAGAAAGAAGATGTTTACTAGAATCAGCAGGAATAAGGGCAGATAAGAATCTCTGTCAAGAGCAATCTCCATCTCTGCCCTTCTCTATCAAACACAGAGGCTCTCCAGCATCCAGGGGCTGTGGCCTTCATCATGCAGCAGGTTTCAGTCTGCTGGCCAACAGAGTAATGTCATGGCTGCTGCCAGTAGCCCATCCCTTGGGAGAGGGTCGAGGCATATGGACCTTGCTGCTCTCCATCCCAGTCACTGCGTCTTATGGGAGCTCTGCAATCTGGAAGCTGTCTGGCCTGTTGCCCAGCACGGCATTTTTGGGGGCTTGAAGTTTGCCAGAGATTTACAAGAACCTTTGCTTCCTTTACCAGGCCTCCCACTGAGCCAGGCCAAGGAGATGGATCATCCCACCAGTCCTGGTCTTACCAGTGACAAAGAGCTGAGGGACGTCTTTGGAAATGTAAGGGATGAGGACAGGGATGAGCAGACTTCCATTCCAGTGGCTATTTAGTACTTGGCCCAAAATGTCACTGAAAATCATAATCTTCACCTCTTTTATTCTCCTGCCATGGCCTGTAGGAACTGAACTGCCTGCTCACTGGCCATGTGAGCTCTTCCTCTGTCTTGGGGCATTCCTCTGACTTTCATGCTTCAAGCAGGGCTTCCTGACATAGGTTGCAGTTGCAGCAGTAGAAGGTTGTGGTACTGAAGTGTTCCACCTCACTGTGTGTAATTGCCAAGATGAGGACAGGAGACATTCCTCTGAAACTATTGGAATGCATATGGAGCTACAGTAAAGCCTATGGCACTCTCTGGACTCTGTGCTCCTGATGAGATGTTGTGTCTGGTTTGTGTGTCTCTGCTTACAGTCTGTGATGTATTTGCATTGCAACTAGATCCGTGCTGCTTTGTGGAAGTTGGCTGAAGAGAACTTAGAGCCGAAGGACGTGGAGCATTTGGTGGAAGAGATGAAGAAAAGTAGACAAAAGGAAAGCTTCTTGCAGCTTCTTCCTGACACAGTTGAGCCCGGGGATGCAGCTGAAGCAAGTAAGTGGTGGCTACACTTGTGGTGGTCCTTTTTGACCACTTGCTTGCCCTTTGCACATTGCTGCAATCAGACTGGGGGTCTGTTTGGCTTGCATCTGAGTGGAAGCTTGCATAGGATTTATTTCTGTTTCCCAAAGAAAAATACAGAGGCATGAAGTGTCTTGCCCATGGCCTCACTGAGTCACTAGCAGAATATATCAGCTTCCCACCTTCACCTCTAAAGTCTTGCAGAGTAGA
This sequence comes from Vidua chalybeata, assembly GCF_026979565.1. Classification (NCBI taxonomy): domain Eukaryota; kingdom Metazoa; phylum Chordata; class Aves; order Passeriformes; family Viduidae; genus Vidua; species Vidua chalybeata. The sequence continues at coordinate 6,814,286 of NC_071532.1, forward strand.
AAATTCTGTCTAGCAAAGTTCACTGGGGCTTCAGACTTTCTTCTGGAGGGCAGCCTCCAGGGAAGCTGAGTCCAAAAGAATGCTTTTCAACCAGGCTGCAACCTGGAAGAAACAAAATTCAGTGCCTTCTAATGAAAACACCAGAGATGAAGATGTCCCTGCTCACAGGGGTTGGACTAAATGGCGCTTGAAGGTGCCTTCCAACCCAAACTCTTCTCAGATTCTGTGATTCTCTGATCATTGGCCCATCTTAGTGCTATACTTGGTATTAAGTGGTATATCATTGTTATACTTGGAGTTCTTTGGGATAACAAAGAGATGTTACCCACCTCCAGCAAGTTTCCTGGCCCTTTCCATCGTCACCTTATCCAGCACCCTCCACTTACAAGCTCCTCTTTGGTCCCTGCAGCCTTTAGCCTACCGCCTGTCAATGGCACAGCTTCTAGAGTGCAGAGAAAACACCCTGGTAGTGCCTTGAAGAAGAAGGTCTTGAGGAAGCAGGACAACGTGCCCTTACTGCCCAATAAGCCCATCATCCATGGGGATGGCAGCTTCCCACGCAACTCCTCAGGTAAGCCTGCTCCGTGGCAGATTTTTCCTGCACGGGTTTGTCCTTGCACAAGGAGCACAAACTGCCTCCTGCCTGAGCCAGCACAGCTGGCATCTTGGGTCCAGAGCCTGTCCTGAGAATGAACAGCAAATCTACTTTTGAGTTACTCCAGGTTGGTAGTAGTGCAGTTCTTAGAGATCCATTGGAAAGTTGAGCTGAATGAAGTCATGGTAAAGGCTGTGTGTAGCAGATGACAGGCAGGAGGGGCTGCCTGGTGCCCCCAGGCCATTTGCTGCCTGCAGCAAATACACAGCAGGGAGTCCCTAGTGGCTCCTGTCTCTCCTTTGTGGGTAGCCCGCCTGTACTCTGATCCCAAGGAGAGTGAGATAAGAAGAAGGGAGCTAGGAATGATACTTGGAATGCTCTTTTCTAGTGATGCTGCTTCCATGCTCAGAATTGACCAGAACTAGCCTGACGTGGCTCTCCATTCACAGTGAATCTAGATGTGCATGTCTACATACTTCTGCAGTGCCATCACTGATGTCAGTGACTGGGCTACATCAGTGACAGCCAGATTAGCTCCCATCTGAATATTTTTTGATGTTATGGTTCCTCCATACTTTGTGAGAACATGCAAGGTAGCACAAAACCCCTAGAGTCTAGAGCAGGTCATCTAGATTCTGTGCAATATTTATACTCCATCATTTTAGACAGCTCAAATGTATTCACTTACACATTAGAAAATGAGCTTTTGAGTGCACAACATGACATTTTTGATTGACAGTGCTTTTGATGAGAAAGGGGTTTCATAAGAAATGCATTTATCATCTGATTTTTCTCATACCTTGTAAATTTTTTTCCTTACCAACAAATTCCTTTAAGGCAAACCCAGTCAACTGATTAACAAGAGAGTGCGTCTGACAACAATGTGCATCTGTATTTGCATATTTTTATCCTCAGAGTGCATTTGGAAGGCTTTCTCATCAACTGTCTTGTCTGGATATTGCATTTTTCCACAAGAGAAAGCTTAGAAACTGCTGAGTTGGCAAACACATCCATTAGATGGCAAATACAATTCACCTCAGCATCTCTGAAATACAGCCAGTGTGTACCTCTGAAAGAGGACAGGTTCATGGTGCTTGGAAAGAATCCATGAATTACTCCCTTCCCAACAGTAGGCTAAAATCTATATGCCCTTAGCTGCCTGCTGTCTAGAGTATTTGAAGTCATTGGGAACAGAGGCACTGTCAGGTGTGAAGGGTCAGGTATGGCTGTTCCCTGGTAGCTGCTCTGTGGGGATTCAGCCAGGCCCAGCAGGGCTGGGTTGCTCAGGCTTGGCTCGGTGCCGTCACGAGGCAGCTGCAGGTCTCTCCTCAGGGAGTTGCAGAGTGCCCCTGTCCTCAGGGCTGGGGGAAATCAGGGCACTGAGACAAGAGAGGCACCTGAGGGGTTCCCTCCTGGGGTAGCCCGTCCTGCTGTTGGCACTGTCTGGCAGGGAGTGGGAGCTCTGAGGCCGCAGGATCCTGCCGCTGGCTGTGGCAGCTGTGGCACTTGGGAGCTGGCACTGTGGGGGCAATTGTGAGGTTTAGCCTGGAGCTGTGCCCAGCTGGGGGAGGCTGGGAGAAAGCAAGGAGCCCCAGGAGCCAGACAGCAGGGAAGTCTCTGACCCAGTGCCAGTGTGTGCCACATGGAAGCCTGGCTGGCAGATGGGGCTGCAGGCCGCTCCATGGCGGGGTGCCTTGCCCGGGGCTGCAGCGACCATGGCCGACCCTCTCCTTACAGTGACCTCGCAGACGGCCACTGGTGCTGAGCGCCGAAAGGAGCCGCTCCGTGGGAAGGGGCAGAAGGACACAGCCTCTTCAGACCCACAGCAGTCCTTGCTGAAGGCACTCTCCTTGCTCGGCAGCGATGACTGGTAAGAAAGGCCCCGTTCACTCTGTGTCCCTCTTAGCGTTAAGGCAGGTTAGAAGCGTGTCTTGCTAGTGCCTCTGAGCCCAGAGAGCCCAGAGGGCCAAAGGACACTGGTGAAACCACTGCAGAGCAGTGAGAGGGTAAAGATTTGACAGCAGCCTTTTCTTGGCCTTGCTCTGCAGCAGTGCTCCAGCTGCAGCAGGTCCAGGCTGTTTCCTCGCTTCACCTGCTGCTCCATGGGGCTCCAAAGGAAATCTTGAGGGAAGAGAGACAGCTCTGGAACAAGATGATTTGCTGACTGAAGGGCAGAAGCAGGATGGCAGCAGTTTTGAGTGCACAGATTTGGCTGCCTTGGGCCACTGGCCCAGTGGGACTGAGTAAAATTTCTCTCTTCTCCCACTGCTGACAGCAATGGCAGGTGACAGGGTCTCCCTGTCACCTCCTGCATGGGAGTCCCAGAAGCAGCTCCGGGGAGTTCCTGTTTCTGAGAAATGGACTGAGCTGTGCTTTCAAGTCCCTCAGCCTGTCATTACTCCTGAAGGGCTCATGGCAGAAGAGAAGGAAAAGGAAAGAAAATCCTCTAGGAATCTTGCACTTTTGGAATTCAACTTTTTCCTTCTCACTGCTTCAGATGGGCTTGAGATGTTTTGCCAATACTCACAATGCATACCAAAATTATACACAAGCAGAAGGAGGCCCAGAGGTGATAACCCTACAAATGTTAGGTGATATTGGTTTTCTTTTTGGTGTCTTTTTGATCACACCCTGGTGGATGCTTCGTTCACACAGGGATATGGCCTCCATTCACACTGGGATAAGCATGAAAAATCTGCCACAATGCATCTCCTTGTGCAGTCGCCTTTGCTCTGCCCTTTCTCTTCTGCTTTCTCTTCCCCATTTCTCTTTGCTGCCCTGGGAGGTGCAGAGAGCTTCTGCAGCTGTGGAGGGTGTGGATGACACCCAGGGGTGCCTGTGGGATCGGTCACCAGCCCTGTGCTGCAGCCCTGATGCCTCACAGACCTTCCTCTGGCTCAGGGCCTGCAGAAAGCAAGTGCTGGGGGATGGAGTTGTTTGCAAGTTTTAAAGGACATGTTGCTGTTGTGGGGTTATTTTAGCTAGGGGAGTTTTGGGAAAAGCCAGAGTTTCAACAGTTCTCAACCAGAGCTGGAATCTTCTGGGACATCCTGCTGCTTTTCTGGGGAATGTGTGTGGTGGAGTGGGTGACACACAAGCCTAGACTGAAGAGGGAAGTTCAGCTCCAGAGTGCCAGTGCAGACTCTCACTGCTGAACTGCCTGCTGGGGCTGACAAAGAAGGAAAATGCCCCAGTAACAGCCCAATGGGACTGTGTCTCAGGGACAGGTACAGGGAGGTGACAAGAAACAGCAGCATGGCCCGGTCTCACAGCTTCTAGGAAGCACTGACAGAGGGACCCCATGTGCCGGAAATTTCAGAAAGCCTCTCTTCTTAAACGGCCACAAATGGACTCTCTGAAACCCCTCTCTTTGCCTCTTGGATTTGTGTATGCTTTTGACAGCCACACCATCCTGTGGCTATGCATTCCACAATTTCATTGAGTGCTCCTTGAAAAGCACCTCCTGTGCTTTGGGTGAGCTGCCAGCCTGGTCATTTCAGAGCGTGCTGCCTAGTTCTTGGATGGAGAGAAATAGCAATCTTTTTGTTACTTGCCTTTCAGGGAGCTGAAGGAGAAGGCACTCTTCAACATCAAACAGCTGGCCGAGTCCCATTCAGCAGTCCTGCTTTCTAGACTTCGGGATATTTGCATGGCAGTTACCAGCGAGGTGAGAACATTGCTCTGAATTGTTCCCCTTACTTCATGCATGGTGTGTAGAGTAGGTATGTGCTTGTTCATCTCCATGTGTGCTCAGGGTGCGTCTTCATTTCTGGTTTTAGACCTTCTATTTCTAATGTCTGTCAGCTGTCTGTAGGATCTGTGTGTACATGTAGCTGTATTTACTGGTAGGTCGGGTATCTGACACTTGTCTTTGAGTGAGGTGCCTTTATAATGCAACGTGCAAATGCAGAAACTGAGACACTAATGACATTATTTGCCAGAATCCCAATCTCTGCCCAAGCTGTAATTCAACACAGCAAATTAGTCTGTAGACCTGAGGCTGTGCTTTCTGTTTCCTGGCTGAGTGCTTCAACTGTGGGCGTTGCTTTCTGGAACAGGAGCACCTGACTCTTTTACCTTGATGACTTGTGCCTTTATGATTTGAAAGCAGCCCTTGTTTTAATTTTCTAGTAAAAGGGCCTAAAATCAAAGCAGTGGACCTTTTAGAAGGATTGAGGAGAACACTTTAGGGAATTTCTTTTTCTTAGGCCTGCAGTAAGCAGGTCTGAGGTCAAAATTTGTGCCAGAGTATGCGCTTTCTGTGCTTGTGCTCTTATTGTGCTTTTATGTTCCTCTGGACACAGTGGGATGTGTTGTCATTTCCTGGGACTTCTGTTGAAGGCAACTGATTTCTTTTCAAGGTGATTCTTACGTTTCCCCTCATGACTTCCCCAGGTGACCAACCCCCGTTCCAAGGTGTCCTACTCTGCAATTGTCACTCTGGGAGAGTTCTTTGCAACCTTGAAGAAGGACATGGACTCTGAGGTGGATCAGGTTGCTCCAGTCCTTCTCCAGATGGTGTGGAACTCCCCAGAGTTTGTTCAGAAAGCAGCCAGGCAGACCCTGGGGATCATGGTGGAGAATGTGACTCCTGCACGAGCAATGCCTGCTCTCATCGACAGGGGAGTCAAGTAGGTTCTTCCTCTTTTAGTGATATTCTTCACCTTCTAGTGTGTGGCTGGGGGAAGGGATGAGGGAAAGAATGGGAATGGTGGGAGGGAAGGGTCCTGTATCCTGCATCTTCTGTGATCTCAGTGACTTGATTCTCCCATCAACCTCATTCCTTTCCTCTTCTCACCTATTTCTGCCCTCCTGCGGCCTATTCTCAGAATCACAGAACTGAAGAATATGGGGAGTTGGAAAGGGCCCTTCAGGATCACCAAGTCCAGCTCTTGGCTTTGCACAGAAAAGCCCAAGGGTCACACCGTGTGCCTGAGATTCTTGTCCAAATGCTTCTTTAGCTCTGCCAGGATTGGTGCTGTGACCACTGCCCTGGAGAGCCTTTTCCAGTGCCCAAGCACCCTCTGGGTGAAAAGCCTTTTCCCAATATCCAAACTAAAGCTCCTCTGACTTGGCTTCCTGCAGCTTCCTGGAATTCCCCCAGTCTGTCAGATGTTCCTAGACATGGTGAACCGTGGGGAAGTGAAAGTGCCTGCAAATGCCAAGGATAGATCCTTGTGCTTTTGTGGGAAGAGGGACAATTGCAATTGCAGCTGTCAGCGCTGTTGGATATTTCACAGCGCTAACCACAGAGGCCCTGGGAAAAACCATGTCTCCTCATGATGCCATTCAGCTGAGAAATAAGGAGGGTACTTGCTGGTGCGTGGAGCACATGGGGGAGAATGTGCTGGGTGTGGCACAGCCTGCACAGCAGGCCCAGCTCCTGCCAAAAGGAGTCTTGTACGACTGTCCTGGCCTTAGAGCTCTACTTTCTATTCAAACTGATGTTTCATGTTAGCCTTGAGATGATGAATTGCACCTTAACAGGCTGAGTGCCATGGGACAGCTGAAGCAAATGCTGCCTTAAGTGTTGGTGCTGGGCCTGAGAGTTCCCAAGAAGCACTCTCTAGAACAGGACAACCTGGCTAAAATGCCTGCCACCCTTTCCTCAGCTGGGCAATAGGGTAAAACACTCAGATTTATCTGTTGCCAAGCCTCACAGAAGAAAGAGGCTGCATGGCTGGATATTCTGCAACTTCACAGCCTACAGCGTCTTTTCCCTGCATTTGTTTTTTTCCAAAGGTCTGCAGATTTGGGGAGAAATGGGTAGAAAGAGCCTCAATCCTGCTGCAGCTCTGTGTAGTGGGTGCCCTCTGATGGGTCCACATGAATTGTCCTTAATTACTTAATAATTCATATGTGATCCATTCCTTTAATCTTTCTCAGAGAAAATAGTGTGGAAGAAATTGAGTATCAGATGGTGCAGGGAGACTGAATTCCTCCCTCTTCCTTGCAGGCAGTCCTGCTGTACAATGCTAGCTTTGTGTTTATCTGAGGACAGAACCTTCTACAGGTGTCTGAAGCTGCAGGGAGAACCCAGGCCTCCTTCCCCCAGCAAGGACAGGGAGCAGGCTCTGGCCAAGGCCTGTGCTGCTGTTGCTCCTTCTCCCTGTGCCCCAGGGTTTGCTCTCCTCTTCCCAGGAGCCACCACGCCCAGGTGCGGAAGTGTGCGGCCAAACTCCTCCTGTCCTTGATGGAGAGAATTGGAGTCACAAAGCTCGCAGACACACCCAGGGCTGAGAGGCTGGCACACGTGGCAGGGATGCTTGCTCAGGACTGTCACCAGGACACAAGGTAATGATCTTCATTTCAGCTCCTAAAACAGGAAAACCCTTTCCTGTCTGGCTAGAAAGGTAAAACCACAAATGAGTGGAAACTAAAGGAAATAAGAAGTGACCTCACTGTGTGGCTAAGGGGCATAGACTCAGTGAATATGCTGAGTTGGAAGGGACCTGTCAGGGCCATCCAGTCCAGCTCCTGGCCAGGTGCAGGGCACCCCAAGAGTCACTCCACGTGCCTGGGAGCATTGTCCAAACGCTTCTTGAGCTCAGTCAGCCTTGGTGCTGTGACCACTGCTCTGGGTTGCCTGGGGAAATGACTGGAGTGGGTAACCTGCGGTTGGCCAGCAAAAAGGTGCATTGCCAACTTCCTGTGTCTTGAAGGATTCTTTACTGAGGTCAAAAGAGCTCCGATTAGCCAGTCAAACAGTTTTGTTTGGCCTTAGGTGCACAACACAAAGCCAAAGTGTTGGCTAATATTCATCCTAGAAGGATCCCAAACATCTGTTTCTCATTAAGACTTCCCTAGAAATATTTCTGGGGTTGTTAGCCAGTGGATTCAGTCTTTCTAAACCCCTTCTGCAATGCTGTTATCTGTGGCTCAGTGCCCTGCAAATTTCTTCTTGAAGAAAACTGTGGTTTCCTAGTTTTGCTTGTTCTCTGGGAACACCCACAGTTTCAGACTGAAATGGCATTTTTCTGTGGCCCCACATTCTCCTCTTGTCTCTTGTGTTCAGCTGACAACACTGTGCAGTGTCAAGTGGAGGGAAATCTCCCTCTTTGCTGAGTAGGTAATGCCTTCTCATGCAAGCATTGCACCTGATGAGTTTAAGGTATCAGCTTCTTATGTTAACACTCCTCCTTTGTTCACTTTTCTTTTGTTCCCTTCCTACCTGCCCTCCTTCCTGCCTTCCACCCTCCCTCCCTTCCTCCCTTCCTTTCTCCCGTCCTTCCTTCCATCCTTCCTTAGGCATTATGGACAGGAGATGGTGAAGATGTTGCTGAGTCACCAAGAATTGAAAATGCTTTTGGAACGATCTCTTTCCACCCGTGACCTGGAAGATATCCTGACAAGAATTAAGAAGAAAGTAAGTGCTAGGCAGGAGAAATGTCTCCTTTCTGCAAGTATTGCCACTGCTAATATGAGATCAAACATACCCAATCTGTCTTTATCTCATTCCTCTTCTGCTGAATCATTTTGCACCTGGGAATGAGCTGTTAATCCTCAGCCTGTTCATCTGCAGGCCACAAAGGAACTGATATTATTAGGGAAAAAAGTGGGGCTTGGAAGATTTTGAATATCAGTAACAAAGAAGAAAGGCAAAGAGGAGAAAATGGGTCTACATTTAAGAGTAAGGCCTCCACCACACTCTCCCTGCTCTGCCCCCAGTAAAGCAACTAAGTGAGAATAGAAGATTACAGAGACTGAAGATAACAGTGTCTTTGCAAAAGACACCAGAAGTAGTAGTACCAAGAAAATTTCCAAATATACTACAGATGTACAAGTCAAGCCTAGTTACTACAATTACTAGCTGTCTTTTGGGAATACTGCCCTGCACTCAAGCCCTGTGGAGCTGGAAGAAGCTTGGTGAATCCAGCAGCATCCACCAAAAAATCCTTTGTTTGTTTGGAGGGGGGATTTTACTTCTTTCATTGAAAATATAGAAGGGAGTGTGCCTTTGTGCAGGAGCAGGGAGAGTCAGTGTTGAACCAAATCAACTTCCAGCACAATGGGCTGTCCCCCGAAGAGTCCAATTTTTTTTGCTGCTTCCTTTAGAGCACTCGTTGCCTACCAGTTTGAATTTTCCTGATTTATGCTCAAGATTAATGAACTTGGGCTTTTAGACTGCTGCTCAGTATGGTAGCACCCATAACCTGCCTTGCACTATAGGAAACAAAGTGTTGGCATCACTGAATCTCTGCTCTGTTTCCTTCTGTAAGTTAGGAAATGTTTCCCTAAGCTTTGATAGCAGTGATCCTGGTTCTGACTGGTGTTTGAAACAGGCAATATCCTATCTTATATTCTAAAGATTGATGGGGTTTCTCCATGTCTTTGTAGGCAATGGAAAACCAGAAGGGCGAATGCCCACCTGTCAAGGAGCCGGTGGAGAAGAGGAACGATGGCTCAAAGAAGCCCCAGGCCACATTGCCTTCTAGCAAACGGTACTGAGCACTTTTCTTAGATGTGACCAAGCACATGACAAGCTTTACATGCCTCTTCCTCAGGAAAAACTTTCTGACCGAGATGACCATTGCCAGACATTGTTTCCTTTCCCTACAAATGCTCTAGGATAAAAAATGTCTACTTCTGCATTACGCTGAACACAACTTCTCTGCAGGGCTTTCCACAAAAATGGAGAGACAAAAAGGCACCCATTGGTTGCAGCTCAGACAATCCAGTGCAGTGGCAAGGGTAGGGTTGTGGAGGCCAGGAGAGAGGGACAAGTTTCTGCTGCCTGACTTGGGAGAAGTAAATTCAACCAGGGTTTTTTCCATCTGAGTGGAGTCTTTTCCAGATGGGTGTTTTGATGAGAAGTCCCAGTCTAGAAGCAAGATGCCATTCCACAAAGATGCAGTTCTCATCCATGTGGTTTGGCCTGGCTGAATCATGGTTTTCTTACCCTCAAACAGTACCAAGTTTGAGTAGTAAGTAGCAAGGCAATTCCTGAGCAACTTTGGTCAACAGGTGTCTCAACGTGGACTTTTTGTCCTGATATTCCTGTCCTTCATATAGGTTGCTTGATGGACAGCATGATTGGTTGATTTCCTCCTGTGCTGCAATCAGCATTTAAGACAGGAATATGGTCCTTGCTGTCTCTTCATGCCCATGGCAGAGCTACTTGCTCCTCTTATAACAGAGGGGCAGTTTTTTAGCTCTGGCACGCTCAGTGGTGTCAGGAAAGTGACCACATGCCTCAGTAGCACGGCTAGCATCCTCCCGTGCTCATGGAAGAGACAGGTTGATCCAGGAGAATTGTTCCCAGTGGCTTTGTTAAGCTGTGGATCTAGTCTCTAGGGAAGCAAATTAAATGTGGCCATACTTCTGGGATGTCTGGCTTCTGTTTTTCTCTCTGTTACTGATTTTCTGGATCCTTCAGATATGCCCCTGTTCATCTGTTCAGATGCATCTGAGCTACTTTTCCAGATTGTCATGCCTGGTCATAGAGACACTTCTCCAGAGTGATGAGTCTCCTTATTATAAGACACACACGTCCCATATGAGGAGGCATTTAAACTTGGAAGTAGCGTCTCCCTTTCCCCACAAAGCAATGTGACCAGTGTGCCTTGGAAGCCACCTGAAGATAGATCAGATGCATCTCATCCTTGGTTTTCCCGAGGGAGCACTGGAACAATGTTACTTGCAGATTGTCTCCCATAATGATTGTCACAAGGTCCACGTTGTTCTTCAGAGCCTCGTGATTTTCTAGCTTGAAATCACATCATAGGAAAGCTCCTCAAGATATTTTGCTCACAATTAATGGAAGGTATTATCACCAATAGGTTCTAGTTTGGTTTTGTTTTCCAGGGTGAAGTCTACCTCTGATGGACGCCTCCTACACCGTGCAAAAGCCCAGGTCACGTTACTTCCAGCTGTGGAAGAAATGGAGCCGCTCCAGAAGCTTTACAATCTCCTGCAAGCCAAGGGGTTTCAGACACGGATGGAAGGAGTGGCACTCCTCCTAGACCTGTGCAAAAACAGCCCCCAGCTCATCTCCACTAACATTGTCGAAGTACGTATGGTATTTTCATTGTTCATTCTTTTAGCTCCTTTCCTAAGCCTGTAGAAGTAAAGGCAATTCAGTGTGTCTTGGCACTACATCCTGGCTGTTTGGGACAGGCTGGTCCCTCTTACCCAGACAAATTTAATTCAGGTCCAGGCTTCAGGACAAGTTATTTCCAAAGTCCAGCTGTATTTTTCTGGCACGTGCCTATTGATGCTGTTCATCAGATGATGACAGAATTTTCTGCTGGTGTAACTGCTTCTGTCTCCTACTCCCAGTTGGGTTAAGTGAAGGGAATCCAGGAACTGAAAGCGTGGCAATCCTTATTCAGATTAAAAATACGTTTGCAAGGGGAACAGAAGTATCAGGCTGGTTTGGTTTAAACACAGGGGTTTGTAAAGAATACTTCTGTCAACTCCATCTTGTCTTGCACAGGCACAACTCTGGCTACTGATTTCCATCCTCGCCCCTATTCCTCCTGGTAAAGACAGTGCTCACCCTTCTTGGGGAGCCTTTTTTTCTCTTTGGAAAGAAAGGGAGGAAAACAGCTAAGGACAGATCTCTGCCTTCTCCTCCCAGTAGATGCTTTTTCCCTTTTTCCAGAAAAAAAAGTGCCTGATGATGTGGCTGTCAAGGGACTGAAACTGCTCTAATGAGAGCTGTACAGCACATTACATTTCAGAAGTCCACCTGTTAGTTAGAGAAATGGTCTGGATCCTGGAAGAGTTGATCAGAGCCCTGCACTTCTCCAGACACAGGTTCTGAGACAAACAAAATAACACTTAGATCTCCTGCAGCCATAGTGTTGGCAAAATCATAATTGCTCTCAGTACTTGAGGCAACTGTATAGAAAAATGGGCATTGTAAATATCTGCTTCCATACTTGTAAAGCAAATGTAGCCTTTTGCAGTAATAAATGGAATTGATTTAATGATTTTTAGACTGAGAGAAATACCATAGCAACTATTCGGTCCCCATCCAAACCTCTTAAAAACAGAAGTAAATCTTTCAAGCATGAGGTTGCGCAACCATTCCAGTGAGTGGCCCACAGGAAAACAGTGGAATTGTGCAAGCAAGTGCTGGCCTGAGAGAAAGGATCCCTTTCGTCTCTTACACACTGAGTCCTACATCCACTCTTCAAACAAGGACATTTTAATCCAGCTTTCATGTTCTCTTCACAGATTTTTGATTATTTTGTCCTGAGAATATCTGACAGCCACAAGAAAGTGAAGCAGAAGGCGCTGGATGTGCTGGCAGAAATCATAGGCCTCCTGGAAGATGCCCTGAACCCGGTGATCATCAGTTTGGTGGAAGGAATAACAAAGAACCTGAACTCAAAGGATCCCAGGGTTCATGCTGCAGCTGTGAAAGCACTGGAAGGATCCATTGCTCATTTAGGTGAGGCTGAGCCCTTGGCACTCTCCTCAACTGTGTCTCTGTCTCTCTGACACAAGAGAGCACTGAGTGCCTTGATAGCTGCTGTTGCCTGTGGAATGCTCCAGCTGACACCCACCAGAAGCTGTGGAGGTGCAGTCTTTATGCACCAGTCCCCCAACAGGCTTGAATGTGATCAGCATTTCCCAAAAGTCCCAGGAGCCATGGGCTCTGTGCTGCTTGTCTGAAGAGCAACTCCCGGAATACAGCTTTGCTAGAATTCAGAGGCAAAGGGGTTTTGGAGTTTGCTTGGGCCCCGTTTGACTTCCCAAATGAACAACTTTGCTGTTGGCATGAAGGGTGCACTGGCCCACCAGAGTTTCTGCAAAGCAGCTACCTGGAAAGCTCTACATTATAAGCATTACCTGCCTATTTCCATCTTTCTTCTTTGTCTCCTTTTTTCAAAGGGGAAATTAAGATTCACCAAGTTCATTTCTTTATAAAAAACAGGTCTAAATCCAGCTGTCAGTGATGCCTTGTTCCACATGTTGTTTTGCCTGGGGCAAGCTGCCTCTAGCAAATAACTACATGGGCAGGGGCTGCTCTAAATTCCTTTGCCACACAGATTTATGTCAGCTAGGAAAATGCCTATAAAATGGCGTCTTGAAGAGGCAGGTCTCCAAGGGCAGTTCCCACTTTCTCCACCTCAGCTGCTCTGTGAACTCAGGAACTGCCTGATTCAGTGCCTTTCTGTGTCCCAAGTATGGGCTTCTTCCTTTTTGCTCTGGGATGCAAAACCTTTTCACTGCTTACGTGTGACTGAACTCTTCAGGTCCCTGATGTGAAATGTTTTAACAAAGCTCCTGGTACAGCAGGCTGAGCTTTGCTTTTGGAATTTAAAACCTTGTCAAGTGGGCTGGAAGGAAAGATGAAAAGGATTCAGAAATTAACAGATATTTTCATTTTTATAAAGTGGGGTTGCCCCTGTTCTTTCCCTCCTCACTGTCCTTTCTCCTGTGACCTCAGAAAAGTGAGCAGAAACATGTGTTTCACTTGTAGATAAAGTATCACTGATGAAAGAGTTCAGCTACCAATGGAGTCAACTGCGTGGCCAAGCTCTGCTGGATGTCACAGAGCGTATCACAGGTATGGCCTCCCCTTCTAAGCCAAGAGGTCTTCCCAGGGAGTATTTACAGGGAATGCCTGGGAATAGACAGTAGAGTAGCTCCTCTGAATCGGGACGTGCTGAGCTTGTCCCTCCTGCCCAATAGCCAGGGCAGGTGTATTTGGCAGGTTTCCCCTGGCTGCTGCAGAGCTGTGCAGCACCTCAGATGGGGGCAGTGCTCGGCCTCGGGGCTGAGCTCTCACAGGGGCATCTCAGAACCCACCTCCAGGAGCAGGAGGGCTAAAAATACCGCAGCTGGCTCCTCTCTTGGAGCCACAGGGACATCTGTGATCCTTTAGGGAAAATGGTGGCAAAGGCTGTTTCGGGCAATCAGTTTGTTTTGTCCTCACAGAACTCTTGCTTTTCGCTTGGAAAGTTTTGAGGCTGAACTGTGCAGAGCCTGGGGGTCACAGCTTAGGTCAAAACTCAACACACATCTCAGAGGCATGGATTTAGTGCATTGGAATAAAGTAGATCTCCAGCAATAGGGAATTTAGTTCTGCAGCTATTTTGATCTCTTTTTCAAATAAAGGAATTAACTGTCACCAGATGACACAAGGAAAAACGATGCACCACAGCTTTGGTCACAATGAAGAGACTAATTTATTTTCTCTGACTCCAATCTTTTATAGTTCTCAAAAGGTGCCAGTGGATTGGAGGGTGAACGTGCCACCTCTCCAACGACATTGGACAAACTACCTGTACATCAAATTTCTCCGCCTCTATGAAAGAATGCAAAACAATAGGTTGTTTACAGAAAGTTGTGTGGGAAAGTTCTCTACAAGAATGTAAACTCAGAAGGCTTTAGAAAACTCTTGATAATCAGGGCGACAATTAACCATAAACTAGGACTACTTTAGAAGAAGCAAATGTTCTCTCGGAGATTTAGTAGGAACAGACAGCTCTTCCCCACCTTCAATAGTCACCAATGCCTTTAATTACATTTAATGTCAAATTAATTCCCATTTTAAAAGGGTTACCGTAACCCTTTTCCTGCTTAGCAGAATTGGTTTTGGGTACTTTCAGGAGCTGTTTCAATGTTGATGACATGCAAGGAGCCTGTTGGTAGTAAATTTTTGTCTGTCTTTGATATAGTTCAGAAAATGAGCAGAGAGCTGATTTCAGAGAAAATGTGAGAAAACACTTGTGTTTTGGTTAAATTTCAGTCCCCTGTGTAGCATTTTTCTCCCTCAATGCCCCTATTTCAGTGGACATTATAAGAAAAAATGCCATTAACATTGGGAGGGGAAATGCCACTAAAATGTGACATGCCCAAATGCCAAGGCAATGGGGTCTGGGTAATTATCTAAGACATGCTGAGGTTTGAAACAGCTCCGTGTTGGAAGACACAAAAGCATTCTGGCAAAGACACCGGCAAGTCACCGATGTTTCTAATCCAGCTGTTGAGCAACAGCCATCCCTGGCGGGCTGGAGTTTTGAAGTGTGTTCTAATACTGCCCTTTGCTGTGTGCCACTCAGCAAAGGCAAGAGTCAGATTGGACTTTTGGCACTTGACATCAAATTTACAAACATGGAAATATCCCTTTGTTAGAAATCTCTCAACTGCCTCTCTAGGGTACATCTCCAAACTTTCAGTGTGGGTTTAGACAACTTGCTAATGGAAATAAAAGGTAATTTGACATTTCAGTCATTGTTCATGCAGAAAGGGATTGTGAAATGATTTAGTAACGGTACGAAGTCTGCCACAGGGACAAGGCTCTGCTTGGAGAAATTAGTCCTGAGGGGTTGGTGGTTCTGTTTCAAGGATGATCAGCTGCTTTGCCTCTTTCTGGATCAGGGGGCTCTGTGTGCTATTTCAGTGATCTGAGCCAGAGAGGCTTCCAAGAAGCAAAACTAGAGGGAGATCCTTGTCTGCATTGAGGTTGGTGGCTAAGAAGCTGTGTCTCTCTCCCGGCAGAGCTTGTGGAATGGGTTTATGCCAGGAGTCCTGAAGTCGTCCAGCGCTACGCCCTGCCCGTGCTCTGGTCCTTCCTGGAGAACAAGGCGCTGCCTGTCCGAAGCGCCAACGTCTGCACGGTGGCCACCAGGCTTGCCAATGCCCTCTATGAGGTGATGGGCACCAAGCTGATGAAGTGTGCAGCCAGCAAGCCTCCACACGTGCAGCAAAACCTCTCCAACATTTTGGGCTGGTGAAGGCAGGATATTCTCCAGAAAGCTGACCAAGTGCTGAGTTGGACACCTCCGGATTTGACTTCTTAGCTGTGCCAAAAATGACAAAACACTAAGGAAGGGTGTGCATTGGCCCCCGCTTGCTCCATCGCCCTTCCTAGTCGTGGCATGGGGGGCCTGAAGCAACTCCAGACTGAGGACAAGGTGAAGGCCAAGCATGGCTCAGCCTCAGACAGAGGTAAGGGGGGAGCTGGGCCCATCTCTGGTGGGAGGAGGGGTCTTGTGCCCACCTGGAGAACCTGTGCACATTCCCAGGGAACAGTTGTGCCCTACATGTGCCCCCTGCAATGAGCTGTGCTGCTCCCAGTGCCCCGTGGAGCTGTAGCGCTGCTCAGCTGTGAGGCAGGGAGAGGAGCAGGAGGGTGCATGTGCAGCTGAGCCATTCCTGGAAAGCACAGGGCTCTGGGCTCTCCTGGGTCAGCAGGGAAGCAAGGCTGTTCCTGTGGTAGCTCTGTGGAAGTAGGTCAGGGTTTTCCCAGTGCTCTGCTTCAATGGGCTGCCAGCAGGAGCATGTTTCCCTGTGCAACTGTTTAGAAGTTTCCAGGAAGTGTGTCCCACAAAATATGGAGCTGTAGATTAGGTTTGCATTGCGGCCTTAGTTACACTTGGTGTCTCCACTTTGCAGATAGGGCTGGCTACAGTCGTACCAAGAAGATTTCTCTGGAGACTTCTGAAGTTCCCTTATCCACAAAGTCCTTGCCTCCTGTCCATGAAGAGCTCTCTTTCCTCCAAGCGCAGGAAGAAGCTACCGACGGTCCGAAGAATGTCTCAAGAATAGGATTTATAGAATTTTTAGAAGTCTATAGAATTTTATAGAATATTTTTAGAATAGTTACAGATGTACATATGTTTTCATGGTTTTGAATAAATGTGTTTTGAGTGTATCTTTAAATTTTGATGACATCTTTTTAATTTGATATATTTTATTTTGATGTTTTAAAAAAAAATGTAATAAATTAAATGTAAATGAACCAAAAGGAGAATGTGAGACCAGGACCTGCTAGCCTAGAGGTTATGGGAGTGCAGCTCACTCGATGTGCCAGTGTCTCACTACATCCTTTCCTCACTGGGCATCTCCTCTTATTCTTTTGCCATGTTTTCTTTGTGTCATTTGTGCTGCTCTTTGCTACTTGGTATTACAATGGGGCCACCACTGACATATTTGGGGGACAATGGACCCAAAAGATCCTGTACAGTCAAAAGTTTTCTACCTAGAAGCATTCTGTGCTCACCTCACACTCACTCCTCTGCAAGTGTGGCTGTGTTCCCAGTTGGCATACACGTTTGACATCAAGATGTTTTGGGGTGCCACTGCCTCCACTGGCCTTTTGGATGGCATGGGAGTGGGTTTAGATCACTATTCTCTCCGTGCCCCTAACACTACCTAACAGCCAGTGCTGATCTCCAGCCAATTCCCACAAAGCCATTCTGCAGGATGTCAAAACCTGCTTTTCTCAAGCCCCTCATTTCTGCTGCTGCTGTCCTTCCCTCCTACAGTTCCCCAGCAGCCTTTGAGCCCAGAGGCTGCTGAGCTCTGGGGATGCTTGCTGCTCTCCAGCTCCCACACTTCCATCATCTCAGGCTCAGTGGCATTTAGGAAGTTCAGCAGAGCTCCCTGCCCTGCTGCTCTCTGCAAGGTCTCTGCCTGCCCAAGTTCCTCCAGGGCCCCCATGCCATGGCCAGGAAGGGGGGTGGAGGCAGCGGGGGCAGATGCACACCCTTCCTTCCTATCCCATTATTTCTGGCAGAGCTAAAGAGCTGAATCTGAACCTGTTCAAACTTCAGTGTAAGGGTCAGTTCCTGTCAGGGATACATTGGGCCCTTTCTCAGCAAGGCTGAAACCAAGTACCCAAGCCTTTGATTGGACTTTTCTTTCCAAAGCTGTTGTTCATCTGCCTCTTCCTGCACCTTACTGCAAACCCAGAACAAGTGCAGGTCCTGGCCCTGCTGCAAAGGCAATCGTGGGTCTGGGCTCTGGGCTGCTCTCCCCATGGCCACCTCCCCCCGTTCCCTCTGGGCACAGCCTGAAGCACAGTGTCCAGCTGAGCTCTTCCTTAGCTCAGCTCCTTCCCTAGGCCCACACCACAGGAAAAGTTCTCAGAGCTCTGCCTATAGCACATTAACTGAAAATCTACCACACAGGACTTAACTTGGTCTCCTTACCTACTACGTCCTTTTCCCTCTGAACTCAGCTCCTGTTTTTTTATTCTGTCATCATCACAACCAGTGCCATTCTTCCCATTCACCTGCTCTCTGTTGCACGTGAGGCTCACAGGAAGGAGAGCTTCTCCAGATGGTAAGCAATGCTTTTGTGAGCACTTGCATATAGGCAGCCTCCAAATATTGCCAACATCAACTCACAGTCCAGTCATGAGGACTCTGTGTGCTCTTGGAGCTCCAGACACGACCTCTGACCTGACTTCAAAACACTGGCAGGCTGAATTTTGTTTCCTGTAGAAAAGGGCCATCACTGGTGAGAAGGTGCATCCTCACCTTGAGACACCCCTTCCCCTGGGGTGGGAAAAAGAGCTGGCCCCAGATCACGTCCTCATTGCTGTGGAAAGGAAGGTGCCCACAGACCAGGTCATAGAGCAGGATGCTCAGGGACCAGATGGTGGCTGGCTGGCCACAGGAGCAGCCAAAGGGGATCCACTCTGGTGGGGCAGCCAGCCCCTGCCCCACCAAAAAGCAACTTGGCTGCAGCCGGCTGAAGGAGGATTTCCCCCTCCCTCCCTCCCTCCCTCTTCCCCCTGTGCCAGCAAATGGGGGAACCTCCGCTGCCCGGCTGGGCCCCGGCTTTGGGCTCACCTGACATCCGGGTGTAGAACGTGTCCTGGAGGATCGTGCCGCACCCGAAGTCGATGAGCTTCGCCTCGCCCTTGGCCAGGTCAACAAGGACTTTCTCGGCCTTGATGTCGCGGTGCAGGACGCCGCGGCTGGTGCAGTGCCGCACGGCCTCCAGCACCTGGCGGAACAGCCCCCGCGCCACGGGCTCCGTCAGGAACCCCCGCTCGTCCAGGAAGTCCCAGAGGTCCTGACAGCGCTGCGGACGCTCCGTGACCAGCGCGAAGCCGTCGGGCAGCTCGAACCAGTCCAGGAGCCGCACGACGCCGCGGAAGCCAGGGCACGACACCATCCACAGCAGCGCCAGCTCCAGGGGCACCAGGGCGCCGTTGTGCTGCGGGGGGACCGCGATGCCCTCAGCGGGGCCGATGCTGCGCCGCGCCTTCGCCACCCCCTGCCCGGCCCCGCCGCCGCTCGCCATTGCCCGGCCCGGGACGCTGCGCGGGCCCCGCTCACTCCACGCCCGCCCGCTCCCCTCGCAGCGTCCCGGCTGCCACCCTGCCGGGCCTCGCCTTAGCCCTGCCCGGCACGCCCCGCCGGCTGCTCCCGCTGGCCCCGCTCACTCACCAGCCGTACCCACTCCGAGATGCGATCCCGGGACACTCACTTGATGGCCACCTGCAAGCCAAGACAAGCGGCGGGCTGAGCTCACCGCCCGCCGCCCACCGTCTCCCGCTGCCCTCCGTCTCTTACTGGGGCGCCGTCAGCGAGCTGGGTCCCGGAGTAAATGCTGCCGCAGCCGCCGCTGCCCAGCACCGGGCCCTCCTGGTAGGGCTGCTGCAGGGGAGGCTTCTCCGCCTGTACGGGCAGCACTGCGCTCTCGCCATTCTGCCCGGGGCACCCGAACGCCGCGGGCGCTGCTGCTTGCCGAGCCGCCCCGGACTCCGGCGGCTCAGGGCCGGCGGCCGAGCTGACCAGCGGCTTAGCTCGGACCAGGGAAGCTCCTGGGGGAACTCCCGGGGACTGGGCGGGAGCCGGGCGGCAGTGGGGCGGCTCCGGAGGGGCAGAGCCGCGGGAGGGGCTTCGTTCGGGGCTGGGACCGGGACAGAGCCCGCGCCAGGTGGAGCCAGAGGACGGTGCTGCCCCACCACAACCAGGGTGAGGAACTCTTCCAGAGACTCTTGCAGAGGCGCCACAGCCAGTCCGGAGGGAGGCGAGACCGTGGCAGGCCGAGCATGGCCGGGCAGGGGGCCAGCCCACCCACGGGCACCTTGCGGGACGCGGCATGAGCTGGGCTTGGGAAAGGCGGAACACGGACGGAATGGGACGAGATGGGACGGGACGGGAGTAGAAGGAATGTTAGACCGTGAAGGGGACAGAGAGCGAGCAGAAAGTTGAGTGGAAAACTGATCGAGAGAAGCGCTGCTGCTGCTGCTGCTGCTGCTAAGCCGCCGGAGCTGGCAGCCGTTCGTCCATTGCCTCCGCGAACCCAATGGAGGAGCCACCGCACGCCCCGTGGAATGAATGAAAGAAACCAATAAATAAAAACCCAAAGTAATTCCTATTAGAGAAGTAACCAATCAGTGTAGCAATAAAGAAGTGTTGGCTTGTGGCTTCTTTCTTCTTTGGGTGAGACAAAGAATTTCATGGGGAAGAATTGCCTCTTCTGACAGTTTTGCGAGAGTGGACAGGAGTGGAGCATTTAATTTTCAAGTAGAAAAGGGAAATCATGTCAGTAATGTAATGTCTTTTCATCCTCTGTTGAGACAGTTGCAGGCTGACAAAAGACATGGTCTGCAATGTGGAACTTGGTGCCAAGTTTCTTTTTCTGCCAGAGGATGAGGAGGGGAAGTATCCCAGAATCATGGAGTCATGGCTCGGTATGTCTTGGAAGGGACCTGAAAAATCACATCATTGCAACGCCCCTGCTGTGGCTGGGGACCCCTTGCACTAGACTGGCTTGTCTAGAGCTCCATGCAGCCTGGCCTTGAACACTGTCAGGGATGGGACATCTACACCTTCTCTGGGCAGCCTGTTCCAGGAGAGTCTTTTTTTCTGAATCCCTCATCTAAACCTACTCTCTTTCCATTTGGATCCATTCTCCCTTGTCCTGTCCCTGCCTGCCTTTGTACAAAGTCCCTGCCCAGCTTTTCTTGTAGGTTGCCCTCAGGTACTGGAAGGCCGCAGTTCGGATGAGCCTAAGTCTAAGTCTCTTTTCCAGGCTGAAGAAGCCCAGCTGTGTCAGCCTTTCCTTGCAGGAGAGGTGCTCCAGACCTTGCATCATCTCGGTGTCCCTCCTCAGCACCTGCTCCAGCGTGTCCATATCCTTGTTGTCTGTGCTGGGAAGCCCAGCAGAGCCAGACATGGCACTACAGGTGCAGTGTCAGCAGCGTGGAGGAGACACAGCCCTGACTGTGGCTCCCGGAGCCAGCAATTGGCAATTGGCCACCCGTATTGCAGAGACCTGGGGCCTTTCTGCCTGCCCTTCTCCCCAGGGCACCTTTCTATAGGCTACCCCAGACCGAGTCCCACAGGGTAACCCTCAGTTAGCTCGTCAATGGGTGCCTGAATAGCGTAATTAAAATCCCCACCAGGAAGACGGAAGGACTCTTGAGCTGCTGGAATCTGAGCGGGTTTACTGAGGATTGATCGGAGTAGGGAGGCAGAAATAGGAGCAGGGAGACAACCACACTCAGGGAAAGCAGACTCTGAAAAGCCACGGGGAAGGAGGGGCCAGAGTATATAACTGGGGAGGGATGGAGTGACGAGGGTACAAATGATCCAGTGGGAAGAGGGTGTAAGGGATGGGGTAGCATAAACTGGGCCAATGAGGGAAAAGGGAAGGAGTCGTTTACAGAGGGAACCATTAGAAACAACAAGAACAGAGAACTTTCCAGAACTTGAGGAGATGACAATCACAAACTGACAGGTGATGGGCATGTGCTCATTTGCATTGGGGGGCAGAGGACTCTGGCGAAATGCCTTATGCTAAATGACTGCAGTTTCCCATGGCATTCCCACACTGTCCTCCCCGTGGGCACATCCCACACCTTTCCCTGCTGCTCACTTCTCCGATCACTTGGGGGAAGTGCACCCTGTGCCACCCCTCAGTACCGCCCCTCGCTGCTGCCCCAGGGGATACCCAGTGCCATCTTGAGGGCCCCAGGCCTCAGCCTCACCATGCTCACCCAAAGGCCGTGAAAAGCAGACAAAAACACACACCCAGAAAGTGCCCTGTGATACCAAGGTCAGTCTTTTGTCTACAGTATGGGTTTGTTTTCAGAGTCTGAATGAGATTATAAAATCACCAGGAGAAAAGAGCATGAACAAGTTCTGCTTTGGCAGTATCTCAAGGCTTTGAGGGAGAGAGTTTGTGATGCTTACTCACTCACAGACATGCACAGAAAGAGTTGAAATGGTAAAAATAGTCAAAACTACTTAGAAATTGGAAGGAAAAACTGAGGCACTGACAGCTAGCACCTCAGAAACATGTGGCTTTTCCTCCTATCATCTATGTGAGAGCTTCCTGAACAGGAGCAATTCTTCCAATTGCATCAGTGTGGCCATGGCAAGAAAGGGAAGCGAGCAGATGGATTTAGTTTCTCCTGCCACCCCCTGAAATCTCAGTTCTCATTTGTGTGCGCTCCGGATTCTGTGTCAGGGGCCTGTGGCTGCGAGTGGGCGGCCGCCACCTAAAATTCCGAACGGCACAGGATGTTTCCCAGACCCAACCTGCCACCATGTCCAATACAGGCTGCCCTGACTCTTCCAAGTGCCTCCTGCAAACTGACATCAGGAACCTGGGCTGGTGAGTTTTATTTCACAGGGAAAAGGGCCGGCGTTCGCATTCAGGAGCCTGTATCCCTGAGTCGGCAGCACCCTCCTGAAATTCTGAACAGCGCAGGATGTCTCCCAGAACAAACCTGCCACCACATCCAGCTTGGGCTGACCCTGACAGTCCCAAGGGGCTCCTGCAAACTGACATCAGGAACCTGGGGTAGTGAGTTTTGTTTCACAAGGAAAAGGGCCAGCGTTCATGTTCAGGGACCTGTGGCTCTGACTGGGCTGCCACCATCTAAAATTCCGAACGGTGCAGGATGTCTCACTGACCCAACCACCCATCTCCTTCAATTCAGGCTCCCTCGAAAGTCTCAAGGCCTCCTGCAAACTGACATCAGGAACCTGGGCTGGTGATTTTTGTTTCACAGGAAAAAGGGCCAGCGTTCATGTTCAGAGGGCAGAGGCCCTGAGTGGGCGGCCACCTCTTGAAATTCTGAACGGCACAGTATGTCTCCTTTTTATTCCCCCTCTCTCCCTCTGTCTTCCATCCCTCTTCCTCCCTCCTGGTCTCTCTTTCTCTTTCTCTTTCTCTCCTCCCTTCCCTTCCCTTCCCTTCCCTTCCCTTCCCTTCCCCCTTCCCTTCCCTTCCCTTCCCTTCCCTTCCCTTCCCTTCCCTTCCCTTCCCTTCCCTTCCCTTCCCTTCCCTTCCCTTCCCTTCCCTTCCCTTCCCTTCCCTTCCCTTCCCTTCCCTTCCCTTCCCTTCCCTTCCCTTCCCTTCCCTTCCCTTCCCACTTTCCTCCATAGCCCGACCTCTCTCCCCACCCTTTCTCATTCCCTGCTCTCCCTCCTTTCTTCCCTTCCCCCCTCTCCTTCTTTCCCCCGCAGCCGCGGGGCTCGGGGCACCGGAGAATAAAGCCCAGGGGGCCGGAGCCCTGCGCCCCTCGGCCCTTGCAGGAATCCCCGCACGGGGCCAGAGGCTCTCGGCGGATCCCCCCGTGCCGGTCAAACACCGCCCGACGCTGCCGGACCTGCGGCTTTCCCAACATCGCGCTGAGTGGCCCCCGCTCTGTGACGTGCCGTGCTGTGCCGAGCCGTGCCGAGCCGTGCCGCCGCGTCCCCACCGTCTCTGCCACTCCCTCTTTCTGCCCCTCGCCTGTCACAGCGACGCTGGGGAGGAACTTCGACCCTTCTGGGGGCTGCCCCCCCCTTTCTTGTTCTAGTAGAGTCCCTTTCAGGGGGGATGTACATGTGGAATGGGATTGAAGGAATTGCTGCGCTGCTGTCCAGGGCAGTTTGACTCATTCTGTACCTTCTTTGGGGGTGAGGAAAAGGGGGTGAAGACTCGGGGCTCTGATGTCATTTGGGGCACCCCAAGGTCCCTAGGAGGGGGAGCCACACTGCGGTGGAGGAGCAGGTGGGTGGTGAATGAGGGGGTGTCATGCTGGCTGAGTCCCCAGAGGGACCCAAAGCTGCCACAAAACTCACAGGGACGGGTGTGTGTAGAATACTAAAACCTGTCAAGTGTTTTGTTTTTATAGGTATTGGTAAAGAATAGGAATTTGTCTCTAAAGTCATTTGGAAAGAAACCCTCTCTCTATCCACTCATTTGTATACAGGAATGTAGGAAACTGACTAGAGGTGGGTAGTAGTTTTGAAAATAATGCCATAACGTTTTTATCTAGGAATGAACCAAGCAAGTGCCCTGAAACGATAAGAACTGCTGCAGGGGCTGAAGGGAGTAGAAAGGGTTCTCTTGCACCTTTTGCCTCTGTTCTCTGCCAGTCCCCAAACCGTGTCGTGGTCCCAGAAGAGGTGTTTGTCATCCAGACTGCCAAAATGAAGACCTGTAAAATCCTAGCTCTGCCTTGTGTTTAATGCATTTTTACTTCATATTTATGTCATCACAGAAAGCAAGGAAAGAAGAAATGTGACTGGTACCCACTATTGCTGTGTGAAGGCTTTTTTTTAAAGGCTGGTGTACTTATGTTCTCTTTTTCCACTCCAAGCTTGACTTTTCCTCTGCTTTTTTGATGTCTGCTGCATTGGGTGTCCTAAGGAGGGCTGGGTTCCCCATCGGGGGTCTAAGGAGTTGGTGCTGATTTTGCTTTTTCTGAAGTTGTATCAGGGTGTGCTACCAAAATGACTATTTTCTCCACTGGAAAGCTTTCCCTCAATGACCGTCAATGCATGTATGTGTTTTAATCCTGTAAGCAGATGGACTAAGAAAAGCCGGAGTAAATTTCTGTCCAGTCTATGTCTGTGAGAGGTGGACTGTGTGCTAGAGAGGGAGAGGTGCTGTTGGAGAGTGGAAACAGCCCCAGGTGTGAGCTGTGAGGACGATGAGGGGGGTGGCTCCTGCCGGGGGCTGTTTTAGGGGGTTTGCCTGAGCTCACTTTTGCATGGAGCTGCTGGAGGAGAGGGGTTTATGGGGGGCTTCTCGGGGCTGTCTCATGGAAGGACAATGAGAGCTTCTGACAGGGTCTGGGGGGGCACCTGGATGCACTTGGATATGTGGAGCATTGCTTAAAGGAGGTGCCGAGGGACAAACCTTTGTGCCAGGAACCAGCAGCCCAAAAGGTTAGCCTGAGTGGACTTGTAGCAGGGACTTTTCTCTTTTCCCTTTCAAATTTCATCTTGCCAATTGCTCCCCAGTGCCCCCAGGAAAAAAAAATGGGTATTATGAGGACAAATGAAATTCAAATTGAGGGAAGCAAGTTCTCTTCCATTATTGTCTGTATTTGAACTGGTTTAAAGGGTATTGATTGAAGGAAAACCTGCCTTTTCCATGGTGATAGGGGTATCAAAGGGGTGTCAGGCAATCCCTGTGTTCTATTTTAAATGGAAAGGGAAAATATTGTTGTCATATTATGGGGTTGATTTGAGAGTAGCCACCCCTCCCCCCATTTTCGTCATCCTAATGTTTAAATTGAGGGGACAGCCCTGTTGTCCCTCCTTTTAAAGGGTTTGAATAGAGGTTAAAATCCCCCTTTTACCATAATTTGAGGAAAACCTCTTCTTTTCTGCTGTTTTAGGGGATGAAATTGTAAGGGAGAACACATTTATTTGCCCTTGTGTTGGTTGAAGTGAGGTGAGCACCCCCTGTGGCGTCAGTTTCGGGGGTTCAATTGAAGGAAGCTCCAGCTCTCGCAGCGTTTGAAGGGTTGAAATCGGGGTGTGCCGCTGCATTTGAGGGCGCTTCGTCTGCCCCTGGCCCGGCACCAAAGGTTCTGGCGCGGGAGCTGCTGGCATTGCCTGGGGAGCTGCTGAGCTGGAAGGGGAATTGGCGCGGCGGTGCTGCCGCGGGACTGCCGGAGCCGCGCCGGTGCGAGCCGTGCGGAGCCGAGGGGAGCTTTGCCGGGCCGGCGGGCGGGGGACGCGGCGCGGGCGCTGCGCTGGTCCCGGCCGCTCCGGCCGCTCCGGCCGCGGGGCTCGGGCGCCGCCGGGGCCCCCTGGGCCCGGTACTGGCCCCGCCGGGCAGGGGGAGCGGGCGGGGGTCTCCCGGCGCGGCGCCGCCCCTGCCTGCCGGAGGAGCAGCTTTCCTGCCGGGAGCGCGGGGCCGCCCCCGGGCCCCGAGTGCCGCCGCTCCCGTGGCCTCCCCGGTGCCCCCCCGCACCGCGGAGCAGCGCCAGCCCGGGGGTGAGTCCCGGCAAGGGGCGCTGGGGGACACCTGTGGCTTGTCAGCTTCGGAGCGTGCTTGCCAAAGTCACTGAAAGGAGGAGGGAAAAACCCAGCCCCGACCGCGCAGGCTTTTTGTCTGTAGGCTTCGTTCGTGTTGCTCTGTAAGCGAGCCACAGCTTTGAATAATACCGTGGGCGCCTTTTGGAAACTGCTCGATGCATTTCGCACTCTGTCGTGAGACCTCCGAGTCTGCCTTTTTTCATTGCTGGGTCCATCCAACGGCAGGGGCGAAGGTAATTGCCGACGGGGTGTGGCGAGAGTCTTTTTGGCATGAAAAAAGTGGCGGTTTGGTATTTTGTATCGGAGTAAAGTATAATAGTTTTAGAAGAAGAAGTTACAGTTTTGGCCAAACTCTGCGCTTTGGCTAACACATGAGACATTAGGTAAAATAAGTAAAAAAAGGATTTTTTCTGTTGTCGTTTGTGTTCAGTATAGTTGAGAGAGAATTTGGGTGAGGATGATAGAGGATATCCTATTATAGTATCATTTTAGGACGTTTTCTTATATTGTCGGCTTAATGCTCAAATTAATATATTTTAATTGTATGTATACATTTATATATACATACAGGTAAATATACTTAGTGGCAGTGCTATTTAATAAATAGTGGCATTTAGATGTAGTTTTTATTCATTTTTTGGTGGTATATAGTGTCTTGTCTATTTCTGGAGCAGGAAGCACACAGATGGGTCAAGATGTGCTATAGACTATTTTAAATGTGAACAAAGAGCCTGATCCTTGAAGTCACATTTGCAAAATAAGCTGAGATCAGTAGATGTCTCTGTATCACCCTTTGTTTTCATTGCAATGTTCCCGCATAGCAAGAATGTGAAGGAAGGGTGAAAGGACTGGAAGTCGGTGTCGCTGGCTTTCCAATTAAAGCTCAGCACTGCAGCCTGACAATGTCCCATTCTGGGCACTGAGTCAGCCTTCAGGCTAAGACATGGCTTTAACCTACCTCTACTTCCAGTTCAGCCTGCCATGCAGCACACTAGCTGTCATATTACTGAGAAAAGAGCTTAAAATATAATGTAGCAGTTCTTTCATGGTCTTTGACTAATTAATTGCCATAGTGCTTCTGGGCCAAATTCAGAATAACCTAATGTAGTGTCAAGAAAAGCAAACACTTAACCAAGATGCATTATTTCCTCAAATAAAGCTTGTCTCTTGCAAATCCTTGCAACTATTAACATGACACAAAAGTCTTCCTTTCACTTATTTCCTCTGTGTTAATGAAACCCATCTAATAATCTGGACCTGGGATTGAAGACTCCAGATATAATTTCAAGATGGAAAAACTAATTGTATTTTGTCATATGCTGCAAAACAGCATATAACTAAAAATATTGAGGATGGATGAAGGCAAGTACTTTAAACCTAACACTCAAATTGGTTTCAAGCACAGAAAGTTGTTAGTTGTAAGCCAAACCATGCTGGCCTCTGAGAAAGGACCTTCCTCTTCTACTCCTCCGTGAAGTGTTTCAAATATTTAGTAAAAATATTATTTTTTTGGAGTAAAATGCACTATTGTGCAGGGACAACCATTCTTTCAGAAATGCAACCGACATTCACAGAATGCCAATGTGTTTCTAAAACCCTTGTAATTCAGTTTTTTGACACACCATTAGCTTTGTAATGAGAAAGCAAGCATGGTCTCACAGTAATCACAAATTCTATATGACAGCGTCTATCTATAGATATAATTAATTGAAGGTGCCCTAGTATACTGAAGTTTACAGCACTATCCAGGCTTTAATATCTAAAAAAGAAAGCTTTGGGTAAAACTTACATGACCTTAAAGGATCAAGCCTTTATTGCAACATTTACAATGTCTGCTGTATCAGGTTATGTAAGGGATTTCATGGAGGTTATTTGCCCGTATAAAGGCCCAAAGATTGGATTCCTAAGCATCTGTGATATGCTTACAATCAACTGCCAAAATAATGATTTAATTTTACAGCAAATTAGTATTACATAGCCAAGTACAATTATGTAGCCATCTGGGCCTTTGTAAATTCCTTACTCTTGTAGGAGCAGTCTTACTTGCTTCTTGACAGGCATGTTGTTCTGACACTGAACTGCTAGGGAAATAACCAGCTGTCCCCATATAGTCTTCTACTGTTCTCCATAAACTTTCAAGGAAGGAGGTGTATAATGAGATATCTTAAAACAATCCTCATCTGCTTTGAGCTGGTTTATCACTTAGTCAAAAGGAGTTACCAGTAGTGTTCTTAAAGTGGTTTACATTTCCTAGGTTCCAATCAGCTGGCACATGAAACAAACCATTGACAGAAGTTCTGATCTAGGCATCCATTTTTTTGAGTAAATGAATACTGCTTATAGTTTATCTGGATTTTTTTTGTAAACACAGCCAGTCTTTATATTTGCTTCCCTTAAATTTAAGACTTTAAAGGCCCCTGTGATAAAAGCTTTCTCCTCCACTGTTTTCATAAACAGCCACAGAAATAAACTGTTGAGCCATTCTGTAAAGGTTCGGTTCATAATTACTATATAGCTATTGATTAAAAAAAGAAAAATATTAAAGCCCTTCAAGTCTTCTCAACCACTTTAAACGTTCACTTTTAAAACTAAGTTGCTGCTTTAAGCCCCACAATAGCTCAGCATTTGCATCCATTTCTTGACAGCAATGTGTGTTAATCTACTTCTGGTTTGTTCATATACACAAGAATCAGCTCTTACACTTGCAGCCTAGAATTCCCCAGAGTCTTTTTCATTCATTAGTTTTGAGTGAACATAAATCAACTGGTCCTTCTTAATATTAATGAATCTGCAGTCTGAAGTGTTATAATCCTCTTCTGCTCTAGCAAGGAAATTGGTGTCTGGGGAAAAAAAAATGCAACAAAAGAATGGGGTAGATGCATTCAAATACATACAAACTTTAACAGAAATATAAATACACGTGACCTTGTAGTAAAACTATTACTACATATAAAAGTAGGTTATCTTGAAACAGTTAAAGTCTTCAAGAATTTGTGCTGTGCATTTTTCTATTTTCCAGTAGCCAAAATAACAGCTTTAGAAGCATTTGCAGCACTGAAAGCTAGATTCCCTCTGTACACTTTTCACTTAATGAAAAATGTCTCTTTAAAAAACCCATTTTTTGGTAAAACTGCATGTGACATTCTACATAGCCAGTTGACAAAAAAAAAAAAATATGACAGAGCTAAACAAGCAAAGTAGTTTTCCCTTCACCCCCACCATTATTTTTAAAACTATTTTGTCCTCAAAGTCAAAGCAAATTTACTTACAGACACAGTCATCATCAGTACACAGCTTCTTCCTGGTAAGCTTCTCCATAAAAATTCCAGTTATGAGAAGACACATTAATCCGAGACACAAAAGTAAAATCATCAAATAAACACTTTTTGTCACTTTTCTTTGCTGCAGCAGTTGCTGAGTGTATGCCAGGTCCAGCAATCCCCATCTTTTATGGAAGAGGCAGACACCTGGACAAACACACCAGGCTAATAGGAAGGGGCTGGGGCAACATTCCATCTCACCAGAGGAGCTGTAGGCAGGAGGAAAACCTCAGGGCCGACTCATAAAGCTGAATCTCCTCCCAAAGCCATTCTGTATTAATGTTTTAATTAGCAACTGTATTATTTAAACACTCTAAGCCCTCCTAGAACTGTCCACAGTCTAAATCATACTTCAAGCAAAGTCTGAGAATGAAAATTAAGTCAGACCCTGGTAAGAAGCAAATGAAATTACATCCTTCTTAATCCTTCTGTCCTTAATTTTCACAAATGCTCGCTGACAAGCACAATCTTCCATGGACCAAAAACCCTCAGTGGCAGAGATTCCCCTGTTCCTGTCTACAAAAAGGACCTACTGGGACAATAGCAGATGGATGCAATGTAACAAATTATTAGGGAGCTGCAAGGCAGTAAAGACTTTTCAAGTGATGAATTAAAATTTAAAATCTAAGAATTCAAGCACTGCATACTTGTACAGGCAAGATCCCCTGCACAGGGAGATGCAGTCAGAGCAAAACACAGAGGTCATGCCAGGACAGCAACCATTCCACTTTTCATTACCTAGCTGAACTCGAGGGTTTGCAGGTTCCACACTAAACAGTGCCACAGATTGACTTAAAAGGTCCCCTTTACAACCTCTTTACAACAGCACAGCAGTCAGGCTACAGCAGGCTGGTCTGGATTAGCACTTAGAAATAACCAAGGGCAAGTTTGGAAATTATCAAATTGCACTCCAGTGAACCAGTGTTTCCCCATTCATGAGAAGGCCTGAAGAGCTTCTGGCTGCACCAGCTTTCAGTTCCCAGATAGAACAGCAGAAATTGCCACCTGTCATCAAAAATCCCACACTCTTTTAAAAGAAAGTGCAGCATGCAACTTCTAGCACCACCCTCCCATCACAGCTGACCTCACCACCTTCTCCTCTAGCCTTCCAGCCCATTACTCCTTCCTTCAACCTCCTGTAGGTTGTGCCTAACTTCCTTTGCAGACAGCTCCAAACCCTTAAAGTGAATAAGGGTGAAAAGCAATGGTAGTCATGTGCACACAAACTAGAGGGAGGAAATGACAGCATAATTATTATCTATTAAATTTATGACTGCGGGAGGAAAAATCCAAGTTTATGATGGAATAACTCATTTTTGCTCTTACAGGCACATTGAAATGATTTTCATTTGCAAGTATTAGAATACTTGTGAAATCACACATACACGAAATCACCAAAAAGAATGAAAAAGAATTTAAATGACTGTGAAAGAGACGTAATATTGCAATGTACTCTGGGAGCAGGTGAAACTTCGATTTTCTAAGTCTTGTGCAAATAAACGTGGCTTATGGTGCAGATACAAAACACTACAACTTTTTAAAGTGGTTTTTTTTCTGAAATATTTAGCACACTTACAACTCACAATACTGTATCTGATTACTTCACTGCATCCAATGTATTTAATGTCACACAAAACCTATTAAGTTTTTAACAAATGAGAAAAAAATAAAGTAAATCAAACCTGAGAAACCCAGAAGCATTAGGACATGTATTTTGGAAAAGCCTGGCTAAAAACCTGAAACTTTTATGTTTCCTCTCAGGACTTGCTTCTACTGCCAGCCACCAAGACAAAACCAAGTTGAATCACGTTACTGCCAAACTGTAATCAATTTCTAACTATACCTGGGGGGGAAAAAAACACTAATGATAAGCTGTATTTCCTAAGTGAAAAACAGCTGTCCCCTTGATAATGAGGTTGAATGCTGTATTTATTCTGAATATGCTGGCATTCAGAATCCCTGATCATACTTTTGCTCTGGAAAGACAGCTATTTTTAGCACTCACTTCTGAGAAATAAGGACCACCTTAAAAGTTCTTAAACTGAATAAAGCCCTGCAAGGCTAATCAATAATGAGACAGACTTGAGGAAAAAACATGGCTCGAAAACAGCATATTTATATTTTATTTTATAAAAATTAGTATTTCAACAGAAAAAGTTACTATCCGGGTGAGCTGTGGAAATTTTACATGTGCCCTGGTCATTGTGGCAATTCTATTTGAGTCTTATGCCTTCTGCAGAGAATAGCAAACATGCTAGCTGACCAGAGTAACAGTGTTTAAAAAAAAAAACCACCTATCCACAGAACTCCTTTACAGGAGCATACAGTTATTTCTTCGCATAGGTGATTTTCATGGCATGAGATGGAGTGATCTTGAATCCTTGGAGAGCGTCTCGAGCAGCCCCTGCTTGGTTCTCATTTTCAAACTCCACGAATGCGATGTCATGGCGCCCTGGCACTAAACGTACTTCCTTGAATCCAGGAAACCTTTAAAATAAGGTGAGAGTCAAAAAATACTTCTTAGCTCAATAATACATCTCTCTTCAGTAGCTTCTTATCAGAAGCATCTACTAGTGCAATAGTTATTGCTAATGAAAGATTTAAATTGAAGGGTTTTACATGTTCTGTCCTTAGAACTATGCCTCCATTAAGGAATATTATGTGGATGCACTTTAATCAGAGCTGTACAAATACAGAAGCAATCTAACTAGTTTTAAAACTGCTCCTGCAGTCCTATGGACTTTAGTATTACAGTCACCAGCCTAAATTCAGTGCAAATTGATAGCAGATAAATTACACAATCCAAACCAGCTATGAAAAAGATCGGATTTGCCTTCTGAACCCAGTCATCAGAACTGACATCTGTAACCTTGGCAGTAAGACAAACAACTGAAATATCTTCAGAAGAAACTCTTATTTTTAAAAAGTGAGCTTGCCAACTGAGAAAACACACACAGGGTACAGAAGAATTCAAAGGAGAAATCATTTCTATTCAAAACTTACTGATTAAATAACATGGACAGCATCATCTCATTTGTTTCCTCAGGCAAATTATTAAGGAAAAGGATATAGTTTGGTGGGTTATCAGGCACCTGCAACAACAGAAGATCAAAGCTCAGAAGACTATACATAGTTGCATACAGTTCCTTTGCATCTGTCTGCATGATTATTTGAACCAAGACTCACATTTCTTTAGTTTTGCTCGTAACATTCTATCTGGGCTTCACCACACCTTTATCAATATGCAGACAGAGCCCCTTCATTCTTTTATATGGATATATTAATTTGAGAGGTTCTACTTCCACAAAAATCACAATACCATACTGTCTTAGATGTCACATTTAAACTCAACTAGTCAAGGGCTGACACTGCAGTACTCTCTGCACCCAGGTGCCACAGTAGTGGCTGCAGTGCTATTCAAGACACCTGTAAGGCAGTGGTAGAATGTATGAAGGACTCACATCCTTCCAGAAAGCAGTGGGAAGCCAAGCCCAGTTTACCTGCAGTACACCCAAAATACTGAGTATCAACCAAAACCTACAAAATCCACATGGTTTTATTACAGAGCTCAATTAAAATGTCTTAATTAGAAACCCATTTAAAGCTTTAGTCTTGTAACAGATTTGCCTGCTAATATGAATTTGTAGCCACCCACCACAGACAAGGCTGAGTAGTCATTTGCTGATACTGGAATCTTCAAGTCATCAAGTACATTATAAATATAAAAATAAACTGGACACCCCAACTTCAAACATTCTCAAAGCAGTGCCAAATAAAAAGTCTCAGCAGAACAATCTCCTTCTACTGACGGAAATATTCCAAGTAGTGCCATTAGAAAATAAACTTCTGAAGTTCAAAGAAATACCCAAACACTCAGTGTTGTGCTTTGATGCAAACTAACATAACACATATTGTGCCTGAAAATCCAGGGAGCAAGACCTTTTCCCCTGTTGATTATGTATGCAATGGCAGCACTCAAGAAAGATGCAGGGCAGGCAAAAATATTCTTCCATGGTACTTGCTCTCCTGCAAATCCTGGCTCTTTACCACTTCACTTCTAACATGAATCTTTTAGAAAGTCTCTGAGCAGACAAGATGAATGAAGTGTAGGGAGTTGTTCCTACATCTCCACACAATCCTTTGGAAAATAAGACACTTGTGAGAAAAAAGAAAAAGTGAGCAAAGAACCCCCAAACTCCTGAAATAAAGCTTTTAGACAGCTATTTTGGCATCCTGTCTCATCTTCCTTTTCTTTATCTGTTGCTAGAACAAAGTAAGTTAAAGGGAACTTCTTAGCAATGAAAAAAAAAATTAAGAATCGTTCAACTGATACTAAGCACAATCCAAATTTAAGAATCCAGTATGATTTGGTAATAGTGCTGTTTTCTGTAATGAGAAACTGCAGATTCTCATTTCCTGTCAACCAGATATAGTAAAAAAGGGATTTGTTCTGTTTACTGTCATGTAACTGTTAGACAAATGTCTCATAGGACAAAAACAAAGCTGTAAAATATATCCTCAAGTTTCCATGTGTAACAAATTATTATTCATAGAAAACAATTAAAAACATTAGTGCTTTTAGTGCTAAAAATAAAAAACATTACCTGATTCTGTGGTGTAGTCCCTGGGGCACTGGCTGAATTCTGTGTTGCTCCCTAGCAAATAAATACAAAATAGTTTTACAAGGGTGTTCCATTAGAAATAAACAGGCACATATCACCATGTTTCTCTACAATTCAAGACATATGTTAAAGATTTTTTTCAGCTGCAATCCAAGGAACATTTGGTGCTTATGAGATACTTCCTAAAGGGAACAAATTGTGTGAATTTTGCTTAGCTCCAAAACCAGGCAGTCAAAAGAAATAACATCAGTACTACCTGATCAATTGAATGGCTGAGTAAAGTATTTCTCCACATTACAGAATTTCATTTAATAGATAGGGAGGAAGTAGTTTTGAAAATGAAGGCCTAGACAGCTATCCTGGTTTCACCTGGGATAGAATTAATTTTCTTCTTAGTACAGTGTTTTTGAATTTAGTATGAGAGTAACACTGATAACGAGCTGATGTTTTGGTTGTTGATAAGCAGTGCTTGTTTGTATCAAGGACTTTCCAGTTCCCCATGCTCTGCTAGTGAGTAGGTGCACAAGAAGCCAGGAGGGAGCCAGGACAACTGACCAGAACTGGCCAAAGGCACATTCCACAGTACAGAATATCATGTCCAATATATAAACTGGTGGGATCTGCTCAGGTGCCTTGATGTTTTCTGCTACACTCCAGCACAAAAGCTACTAAATGTTGTTACTTTAGGCAGGCCAACCTTTACTGGAGATAAATTCCAACCTAACTCCTGATAATCTAACATGGAGCATCTAATATCTGAGGTAAATTAATTCTCTTGTTCTCATTTACCATTCTTCTGTCCTTATTAGGCAACATGGAATTAAAACACTGAAGAGAAAAGCTGGTTGAGCAATTGAAGCCAGTACTAAAGATAAGCACACTCTCCTTTTTTTCCTTTTCTTAAGAGGCTAGTTTCTACTTTGGTTTGTTGTACCTATGCCCTACATCTTTATTTTTATCTGGTAATAGCAAAGGAAAAAAAAAAAAAAGGAACAGCAAGGACTACATAACCAGCCCCCTCTCCTTCAACTTCTAGTAAATTCTCAAGAGCTCTAAATAGTCAACAGACCCAAATTTAGGGAATTGAAAAGTAACAAAAGACAATATCAAGTCCTAAAAAATTATTTAGAATAGCTTTTGTATGTTTTTTTTTAATGGTATTTTTTTGTGGTTTTCTTTGGTTTGTTTTTTTTTTGGGGGGGGGGTTGTTTGTTTGGGTTTTTTGTTTTTTTTCTGAACAGAGAAGCAGCTTACCTGGATAACCTTTTTATTTGGTGCGTTTGCTGACTGTTCCAGAGTTTTGGCTTTCTTTTTTTCCTTTCTTTTTTCCTTATCAGCAAAAGTCCCACGCATTTTAGAGATGATATCAGAGTCTGTTTTTGCATACTGAATACGCTTTTTAAAAGAAAAAAGAAAAACAGTATATTCTGCAGTTAATAATACTGAACATTTTGCACCGCTTACATTAACTGTGTACTTACACTTGTTTTTTTGCAGAAACCTTTTTTATTAAAAACATTGCTATAAAGTTTAGGTACACTTATGAAGTAAATAATTCTCATCATTTTTTCTGAACACAATTACAGAAATCTAAAAAAAAACCCCTAATATGGAAATTACTAACTTTAGCTCACTGAAATTGGAACTCCATTTATCTAACAACATCTTTTTAACATCTGTGAAGGTAGCACCTACAGAGAGATACATTTGAGCTACACCGAGGACATCTGAGAAAATCAGCACTAGCTTCTATTAAAACTATGAGTTTTCAGTCCCATATTAAAGGGAGTTAAAATTTGACAGTGATTTCTCAGATCTCTGCAGAAATGTAAATTCAGCAAAACCCAAACTTCTTAAAACAGAAAAGGCAAGTATCCACCTTAATCCCAACAGGATTGCATAAATACTGCTGTTCTTTTGACAAAGGCCCCCCACGGCTGAAGGTTAAGCAGATGCAGGTATAACTATACCAGTGTGCAACATTATTATTTATGTACATAAATAATTGTACATTGTTTTTCTTATCAGAGACTACCTCAATACAAAACTACACAACAGCTTAAGATTTTTTTAATGCTTTTGTTTAGTGCTTAGAGTATACAGGCTGCGGGCAATGTTCAAAGAGGGAAGTACATTTGAAAGCTTATGAAGCCTCAATCCTTTTATTTCATATTGAGTTCTACTGAACACAAAACCCCTTAAGGATAAATGGTGGACTGAGTTTGCAAAGTTCTGTGTTAAGGATTTAATTAGAGAATCTGAAGGTGTTAAGGCAAATAGCTTGTGGCTCAGCAGCACAACTACTCTCTTCAGTGCTCAAAGCCATGAGCTGAGAGGCAGAATTGTACCCATCCACTGCTGAGCTGTGGGCTGTTTGCATGTATTGTTACACCTCACCAACAGTTGCAGAATTAAGAGATGCCTAATTATCCAAGCAGGCAAGAACAAAGCAGGTCAACTGTGCCATTCTGAATGTTATGAAATACATGTTCTAAATCATGTTCTATCAACCAGCACTATATTTGCTTCACTGAAGTTATACTGAGGTACAGTTACTTGGTTTGGTGATCTACAGTCAAGCAGAACTAGCCATCAATAAAAAAAAATAAGTGGTCTCATCTGGAAAGCAAACTGGAGATCTTCATCCTTCTCACTGTTACCTCAAAAAGGAAGCATCACATTCTAGGTATTCATTACCAATCTATGAGTAGTTAATGTTACTCTACATAAGGTAACTGGAAACTAATCTAATTTCAAAAATATTACAGAATTAATTTAACCAGTTCAATGAAAGACATGATAAGTAAAATGAAAGTATTTAAGACCTTAAAAACTTTAATCCAGCACAGAAAAATAAAAAGTCCTCCATTAAAAAATCTAACTGTTAAGTTCAAAGCGTGTGTGTTGTAACTGCAGTCTCTTCAGCATCCTTCCAGCTTGCACAAATGCAAATACTCATCAGGATGTGATCTCACCGAGTAATCCTTTGGTAACAACTACATAGGCGAGCACATTCCCAAGGTGCAAGTACCAAAACACTGTATCACACCATCAGGGTATTTTTCTTCTTTACAAAGTTTACAAAATAACTTACCATTGGTTTCCCATAAAACGGAAAGCCTTGTAGCTGTCTCAAAGCATTGGTAGATGATCCAAGTTCTTTAAATATAACAAATGCCTGTCCTCTCATCTTCATGGTCTTTAAAGCCACAATGTCGACCACATGACCAAACTGTGAGAACAACGCGTACAGGGACCTCTTCAGCTCTGGGGACCAAGGGAGAAAACAGATTATAACAGCTCACATGCAAACTTCCACTCCTTTGGGAACAATGTTTTTTACAAGCTTTAGCTCACACAGTGAGTACATGAGTTTGTCAAAACTGTTGCATCATTACAAGTTTATTTGTCCAGGTTTTGTAAACTGGTGTGCAACATTTGGTTTCATACCTCAAGGATTCAGGTACTGAAGAAGTTGTAATGCCATCCATTCTACCATTCCAAGGGAGGAACAATTACATAAAGGTATGTAAAAACATATTTTCATACAGGTATATGCACACACACTCTCTCACACAATAAGTATGATGCATGATGGCCATCTCGGACTGATCAGAAAATCAAAACTGAAGCAAGCAGCAGTGAAGAGATATGATGTAAAATAAGAATGCAGCAAAATAGTAACTACCTAAAGGCTAATTAAAGTTGGAAATTTTGGTTGTAACTATTTAATCAATTTTCTCACTCACATTAAGTATTTTTTTGTATTCTGGATCCAAATTAATTTTGTATGAGACTACTGCAGTTTACGGCTGCATTGGATTTACTTTAATCATCTACAACAACCTGAATACATGCCAAATTAAACCTTAGTACTATCCAAATCAAGCTAAATAAATAATCTGTACCATGTAATCATTCTAACACAAAAACCTTACATTTGAACTATTTTAGCAATATAAGAATGCTGCCTCTTCCTTATTGCTGTTGAGACTTGGTAATACCAGTCCACTGTCACCTTCTCCACCTGCTCCTAACTACAGTGTGGTATTTTTTTTATTAAAAAAAGGTTTTTTTATCAAAACACTTTCCCTAAAAATTACTTTAAGCCCCGTATTAAAATAGAAAGTAATTTGTAATTTTAACAGGTAATTTAACACCCTGTATTGAACCCATGGCAATCCCACGAGATTTAACAAGACCAAGTGCAAGGTGCTAAACCTGGCTCAGGGCACCCCCCAGTATCAGTCCAGGCTGGGGGATGGACAGATGGAGAGCAGCACTGAGAAAGACTTGGCGTGATGGTGGAGAAGGGGCTGGACATGTGTACTCACAGCCCAGAAACCAACCATGTCCTGGGCTGCATCCAAAGCAGGGTGGGCAGCACCCTGTGAGGGAGGGGATTCTGCCCCGCTCAGGTGAGACCCCACCTGCAGGGCTGCATCCACATCTGGGGTGCCCAGCACAGGAAGGACATGGAGCTGCTGGTGCAAGGCCAGGAGGCCACCAAGATGATCAGAGGGATGGAGCACCTCTCCTATGAGGAAACGCTGAGAGATTTGGGGTTGCTCAGCCTGGAAAAGAGAAGGCTTAGGAGTGATCTAACTTTGGCCTTCCAGTACCTGAAGGGAGCCTGCAAGATGGAAAAGGACTATTTACAAGGACTTGGAGCGACAGGGCAAGGGGGGGTGGCTTCAAACTGAGAGGAGGCTTAGGTGTGATATTGGGAAAATATCCTTTACTGTCAGGGTGGTGAGCCATTGGAACAGGTTTCCCAGAGAGGACTCCCCATCCCTAAAAGCGTTCAAGACTGGGCTGTAGCGAGATCTCAGCAACCTGATCTAGTGGGAGGTGCATTTGTTTGCTTTAGCTACTGTTTCATTACAAGAAAGCGTTTGCCTAGAGCTCGGCTCATGACCACCTCCTGCTCAGCACTTCAGAGACCTCCGGGAGCTCCTAAAAGCCCCTTTGTAAGACAAGTGCCGTCTGCAAGTGCATGACCAGGCTTCACTGGACAACTAGAGGCGACCGGCAGCCACTCGTACCTTCCTTCTTGATCTTGTCATTGATGTTGTTGATGTAGATGGTGTGGTTCGGCCTGATGTCCATTCTCGGCGGCACCTGTGAACCTGCCTGCGGGCAGAGCACACAGGAGAGGCGTTAGCGAACTCCCGGCCGCGACAGCCGCCAATGCCGGCGACACCTCACAGCCCCGGGCAGCGGCACCGCGAGTGAGGGGCGGCTTGTCCGTCTGTAAGTCTGCCCGCCCGCAAGGCCGCACACCCGCCCCGCTCCGACCCTTTCCGGGCGGAAGAGGGCTGCCGCGGCAGGACAGGCACCCCAGAGAGGGAATCCCGAGCCAGCCCCTCCTTGCGCCCAGCTGGATCGCAGATCCTGGAGCCCGGCTCCCCGCGCCCCTCACCTCTGCGGCCTCCGCTCCCGATGGCGGCCTGCGCGTCCCGCGCTGCCGGGACGCAGCGCAGGCGGCGAAGCCGCTCCCAGAGCAGTCGATGCGCCGATCGCCGATAGCGCCGATGGGGAGCGGCGGGATGCAAGGGAGAAAACGGGATAAAAGCGAGATAGGGATAAAAGGGGATAAAAGGGGATAAAAAGGGGATGGAAGTTTGTTGTCGGCCGAAATGGGCATTTCTTGCCCCAGGGTTTGGCTCTGTCCCGTCCTAATGGAGCAATAAGCGAAGATAAGTGTGGTTTGGGTGGTTTTTTTTGGTTTTTTTTTTTTGTTTGTTTGGTTGGTTTTTTTTTGGTTTTTTTTTTTTTTGTTGGTTTTTTTGTTTGTTTGTTTGGTTTTGTTGAGGCTTTTTGGTGTAGTTTTTTGGAGTTCTTTTGGTTTCTTTTTGTTTGTTTGTTTGTAGGTTTTTTTTGTTTGTGGTTTTTTTGTTTGGTTGGTTTTGGTTTTTTTCGTTTTTGTTTGGTTTTTTCGTGGGGTTGTTTTGTGTTTTTTTTTTTTTGTTTTGTTTTGTTTTTTTTGGGGGGGGGGTTTCTAGTTTTGTCTCTTTGCAGCACCTAGAGCAGCAACTTGGGAAAGCATGGAATGGTTTGGGTTGGAAGGACCTTAAAGGTCATCTAGTAAAACCACCCTGCCGTGGACATGGACACCTTCCACTAGACTGGGTTGCTCCAAGCTCTATCCAACCCAGCCATGAATATCCAGCTTCTCTGGACAACCTGTGCCAGAGCCTCACCACCCTCACAGTGAAGTATTTCTTCCCAATATCCGGTCTCAACCTGTCCTCTTTCAGTTTTAATCCATCCCCCCTTGTCCTGTCACTCCATAACCCTGTAAACCATTGCTCTCCAGATTTCTCCTTATAAATAAAGCTTTTTTTATTAGACCTTTTAAAACACACCCCTCCTCCCAATTTCCAAAACACCCACCATGAAACATCACCCGGGATTCCTGATCAAATTACCACCCTTCAGATAATCAATACTCAAACTATCAAAGGACAGAGAAGTCTCTCTTGCACCACAGACCCCCCCAGGAAACACAGTTGCCACCTCCTGTGTTTCCATGTCACACATGGCAACCGCCCGGAGAAAATCTGCCAGTGTGACACTCTCCTTTCCATGGCACAGTGCTCTCACCACCGTGCATGGACAGACTGCTCGTAGGGCTCCTTTAAGGATGCTTTGCCACAGACCCAAAGATACAACAGTTCAGCTTCTCATCCTGGGACTACAGTCCCCCCCATTTTCCCCTGGGGCCAAGGGTCCAAGAACAGAGATCATCTTTTTCCCGAAGACAGAGGGCATCACCATTCCCTCCTCAGCTTTCTTCTGTTCTTGCCATTCCTGTGCTGTTAGAAGCTGAAGCAGGTCTCCTTGGGTCACCACTGCATCCCCCTAAAATGCAGTCTCTATTGCAGGAGAATTTGGTTCAGTCTATGGCTAACAAGAAAAGTGCAGCCAAAAGCTACTTCATCATCTCCTCCCACCTAAATATTTCTTCTTCTAACATCTCAGGTCCCGGACTGTCTCTCTTCCACTACAAATCGAGGAGGAGTAATATTTTACAAAGCCCTCATTTCCCGGAAAGGGTTAAAAGTTCAGACTCCCTGGACGGCTGATATCTCTGCTCAGCATTCCTGACTCCCACACTGGGCATCATCCCCCCCCGTTTCTGCTTCTCCTCTGCTGGCAAATCTCCAGGTGCCATCAGGCTCTCTGTTTCTTTCCCTCTTGGGGTGGGGGGGACAAAGGCATCTCCACTTCTCTCCACCCTTCCGTCCACAGGAGCTGGCTGGGTTCCAGACCCTCAGCCCCTCGGCCTACCTGGACAAGGCCGCGTGGCTTCCCCTCCCCCACCCAGCCCATGGCTGGGCAGGGGGGAGTCTGCACTCTCTGATGACCGGAACCAAAGAGACAGCTCCCCTGGGAGCTCTTGCTTTTAACCCCCTGTGTTCTCAGAGGCGTGTCCATGCTTTCAGCAGTCACTCCAGGTGCCAATATCCAACCTGACCACTGATTGGTTTGACCCAACTTCCTGAAGAAAAATTCACTTCCATGTCAAACCACGACACTAAGACAATGAACAAAGTGACAGAAATAAGGAGATTTCCTAGGAAGTACAAACTGGCGCTGTGAGCACTTGCAAAGTCAATATACATGAAGACTCACACTGAAGACAGAAAATGTTCTTTGATGGGTGAACAACTTCGTGATCTATATTCAGCTGGAAGGTGTGAAAGGGAAGGAATTGCTCCCTATAAATCAGGATTTGCTGAGCAATTGGAGTAACTGCTGCTGCCCAAAGCTGAGGAGTCCACAGGGATTTCCCAATGACTGTTCACGGGCTCTTCATCTGTGATCTCTGCAAACTAACAAAGCAGAGAGAATGGACAATGTGATGGACAAATTTAATATTGATAAGAGCTTGGCAACACGCTTGGCAAAGCTTCACTCAAACCTCCTGAGGTAATTTTAACCACTCAGAAAAGGAACCTGGCTGACCCCATTTGGGTCAGCCAACACCCAGTAGTAGGCAGGGAGGCAAACAGAAACAGAAGGGGAAAATTGTACTGCACTTCATTTAATAAGGCTGCTTTCATAATCACTAAAAAGATGTTTGAGTGTATTTCTGCTTGATCTGAAAGAAAAGAATCTCCACACATTCATCTGACATTTATTATTGGCGGTTTATACTCTTGATTGTTTAATATACTGCTTGCCAGACTGTAATTTAGTCAGGAGAGCTTCACTAATCAGAGGAAGAATACACTAGAATAAGAAATTATTTATTGTTGCTGTTTCAGAGGAAAATCATTGTATCGTGGCTAATACAACTGTTGCTTGTTCTCTTGAACAACTCATCTTTTTCCTTTACTGAGGAATAACACAATAACATAATAAGCACAACCATTTATTTCTTTGGACCCACTTCTAGTGTATGGAAACAGAAGACTGTTGCATTGTTTAAAGAAATAAATTAGCATTTTTAAGTGAACCAGAATTAAATTTTAGATACTTACATTTGTAGTTTGTTATATCCAGCTATATATATGGCAAATAAGTATATTTCATTTTCGTGTTTTATCAAGTGTAAAAAAATGCACTTCTAGACTATCCTTTCCTTTATGGTGGAGCTTGTTCCCTCTCAGACCAGTTTTTTGCTGCTGATAATTTCAGGACCTTGCATCTCTTGAATTACACTGCTGCCTCAGTCCCCTGTGGCAAAAGCTCATCTGAAATTTCAGGGTGCATTGATATCACTCCTCATATTTGTTATATTTATCATCATGCTGATTCCCAATTATCTTGGGTATGCTAATATATTGAAAGAGTTGAAATGCTGGTGGTGCTTTTACTTTCATACAGATGGCCTAATGTGGGAGACAAGAAGAGTCTCGTAGAGTAAGTAGAAGGCTTTTGCTCACTTTGTTCCTCTTTGCTCTCTGATAATTCAAGAAAAGCACTGTGGGAAATGTACAGCTGGCATGAAGACAAAAACAAGTCATGTAAGCTTCCAGTGAACAACACTTCATCAGAATGCAGAGGAATGCGTGGACAGCAAGACAGGAGGTGCCACGTGGCCAATGTGTTCGTTTAGTTAACAAAGAATGCTACCAAGTATAATTTTAGCCAGAGTATTTTTAGCATATATAAAAGCCTAGCATAGTCATATGGTACATAAGGCCTTGCATGATGGTAATAAACTTGATTCTCTTTGGAAGCACGAGGGTCTGTGTCTTCATTCACGGCAGCTTAAAATTAGTTTAGGGTGCTGGGGCTGTCCTTTTATTAGTATTAAATGGTGGGAGTAGCATCTGTCCACACTGCAACTCTTAACTGGGAAGAATAGCAGAGAACTGGTATGATTTATTGTTGTGCAAGAACACTTACATTCCTTTCCTTTTTCTTTCAAACTGGGTTAGTTTTTGTATAATTTTATTGGAATCAGCATACTAATGCAGTGTGATTGGTGTGATTTACACTGTGCATTTGAATTCAATACTTTTGAATCCTCATGCATGTGATACATTGCAGTATAATGAAACCAAGACTTACCTGCTTAGCTGTATGAAATTGCCTAGTTGTTTCCTTCCCTTCTTTGTAAAAAAACCTCACTAAGACCAGTCCTCCATTGTGAAAATCTTGAAATGATGTGCTGGGGGCCCTGATGAAAACCACAGACATCTGGATGTGCTGCTGAGGTGGAGATAGGTGTGGAAATGATTCTGTATCTGTGAGCTCAGTAGGAGGTTGGACCTGATGTCTGCTACAGCCTTGGTAAACTTTGGCATAGAGGTGGGTAGGAAGCTAGGTTGCTTAAAGCTGCACTGCTGGGCTGGAAGTCAGGGAAATGAGTGGGCACAGGAGATTCAAATAGCTCATGGCATCACTGAGGATCTGAGGAACCCGCTCTCAGGATGGGGAGGGAATACACTATGTCCTGGATGAAAGGGCAAACACGTCCTTGAAAATGCAGACTGATAGGAAAACAGAGACAGGTTTTCCTAGCAGGATGTCAAGAGAAGAGATTTGGTGACACCAATGCTACCTGAGGAGGGAGGTCTGCCCAGTGAGGATGTCCACAGTGCTTACTGGCAGCTCACCGTCAGCTCTATGAACAATAAGACACTATAAAGAAGCTCTTAGATTTCCAAATGCTTCTTTCTTAAGCCAGCTCAGCCTTGAAATTGCTAAGACCCATGCCAGCATTGAGCTACAAACCCATAAATAAGCTTATTTAATTGCTAGTTTTATGGTTAATAATCGCTGCAGTTAGGGCAAACGGCAGTAGCAAACCCCATGAACAAGTCCTGCCTAGGCTTATGCTGAGTTTCTGCTGGCTCCCTGTACAATACTAAAAAGATCATGAGCTATTTTGATTGTCTCATTCTTTCAAACATTTATTGATTTAAATAATTTTGTTCTCAGTCACAGTGGATTTACCATCAGTGGAGCTGATGGTAAATCATACTAACTCTGGTACTTTAGATGGCTCTAAATTTACCACATCTGGTAGACTTGAGGTGGCTATACATTCTTTTAGTGGTCCTAATGCTTGTCAGGCTTTGGAAAAGGCTGCAGGTGTTGTGCTGCCTTATGTTTGGAGTGCTTCTAGGAGTCAAAGAGCCTTTCAGGGCTTATTTCTCATTTAATCCCAGTGTGGCAGAGTCCTTTCTAGTGTTTGGGTTCTCTTTTTCCATCCTCTTGAAAAAAACCCACAGGTTCAGTGGGTCAGATGCCCCTTTTTATGATGTTTTTTGTCCCTTTTGGCTGTTTTTTTCTTTTTGGATCCTTTCATTTGCATGAAAGTTTAAGGCTTGATTGGCCCATTACAGTTCTGTACAGGCTGGCTAGTTTCACTGGGGGGGTGGTGCACTTTACTTAGGTGTAATATGGTACATTGAGTAAAGTATTTCTTATAACTACCCTTGTAATTCCTTTTACCATAACCAAACTAACAGTACATGCTTAACAATTATGAACTATTTTACAACCTTTTCTAACCTATTTTTAACAGTCATCATCAAACATGGCTTCAACTTCTCCCCACCAGAGTATCATGTGGAGCAGCTGCACAC
Organism: Vidua chalybeata; assembly: GCF_026979565.1. NCBI lineage: Eukaryota > Metazoa > Chordata > Aves > Passeriformes > Viduidae > Vidua > Vidua chalybeata. The sequence goes on from NC_071532.1 coordinate 6,858,842, forward strand.
AGATTGGCTTTCTAAAAGGCTTCATGGTGGCTATGATTTATGCCAATGTGCCTTCAGGAATGTAAAATAAATCTCAGCTCTGTGAGATGAGACCTTACCTTACCCCACCTCCAAAGAGCGAAGTGAGAACAGATGCTTAGGTAGATAAGCATATGAAGCTGCTGGCTTCAAATGAAATGTGCAGGTGCATTAAGTTAATCCTTTCCACCACCTTGGAAGTCTGGCAAAGGAAAAAGAAATTTCTGCCATGACGAGGAAAAGATGTAACATTGGAAATACAGAAGAAAGGTTAATTATTATTCTTTTCTCATCAACCAAATCTTCTTTGGCCTCCAGGAAAGCTTCTGTTCATGCCACTCATGGCCTTGCTCTGCAGCCTCATGTCTTACAAGGTCGATGAAGACTGAAGAACATTTTGCTGCCTGAAATCTAGATACCCTGACAGCAAACGAAGCTGAGTTCCTAGGTTTAATATGCTTGACAGGTGCTCTTCACAGCCTTTATCTCTTGCTGAGGATGTCGCCATGAGCATTATCTGTTTTGCTTCTCCAGATGGAGAATGAAGAAATGGTTCTTAGTGCTAAATTCTCTGGTCCTCCAGCACTGTGACTTGTTGGGGCATACAAGATGGCAACGTGTAGGTACTCAGTCTCATGTCTCACTGGAAAATCTGTAAGAGATTTCTCTGGAAGAGACTTTGCAGCCTCAAACTTCCTCTGTCTTTAACACCAATAAAAGTGATAAAAAGGGTGCTTGAGTGAGGAGTAAGGGGGAATGCATTGCCTGTGTTTTAAAAAGCCAGGAGTAAATGGCAGTGCTGTATGTACACAAGGGATTTCCTTGGCCTCATGGATAAAACTGCACTGGCATACCCAAGAGCTTGTCCCTGACATAGCCTCAAAAAATACAGCTATTCTTGATCCCTAGTAGTGACAAGTTAATGTGTTGTGTAAATCCCAGGGTGCTGCCAAGAGAACATCTCTGAACATGGCACTGCAGTAATTCATTAAACATTATTAGATCTTTCTGCAGTTTGCTTGCTTGCTTATCGGGCCTTGTCATGTTTTCTTTTGGACACAACAGATTGCCTTGGTGTTAATTGAATGATGCATCAGAAAAGAGCAAAAGGGAGAGCTCAGAGACTGCCACTGTCCATGAATTGTAAATAATAAGAACTTGAAAAGAAAAAAAATAATCAGAACATCTCCCTATTATATTTAATAATGAAACAACATACTGCTATGTTTTTGGATGATTGGATGTTCTTGGATGGGAAAATTAATGAATTGAACAATAGACAATCTCATTTCTCTTTCCAACTGTGCAGAAATTAAATGTCAAATACAGCCACTTATTCTTCATTTCCACTTCTCTGTAGCATACTTTCCCTTATCGGGCTCCTTAAGTGAAAGTGAAGCAGGAGAGGGGACAAAAAACAACCTCACTTCTAAGAAGCCAGAAACTCATTTAAAATGCTAGAGCGTACTCTGCGAAACTCAGAGTGCTCTTCGTAATGAGAAAAGTTTCTGTGTAGGGCAAACTTCCGTTGTGCAAGGCCATCTCCCATGAATATTTTGAAAAAAATATGTAGTGGCTGTGTTTTCACAGTTAGAGTTCAAGGTGACAGTTGTGTGTCAAAGGAGTAAGTTGTCTCCTCCAGAATATATATCTAAATGTGAGCAGTACATTTGCTTCCCTGTTATATACTTTATTTGCTTATTTCCACATGAAGTATGTTTAAAATGCTTTGAAACTGAACAGAAGAGGAAAGCACAGCAAAAGGAAAATTAATTTGTAGAAGAGTGAATGAAGCCAATTATCAGGAGATCAAAGCAACAGAGGCAGGCTGGTGACTTTGTAGTTCAGTTCTAACTAAGCTTTGGCTGAAGCTGTTCTGGTTCAGTTCTGGATCAAGCCTAACGCAGCTTAGAAATGATGATATACACTCAGTGGTTTGAGTCTTTGCTTGGTTGATTCCCCTGATTCAACTCAAAGGTTATTTACAAACTCTTCCTTCCTGTGGCCCAGCAGACAACAGAAAACTTTTAGTGTGGATGTTGGTGTTTCTCGATCCTGCTGCATCTGCACCTCGGCAGCTTCTGGGTCTTTCCACAGCAGGGCAAGGAGTTGTGTCTGCTTCATCACTCCAACATTAAACCTGCATGGCTGTAAATCCTTTGCACCCTGCCTCGTAGCTCAAAGGACAGTCTGTGTAAGGGGGTGCCAGTGAGGACACCTTTCAACACAGCTAGCCATCTCCCTATACCTCTGGCCAGGAATTTGGAGGATCCCTGCACAAGTGCTATCTGCACTGGAAACAGGCCACTCTTTCCTATACCAGCCTCTCATGGTGCAGTATCCAAATGTTTGTGATGGGCTCTCCAGGAAGGAATGGACCTGGAAAGCCAGGCAGCATTCACTGATCTCAACAGCCAGATGCTGGATGAGCTGTGAATGGTCTCTCTGCCAAGCACAGGGGGAACGGTCACATCCTGAATTATATTATTGCCATTATAATTGTGAATGTCAAAAAGAGGGCTGGATGCAGATGACAAAGAGGAGAGGGAAACAGACCTGCTACCATTTAGTTCAAGCTAATTTCCCCAGCTGTGGCAAGCAGAGCACTGGCACGCCGCCTGGCACAGCAGTGGTTGGTGCTGCTGCTGTCAAAGGCACTAAGGCCCTACCTTGTCTTCTGCAATTCCTGCTGCTGCTCTCCCTGAGCTACTCCCAAGGGTGGTGCTGGCAGTGCCAGCTCCAAGTGACCCTCCTGGGCTGCCCCAAAGTCCTCATTCCTACCCACATCCTCTGGCAACACCCTGGCAGGTGCATTGGCTTGATGTCCATGGCATTTCATTAAAAAGAAACAGACAAGGGCAGGAAATATCAAAGTGGGAAATATCAAATCCCAGCATTAGTGGCAGCTCATTAAAAATACGCAGCTACCAAGGAGAATTTCAAGCTGATGGCTTGATGCTTATTTACTTGAAATTGCATGCTGAGAGCTGCGGGAAATGCAATGATTCTACTTGTTTAATGTAAATTTGCATAGTACTTTGTTAAATTTGTAATACCAGGATATCCCTTATTTTTCATCCATCAGATGGCTCCATTTTGGCCTTCAATTGGGAAGCTGTACTGAAGCCTTGGCTTCACTAGGCCCAGCAGAGGGCCACTCACACCCTTGAGAAGTTATCCGTGGCAAGTTCCTCTACTGGAATACAAATGTGAATTAAAAAATGTACAAAAGTTATTTGTGCAAAGTGGGTATGAATACAGGCTGAAATCTGGATTGAGAATGAACTCAGGAAAGCAGACTGTGTGCATGGACTAGAAGGACTGTCCATGTATGCTGCTGGAAATCAGCAATACTGTTTATTCCTCATAATTTTGACAGATTGGAAAATCAGAACAGCCCAAGAAGAAGGAGTATTCCTCTGGCTGAGATAAAAGAGTTTACAATCTGATTCAGCAGAGACAGCAGAAATGACACCTGAGTATTCATGGCACCTCAGGTGTAAAAAGCCCTGCAGCAGCAGGGTTGGAGGATGATGCTGAGCAAGTGTTTTCTCCAAAGGACTCCCAGGACTGGAGAGATGAATAACTTTCCTGATGAACTGATCATGACAAGATAATACCCTCCAGGGAGGACTCTCTTCATCATTCTAGCAGTGAGCATTGACCTTTCTGCATCAAATTACCAAATGTTAATTTTCTAATCTGCAAACTGATGATGACAAGCTCCAGCCCAGTGGTGAGTCCCACGGTGGGGGAGATGCCCATCCTTCTGTCCCCTTCCCGATCTGCCAGCTGGAAGGGTATCTCAGCAAACTCAGACAGAGGCCCTGGACATTGTCTCCTTCTTAGAAACATATTTCAAACTGTGATAGGACAAGAGTATTATATCAGGTAAGACGTAACCATATGGCAAGTCATTAATTCCTTCCAGGCTATCTGCATATGGATGCAAGGAAAGGCAAGTGGTCATTGTCAAGGGGAGTGTGCATCAGAAGGGCCTGAATGAAAGACTTAGCATCACCCATTATTAGTAAGGTCCAGCCTTTCATCCATCTTGTGTGCTTGGAACCTGTTTTTCAATCCCAGGAAAGGATGACAAGTGCCTGAAGGTGTTTCTGAATGTGCAGGTGCATTGCAAGGGCCCAAATAAGAGCAAGAAGGAAAGGCGGGAGGTGGTGGTCAGAAGTTAGTTCAGTGCAGCACTTCTTGTCTTCTTGTGAGCAGGCTGGAAATTCACAGCAGCTCCACAGATCCCACCTTTGAGTCTGAAGATAATTTCTACTGCAGGTGGAACTTGCTTTCTCAACTCCTAGTGAAGGGGAGCAGAGATGTTTTTTGTGCCAATGCAAGGAAAACCAGTTGAAATGCTTCATTAATTTTATCTGAACCACAGGTTTATTAAAGAGATACCAAAGGAGCAGAGGAGTATTTGGGAACGCATGTGTCTTGAGTTTGGTTAGGATTTGGGTTTGTAATTCTGCCAGTTGTTTCAGAGTGTAAAATATTTAGTATTTAGAAACTGACAGCTATATTTTTCACCAGGTTTTTAAGGAAAGGAGGTTGAGATGCTTTGTGTGGGTATGTATAATTACATACCTTTATATTGTTTTTTGGGGGGGGCCTTCTACTTTGATCTCGTCTTGGGGTGATTTTATGATAGTACTCTATTCACTAATTGGCTGCTCCGTGCCCAGAAATGGTTGTGGTAGCTTTGAGGTGGCTCCGGGGGCAGAGGTTGAGCTTTGGTGCTCAGGCGTGGTTTTTCGAAAGCCTCGCTCCTGAGCCTGCTGGGTGCGGTTGGGACCGGCGTTACTTTGCTGCTTAGCTAGCTTGTTTTTTGTTAGCTCAGGCAAGAAGGTTTCTTTGTTTTTTTTTCCTGTTCCCTGGCCTTGGAGGCTGCAACAACAATCCTTTGGTGGCTTTTGTTTTTTTCCTTGAATGTTCGGTTTGGTTTTGGTTCGAGATCAGAATCGATGGAAGAAGCATTGGCCATGGACTGGTGGAGACCCGAGAAACTGCTCTGCCCGGTCTGACCTCAGAAAAGCTGACTCAGCTGAAGAAAGGACCCTAAATCCAGCAGCTTCATCTGCTGTGAAGAGGAGACCAACATTAGAGATTCACCAGGTTCCTATTTGTTTTTTCCCTGAGTCGCTGCATGAACTTTTTCCCTTCCCTGAGACAAAAGCCTCTGCCATTTTGTTCTTCCCTGCCAGGTGGCCAGATGTTATTTTTCTCTTTCCTGGCAGTTTAGGTTTTCTTTTGTTGTGATGTGGGGGGGTGTGTGTGTGGAGTAAAGTTCTGACAATTCACTATTCAGCATTTATTCTTTTTTTTCCCCCATGCTGTGTGGGCACTTTGTCAATAAATGATTGGATTGGGTTTTTTTTTCACTTTCATCCACTAACAATTATTTCCTTATCTGTGGGAAGAGATTGCTGAAACCCTTTTCTTTAGAGAAAACACTCATTCCAGAACATTTTCTTCTAAACTTGTCTCTAAACCAAGAGCGATCTATGTCTAGAAGTCTCAAAAATAATCCTTTCTGACAAGTTTTGTAGAAGCCCGGCTGAGAACAGAGTGACTCTCCTACAGCCTCAATCCTTAGAACATCCACTGAGCAGCTTAACTACAGGAAACAGCTTAACCCTAGGAAAGCAGCCTTCCTTTTGAGTCCTCCTCTTGTAAAACTCACTTGACCCTGACTAAAATGGCAGATGTTACACACAGTGTGTAATAATTTCATGGGGCAGACTGAACCAGTGAGAGCTTCAAGCAAAGTTCAATCAAACTCATTGTTGATCCAAGGGGCAGGAGAAAGAGGAACACTCAGTGCTGGTTACATCCCATGGACAAGGCTTCAACAACACTGCTGGACCAAACCAGGTTGGGCTTTACTCTCCATAGACTGCACACAGCATTCATGTCCTGGCCTGGTGAAGGAAAGAACTTTCTGAAGTAGCAAACTGTGGAGAATTTTAGGAGGATGGGAAAGCCTGGGGATATCTTACTGCTTCATGCCAGGTGTGTTTTGGGTGCCTTTGCTGGTCCAGCTCCAATGGGCACTCATTGTGGAAGTGGAAAAGTGTTTTCTCTTGATGCTGTTGAGCCAGGGATGGGTGAAATGACTCCCACGATTTCAGAAGGCAAAATGAGCATTTATTCAAAAGCACTTCTGTCTTTTATAGAGAACATTGTGAACATTAATTCCATTGGTCTTAAAGTAAAAGCATTTCACCTGATTGGTACACTGGACTTAGGTCAGTGTGGTAGAACATATCTATAAACAATATGAACGGAAAGCAAGGTAATAGATTGTTTACATTCCTCTTGGACTTTTTCCCAGGCTTATCCTGGCAGAAATCTTTCTCTTTTTCTCTCTGACTGAACTGAGAATATCTACACTCTCTGAGTGTGGAGAAGCTCATATGCCCTTGATGGCTCTATGTCTCAGAACACCGCACGTGGACATGTGTTTACTGAACAAGGTGTGCTTCTTCAAAAGCTTTGCTAAGCAGAAACAGGGAAAGCACAACTGTTTGAGAGGAGTTACTGGATGCTCTAGAACTTAAGCTACATTTTGGTTGGCTTTCCTAGAAGCCGTGTGTAGCTTTTACCATTGCTTTTATCCTTTTATCTATTATGCATGGGTTTACATCTTTTTACAGATGCACATGAATGCTTTATACATGCGTCTATCTTTTTCTTATACAATTTTTAGCTTGTTTTTATATTTTTGTAATGTGTTTTTGCTATTCCTTGTCAGCTTATTGCACATTTCCCAGAGTCCTCTATAAAGTTTTCAATAGGCTTTAATCAGTTTGCCCAATGAACTGGTGGAGTTTCCCCTGCCTGAATGTTTGGCTGCTGCAGTGTGTCAGCTCCTGTGCTCACTAAGGTGACTCAGTCCATGGCTGATTTTTAAGCAAATATTGCTACTTCTGTGATTTCCCAACACCCCTGTTCTTTCTCTTCCACTGTAACACCTCTCTGACATGGCAGAACGGATCCCTTTCCTTCTTTCATTCCTCCTGTAATCTCTGGCACACAATACTCTCACACTGGTGCCAAAACTTCTGACTTTCCTCTCTTACCCTTGGAGTTTATCTCAGCAACACAAGCTGTCTCCCTCCTTGCATCTTTACCCTGTGTTTGTCCTTTCATATCACTGAAAACCTCAGGAAAAATCCACATTAGAAATTCACTACTTTCTTTTCCATCTCCAAAACTTCAGAAGAGTTTTTAATCTCTGACTTGCAGGTCAGATGTCCTGTCTGGCTGTTGAAAGCCTCCTGGATCTCCAACAATGTGCTCTGTTCTCTCCCTCTCTCACTTATTGTTCCTTCCTCCATTTTTCCTATATGGTCCTGTATTTCTTCCTCCTTCTTCTAAGCTGCTGCACCAGTTAGACTTTCTAACTCCTTGCCCTGGCCCCTTCTTGTTCTCATTCCTCCTCTTTCTTCAGAAAATTGAACATATAATAGTTTCTAGTTTGCCATAAAACCACTCCTTGAACTTGACCTTTCTATTCAAATGTCACCTTGTCTTTCAGTTGATCTGTGTACTGCCGGGGACATCACTTTTATGCCTTCTTTCTTCGTCCTCTCCTTTCTCCAGCCCCCTGGCATCTCTTTTTGTCCTGGTTTTCAGCTGTCATTCAGTGTTTGATAGCCTTCCACTCCATCCTCTTTGATCACCTCCACCAGTCAATCATCCTCTAAATTTCTTCCGTCCTGGCTGTGTTTCTCTGACCCTGGTTCTTCCTGCACACGCTGGAGTGTAAGCATGGGGTCTTTCTGTCTTTCACTTTCCCTTTTCTGCTCTCCTCCTTTTCCCAGGTCAAGTTGTTAATCTGTGAGGTCTCGCTTGCCATTGATGCTAATTGTTTGTCAGTGTTTGTCAGATGATTTTACTGTCACATCTCTTTTCTTATTCCTTCTCCTTTTTGGAGACAATAGGTTGTTAATAGGAGTCATGCTAAAGTTGAGGTGTTTGGGTCTGATATCTTCTGTGTCTTGGCAACTGGGTTTTTTGGCTTTGTCAACAGCTTAGTGGCTTGAACAAAACTGTGGTCATACAGTGGAATGGTGTCTCCAGCCTGCGAGTAGTTTCCAGTCACTGACAGCACAAAACAAAAGATTTGTTATTTCATAGAATCACAGAATTGTTTTCTTGGAAGGAACCTTAGAGATCACCTCCTTTCAACCCCCTGCCATTGGCAGGGGCACCGTTGCTCAGAGCTCCACCCAACCTGGTCTTGAACACTTCCAGGGGTGGGTCATCCACAACTTCCCTGGGCACCCTGTTCCAGTGCCTACCCACCCTCATAGTCAAGAACTTTTTTCTAATATCCAATCTAACCCTGCCCTCTGTAAGTTTGAAGTAATTTCTCCTTGCCCTGTCACTCCATGTCTTTGTCAAAAGTCCCTCTCCAGCCTTCCTGTAGCCCATTTAGTTACTGGTAGGCTGCAACGAGGTGTCCCTGGAGCCTTCTCTTCCCCAGGCTGAACAACCCCATTCTCACACCCTGTCTTTGTAGGAGAGGTGCTCCAGCATGCTGCATTTAATGTAAATTTGAATTTAATATTTTTATTTTCTCACTTTTTGCCAAGCTGAAGATAATCAGCTTTCTCTTGTTACACTCAAAGGAGGGAGTCAGTGCTGATACCTAGCAGGAGAGCTGCCATAAAACAATAACAGCCCAGATTTATTGTGTCATGTACCTAAATATTATTATTTGACCATGATGCCCACTAGGTATTCCATTTCTGCTTCATGTTTCCTTCATTTGCTGAGACAGTGCTGCCTGTCTGTCTGCTTTGCCAAGCCCATCCCTCTAGGTGCTGCAACATGGTGAGATGCTGGCTCCAGGCTCCGTCCCCAGCCCCACTGTACCAGCATGGGTGGCAGCCCAACCTTGGTGGCATCTCACCAGGGACAGGCTGGCAGAGAGTGACAGGGATTGCAGGCATGGTTTTAACACCTTCTCTCAAACACATATGTATGTACACATATGTAGCTAAGAAGAAAAACATTAATATTAATAAAAACACAAAGTGTAACCTTGCTCCCAGGAGGGCTAATGGCATCCTGGGGTGTATTGGGAAGAGTGGGACCAGTAGGTCCACAGAGAAGATCCTCCCTCTCTACTTGGCCTTAATAAGGCCACACTCTGGGCTGCTCAGGACAAGAGACAAGGAGCTGCTGGAGATGTTCCAGCAGAGGTTACAAAGACGATTAAGGATCTGGAGCATCTCTTATGAGGAGAGACTGTGGGAGTTGACCTTGTTTAATTTGGAGAAGAGAAGGCTTAGAGGGAATCTCATAAATACAGACAAATATCTCTGTGCCAAGAGGTGGGTGCCAAATTCTTTTCAATAGATCCCAGTGACAGGACAAGGATCAATGGCCACAAAATAACCACAAGAAATTCCCGTTTAACATGAAGAACTTATTTACTCTGAGGGTAGGAGAGCACTGGAACAGGCTGCCCAGGGTGGTCATGGAGCTTCCCTCTCTGGAGACATTCCAAAGCCACCTGCATGTGCTCCTGTGTCACCCGCTATAGGTAACCCTGCCTTGATGGCATGGTTGAACTGTGTTATCTTCAGAGGTCCCTTCCAATCCTAATAATTCTATGATATATGCAGAAACATATAGATACATATAGATATAAATGACAGATAGATACAGAGATAAATAGAAATATATAGCTTTCTTCCTCATATATAGATAGAAGCATATATATATAATATATATGCTCTCTATATTAAATATATATATGTAACCCCATATATAAAAATTTCTCTCTATGTATAATGGGGAGTTACATATTTATAGAGGGCTGTGTATATATCTGTACATATATGTATATGTGTATATATATGCATATAACCAAGTGGTTTCCTGAAAAGAGGTTGTAGCCAGGTGAGGGTTGACCCCTTTGTAGTCTTAAGCCACACCAGGGGAGGTTCATGTTGGACTTCAGGAAGTTTCTTCACAGAAGGGGTGATCAGACAGTGGAATGAGCTGCCCACGGAGGTGGTGGAGTCACTGTCCCTGGAAGTGTTTAAGGAAAGACTGGATGTGCCCTGGCCTAGTTGACACGACGGTTTTTAGTCAAAGGTTGGACTCGATGATCTCAGAGGTCTTTTCCAACCTAAATGAATCTGCAACTCTGTCATATATGTGTATATGACTATACATACATACATACATACATATATACATATATACATATATACATATATACACACACACACACATATATATATATATATATATATATATATATATAAGCATATACTCCTCCAATAAATAAATATACTGCGGTGGGTGGCCCTATGGAGAAATTACCATACGCCCCCCCACAGTACCTATATCTACCCCTCCTCTCAAAGCTCCTCCTCCTCCTTCTCCTTCTTCTCCTCCTCCTCCTTCCCCGCCCCAGCGCGGCCGGGCAGACCAACGGCCAGAGGTGATCTGTCCTTGCGCGGCCGCCGTACCGCCCGCCGGGGCAGGGTGGCGGTCGCCATAGCGACACGGCCTAGGCTGGGGGTGGCCTCGCTCGGTCCTGGCGGGCGGGGCGGTGGCGAGGGACATCTCGGGCCGGCGGGGATGAGCCATGGCCTCCGTGAAGGTGGCCGTGCGAGTGCGGCCAATGAACCGCAGGTGAGTGTGGGGCTGCCCCGGCCTTGGCTCCGGAACCGGTGTCGCTCACAAGGGGTGCGGGGAACGCCGTGTCCCGGCTCCGCAGGCGGTGACAGCCGCTGCGGGGGCGGAGCTCTGCCGGGAGCTCCGGGGCTCCCGGCGCTCGGCTGAGCCGCTCTGCCCAGCAGGAGCGACTGCTGGGAGCTCTTCTCCTCGCCGGGAGGTTGGGAAGTGGCCCCAGGTGAAGCGGAGAGGAGCGGGTCTTTGCCTGGGGAGTTCACTGTCGTGGTCTGAAGCATTGCTTTGGTCCTTCTGTAAGGACAGAAAAGTTACTCTGGTGAAGATAGAAAACTCTCAGAGGAGGGACCTGCCAAGGATGTATAGTCAGGCTTCTAAAATGTGAAAGAAAGCTACTTTATCTGGAAACAGCAGCTTTTTCTACCTGCTTGAGAGGGAGGTTGTTGTCCAGTTCATTTGGAGCCATCATGGTTAAAGGTTATCAGCTTATGCTCAAAATATGTATATCTATATCTATATCTATCTATATATCTATATATATAAACCAGGCAGTCTACTGCATTTACTGTATGGACAGGAGTTCATCATCCACTTCCTGAGATGTGTCTGGGAAATAAACACCATTTTCTTTCATGAAATATGTGCATAATGTGCACGACAGAGTTAATGGTCTAATTTAGGAACTAATTTAGGAAAACTATCCAATTCTACTTCCTCTTCCCTTGTTCTGAAGTCATGTAGCCAGTTCAAAAGAAAAGTGGTTTAAAGCCCAGGCAGCCCATCAGACTCCTACTGTTCCTCCCACTTGATCTGATTCAGATGTTTAAAACACACAATTTGTCACATTCTGAAAGCTGCTCAATATCTTGTTGTTTTCAGTGAGGGAAAGACAAATTTTACAAGAATAAAGCTGATGAAGGTAGGAAGGGGGAAATATTGCAGGTTGGTTTTGAATAATTTAGGTGGATGGAGCTGAGTGGTTGGAGGTCTGGGTTGGTGAATAATCTTGTCACACCCTTTTGCTTCCTCCTACCCTCTCCCTCAGGTCTAACCATGTGGTTCTTAAAAAATTTAAAAATTATTCTATGTATACACTCCACTTTTCCTTCAAGAATCTCTGACAACAGCATAGGTCTTCAGGGTATTAATAAGACTTGTTATGTGCAACGTTTTGGTATCATGGAGAGGTTTTACAGGAGGAGTGTACCTGTGATCTGAGAGACACAGGTGTGGAAAGCACATGGCAGAAGAGAAGGCTGGTAATTGTGGTAGGCAGTGGGAACACAGACCTGTGAGTGGAAGTTTGCAAGTGTTGTGGTAAAGGAAGATCAGACAAAGACTCTGGCCCTGGTGACTCTGTTGCATGTGGGAGGATAACTTGGATGGGACTGGATCTGAGCATACCAAGAAAACAATGAAAGTGGTTTGTGATAAAATGGTCTTTGTCACAGCTGTGTGGCAGCAGGCAGGCTTACTCTGAAAACTGGTGTCTGACCATGCAAACTGTGAAGAACCTACCCGTTTAAGTTGCTAAAACCTTGGAGTGTATGGGATGATGTTAGATGTTTATGAAACATTATAAGGAAGCAGGATTTAGTGCCCTGGGATGTTGCTTTTAAGGATTGATTTTTTTTTTTTTTAGAGGCACAGTTGGTGTTTGGTGTGGGACCCAGCACTGGAGTCACTGGTGTTCCTCTCTATCAGTCACTGCTGGACTCACGCTGTGTTTTGTAAAACTACTAACCCTAAGCCTAAGCCTGAGAGGATCCAGCAGCTTTTCTTATTGCAATAGGAAAGGCATGCTGAACTGTAAGCCAGGAGCAGTAATCATATTTTTCTTAGTGGTTTCTCAGAATGGTTAGAGTTGGAAGTGGCCCCTGGAGATCATCCAGTCCAGCCCCCCTGCCAAGGCAGGGGCACCTTGGCAAGTGTTCCCTTGCATATGTCTTCTTTCAGCTGTGCTCCCTTTGCCTTTTTGGCTCCCTGGAGAATTTTACACAGGAAAGGCCTTTCTACCTATTCAAAGGAACTTTACAACCAGGTGTTCATTCTCCAGCACTAAATTTCAAAAGCCTTAGCATGATACTGTATGGAGTTTATTTAGTTAAATTTGCTTTGGTTTGTTTGAAGTTTAATAATATAGTGAGCTTATTTCATGAGTCATTTTTAATTAGAGAAGACAGTTGATGAATGGTTATAGGAAGACTCCTGCATTATGGAGCAGTTGCACCTTGTGGTGTCACAGCACTGCTAATTGTCTACTAAGTCATGAACAAGGATTTTGGAATGAAACGTGATGGGGAGAGGGTCGTTTAAGGATTATTTATTCTGTTGCATAGCTAACTAACTTTTTTGCTTTCTTCTTCTGTGATTTATTTTTAGTCTTCATTTTCTCTGACTTGACCTGTCAAGTCCTTAACCATTTAAGTCTTTAACCATTCTTCTTGGAGTACCATCCCAAATTGTGTTACACAGATGTTACACTGAAATATTTTGATTCTATCTCTGCATAATGTAATGAAAGTATGTCTAATGGCTTTACAGTTAGTGCTTTGAAACCAGTTGTAGCATAAGCTTAGAAAGTTCAGTTACTTGGTGAGTCTCCATCTGTCATTTGGTTTCCCTCATTCAACACTGAATTGCCATGACAGCCCTTTAGTCTGTATGTTTCTGTAAAGGCAGCAAAAAAACCTGCCAGCTGGCTGAAGCCTTGGTTTTTGTCATCAGATGGAAGGGCAGTGAGCTTGGGTGTTTGGTATATTTTGCTTTGGCAAGGTAATGGATTTGGACACCGTGATTTCTAAGGTTCATTTTCCAGCACAGTCACTAGAAACATTCATACGATGGGATTGTTGAGAAGTGTAATTATATTTGAGGCACTATTTGCTCACATACTGAACAGATGACTTTGGGTGACTGGTTACTAGTCACTGTCTTCTTCATAGTGTGATATCTGGGATCCTGATAAGCCTCACCTAATTCTGGCTCTCTGTTTTTTATTATGCATAGCATTTGCACAGTTCAAATAAATGCACTGCTTTATTTTCATCTTTTCAGAGTCTTTAAAGAAGAAAGTAGTATTTTCTTGCTTCCATTTTGTGTCATGTTTCTTCTTTATGTAAACTAGAATTCAATTAGTGTTCCAGGAAGCCACTTTCATACTTTTGTCAGTGTATTGGTTTGAGACAATTTAAAGAAAAACATGCTGGAATGTGTGAAAAACGCCAGTCACTTGATTTTTAAAATTTTAAAAGTTTAATAATAATAAAATGGTTATAAAATAGTAATGCAATTAGAGTAATAAAATTTAGAGTTAGGACAATTACAAGACAATAAAAAGCAAAGAATTACGGACGTTCGGATGCTCTTGGACACTAAGTCACGAAAAGCATTGACATGCCTTGTGAACAAAGGAATAACCCTTAAAAGCAATAACCTGTTGCATATTCATAGATCTCATACATGATGCATAATTCCTTGCAAATTAAGAGTTTCTCTGGTTTTTGTCAACTCCTTCCCCTTAATCCTGGTGGTTCCATAAAGACGGAGAGAAGGTGGAAGAACGTTTGTCTTTTCCGATAAGGAGGCAGTAACTCTTTATGGGCCCTTTCGCTGTTATCTCTGTGCGAAGAATGTCTTGATTATCTCATCTCTTTCTTGAGCTAGTTAAAAAGTATCTTACATAGCATAGTTTCTATTTTAACATTGTGTTATAACCTAAAAATATATTTAATACACTACTTAAGAGAATTAATACAGCATAACTTTCTAACATTACACGTATAATTAATTGTAATATTTGCAAAAAGCCAATCATAAAGTATGCATTTTTCACAAATGAGTTATCTCCTTTATCATTCCAATAATCCCTTTCCACCAATAAGAACTAAATACTAATAGAGGAAAGTGTAAAAAACCATGGTTTATTAACAAACAGGTTGCCAACAGGTAGGAAAAAAAGTAAACAGCTGCTAGATACCAAACTGCTAGACCTCACCACCCCACTGGAACAGAGACAATGTGGCATCAGTAAAGGCAGGAACTTCATGGCGCACTTCCAGCACTAGAGGAAGGCCCGATGGCTCGTCCCATCTTCCCACGGCGAGGCAGAGGACAGTGGGCACGGCAGGCGAGGCAGCCGGGCTGGGGGCACTCGGTGTCCTTTTTCTTCCCGCCTGGACGCGGTTAATGGCAGCTCGGGCTGGAGTCGCTCCTCTGCACTTAGGGCGTGATGCCTCCGGCTCTCGGATAGGAAGCCACGGAATTCGCCCTCAAGGCAGCCTAAAGATCGTCACCACAGCTTTCCCAAGCCGAGGAAAGGAAAAAAAAAAACCTTTGCCTGAGCAAAAATCGAACCGCGTGTGAAGCAAAGACCACGCCGTGCTGAACCGCGACACGAACCTGTGCAGCTTTTAAAAAACGCCTGCTCCAAAAGCCAACTCCCTAACCCCCCCACCCCACCAGGATTCCCGGCTGCAGGGTCTTAAAGATACAGGAACAAGTTTTGCGCTCAGATGGTTACGGGATACATTACCATTATGTATCACCCCAAGACAGTCAGTTAAATAAAACCATCTAAAATATGCCAAATACAAAAAACTGTTTTGATACTCAGTAAAGGAAATATCAACTTGATTCTTCTAAATACTTCCGCTAAATTCTTGTGGCTCTCAATTTCTTACGCCTGATAGCTCTGTTCTGTTTGGCTTTTAATTCATGAAGTAATAGAGGCACGCAAGCTTTATCAGATTTTTAACCCTTTTCGTCTGTTTCTTGTATTTGCATAAACTAATTATTGTGCTTAACTGGCTGAACAAACTAAATGAGGGTCGTGCTGTCCTTACTTGCAAAGATGGGTCTGCATTGCAGTAAGTTTTTCTCTGTGCTTACCCAGTGCTCTCAGCATTTTTAGGTGTTCATTTAAATGAGTTGCCTAGACTTTTTCATGGCTCTCTTCTTATAGAAGAGAGATATATTTCATTATATCTGCCAATATAATGAAATAGAAATTCTAATTTGATTTCATGTTTAAATGATCAGTTATTTTTCTCCTGCATGTACACACTCCTTGGGTTTGCTCTCCAAACAGAAGTGACCAGTGGCAGAAGTACCTGTCATAGTGCTGTATGTGGTTTTGCAGCCATTCACAATTATGGCATGAAGATTAAAAGCTTTTCTATTTGGTAATGGGGAGACAGAGAGATTATGTTCTATTGCAGAGGCAGCTTTTGAATGAATCTGGGATTTGTTTGGGTTAAGATCTGATACTTTAATCCACAAATACAGTCTGTGTGATTATTCATTAGCTGTAAGGTTGGCCCTCTTGGATAACTTCTGGGTTACACCTGTAAGTCTAAGCAACTCCTCTGCATGCAGAGCTGGAGACAGAGTACCCAGGGAAATCTATGACCAATATCTTATCTTTAACTGCTTGTACAAACCAGGCTGTAGAATCAATAGCAGAGTTTTCAATGGCTCAAGTTAATAGAGCAATGCAAAGAACAGAGATATAAAAAAAGCTGTTTTGTTTAACAAGGAACTTTTGACTGGAGTGTTTTTGTAGCAGGAAAAAGAAATAACCTGGTAAACAGTGAAGAGCCAGCTGAATTCTTTATTTCCATTCTGAATGTTTCCTAGTATTTTAGGTAGGGACTTACTTATCCATGCTTTTTAGAATTGAGAAGAGAAGCAAAAAACATGCATGGAAAATGTATTATAAGATTGTCAATACAGGGAAGAGGGAATGAATTGGTGTCTCATAAATTACAAGTTTTTAAGTACGAGCTACTGTATATTTTTCATTTTCAAGTTACTGTGTACATTTTTAGTTTTCATAAGCCTATAAAGAGAGTGTTTTGACAAAATGTGTATAACATTAATGTATCGCAGGTGAAATGAGGAATGATGGAGTGATTAGAAGGAAGGACACTCATAGCTAAATATATCTGTCTCTGAAGTACACAGGGAAATTTTTACTGCATCTGTTTCCAAACACTCATTACTGGTTGTTGCTCTTTAGAGGTGTCCAGAGTGATCTCAGATAACATAACTCAGAGCTTAAATATAGCCAAGTGTTGCAATACTGTCACTTTCTGAACTACTGTACCGATGAGGATAAGCCATATATTAGCAAGCTGAGTTTGCTATTTCCTGTGGTAACTGTTTGAACTTCCATTTTAATAATGGTGCTTGATTTATAATCATGTACAATTTCTCTACTATAGAAAGAAGTTGAAAGATCCTTAAGCATAGGGTGAGGCTCTGGTGTGCCTGGAGTGAATATATATCTGTCTTGCCTCTGCCTTTTTATATAGTTGAGTTTGAATCCAGTAAAAATTTACTTTGATGCTGAGTTGGCAAGATGAACTAACTGCTCTGAATATTGCTTTTTTACCTTGCCACGTTTTGTGGTTAAAACCTTGAACATATTTAATAACCTCTGGCAGATTTTTCCCTTTTTAAAAGTAGATACATTTCTCTCCCTGAAAGTAAGCTATGCATATATGTCCGTGTAAGTCCCTTCATTAGTGTGCTGCTTCTGTTGCTGGCACTGGATCAGTGCATAACAGTGTAGACTGATCCAAGCTCTTGGATCATGTAAACTTGATACTAAGAGTACTTGAAGTCTGAAAGAATAAGTGTTCTTAGTTTTGTAAGATACATCAAGAAATGTCTTTACTTTCTATCTTTCATCTCTTCAAAAGGAATGAACTGTAGGAAGAGTTCTATTCTACAGTATGGTCATGAATCTTCTCAGGATAGGTCCTCTACTACAGGGAGCAGCAGAGGAGTGAACATCAGCCTGACAATGTCCACGTCATCTCTCCTTAATAATTGCTACCTAGTACTTGTTCAGCTGTGGGTTACAAAGTGGGGAATCTGATCTGTGTCTTACCCTGCAGGTGAAATGACATGATTTTTTGCGTGGCCATATGTTCAAGGTGTAAAACTTGAGAGTAAAGAGAAGTGAGTAGGACATGCAGATGTACCTGTTCTGCAGGGACTTTTGGTCCAAGGTTGTGGTGGTACTTGATGTCAGACGTGGTGAGAATGTGTTATTTGAGAACAGATATCAGCAGTAAATGATGACATAAACATTTGTGATTAGGTAAAAATGCTCTCAAGGATTGTAAAGGTCTCAGAGATGGTAGTTTGGCTGCTGTTATTGCTGTCTGTAGTTCTGGAATGAAGATGCAATTGCGTGTTTGCTTGGAATCATAGGTGCTGTATATTGTGAGAGCCCTTTAAATGGTATCTAGACAGATCATGTGTTTGAGAAAGGGATGTAGTAAGCTGGGTTATAAGGCTGTAGACAGACCATTAAAAAATGAGGAAAGGCTGGAGAACCTGCTTTTGAAGCAACTGAAGCAGAAGCAACAACCTGCTCACAGCAGAGCATTGACTTGAAGGACTAGAAAATAAAAAAACCCAAAACCCCAGAGCCTAGTGGCCTTACAGAAAAGTGTTGGTTGTCATATATAAGAATAAGAGCTGTCAGAAATCTTACAATCAATATATTTTAGAGGCCTTTTTTGTGTGTAAGAGTAATAAATAGAGGTATCTAAATAGTTCAGTTCTGTTTATGTAAGAACGGAAAAAGTTGGGAGGTGAGGAAAAAAACACCCAAGTTATTTTACTCAGGAGTTTAAGGAGAACATTGCAGGTGTAAAGCAGAACAGTTGCTCTTCTGAAGAGCATAAATTGAAGATGGTGTAACCCTGTAAGGGGTGCTAAAACACAGTACTGGACAGCTGGGTTAAGGAGCAGGGTCTGAGAAGAGTGTCCTTTGCTAAAATAAGAAGTTAAGTCAAATAGAAAAGCCATCAGCAAGGATGAGAGGTGACTGGGAATTTGGATGCCACAGGTCAGGATATTTTAGAGAGAAACTTGTTGGACTCTACTTAGGCTTTTCCACAATAGCAAATGTCAGCAGTGCTCAAGGGAGCTGAAACTTAGGGGTTAGAGAAACTTAGGGAGCTGAAACTTAGAGGCTTAGCACTAGAGAATGCCAGCACTCTCTGGTGTTTGTTTCTATACAGTTTCTCAGCTGTGCTGAAGTACACAGTCTTTGAATGTTAGTGACTTGTTTTTGTCTTCTTTCTGTGCCCTTTCTCTCAGTGGTTAGTTTTTGAAGGTTTTCTGCTTAGAAGCAATGGATTTGAATTTAGGAGTGTGCTCCACACTAAGTGTAATCCTTGTTTGCAAATACAGTTCAGAGCCAAGCACTGAAGCTGTGGTTGGTGCTTCCCCCAGCAAGCCCCCATGTTAATATCTCCTAAAATCCCGTTTCTGGAGTCTCACTATCTGAATTAAATTGGAGAAGATGAACAAAAATGATGGGAGTCCTTGATTCAAAGAATATCAAGCTACATGTATACTCTATGTATTATAACTACCAGAATAGCAGTTAGGTTAGAATAGGTTAGGAGATGCAAATCTAGATGTATTTTCAGGGCTTAAATGCTGAAAAGTGAAATTAAATACTTACTTATGGCTCCTTCTAAATATCTCCTGAGTAATGGAATGAAGCTAATAATGGATCAGCTTAAACAGTATCTAAGAAATTACTGCTGGTGAGATAGTGCAGGTTGTGTAAGAATCTCCTGAGGCTCAGGCAGTTGGATAGAGCTAATACCTTTTAAGGAAGTCATTAGAGGAAATCTTGCTTCAATGGGAAGGTGAGACTAGACCTGGTTGACTGTTAAGTAGCTCCTGTGCTTGCCATTCTATCTCACACCTCCTTTTCAGTGGTTTTTGCACAGCTTTAAAACAGCAGTGAGAATAAATGGGGTATGTAGTGTTTAAAATTTGATCTTGCTCTTTTCATGTAGCAAAGAAGATGGATCAGGAAGGAGAGTCCCCAAGTGCAGAGCTTTATCCTTGTGTTGGTGAGCAGCAAAGCTGGAGCGGACCTGTCCTGCAGAAGAAGCTCCAACGAGTTTCAGCCAAGTACTGGACTCCCAGTAACTGAAGAGTTAATAGCTGGGAGTGACAGTTAATTTTCCATAAACCATCAGAGGTCAGGCAGTCCACTTAGAGCCTCTGCTTACATGTGCTTATTTTCTGTTCTCTTTAGTGCTTTAATGCAAATACTTCAAAAGTTTTTCAAGCATGTGGATTTGTCACAATAGTTGCCTTGTTTTGTCTGTCTCCCTCCATAGCATTGAAGAACAAAGACCTTCCAATGCCAGCGGAGCTGGAGCACAGTGGTAGCATGGACACATATGGGGCAGTGTATTTAGACTGGCCTCATGCACAGTTTGCAATCCCCAAAACTTTCTGATCTTAAGCATTTTGAACTTAAAAGCCTGGTTTTAGAATCCTTTATTTTAGTATTATCAAACACATTGCCAGGTTAAGTATGCGTGTTATATCACTGAAATGATGAACAATAAAATACTTTTAGCTCCTGTTTTTTTTGAGAATTCCCATAGACCAGAAGAAAAAAAAGGTGAATAAGTCTCTCTGAACTGTAGTTTTCCTGAGGAATTGAAGTAAGAGAAAAGTGAGTCTGTTTGTTTTTTAGCCTTTGTTTATTTGAAATTAAGACTAGTTATTAAATAAATGGGATTAGCACTCAGCTCTTCTAACCTAACTGAGCCCTTGGACTCTTAGAAGTCTGAGTGTCTGAAAGACAGGTATTATTGGTGAGAACAGCTGATTGAAGAGCAAAGTACTCTGTTTTGCAGAGGCTGTGAGTACAAAGCCAGGGTTATTTACTGAGAGAGAGTTTTTCAGAGTTATTTAACAAAAAGAGTGCATAGATGGTACTCAGCATCTTAATTGCTGGTGGGCTGAAGTTCTTATTGTTGATGAGTCAGACACTTCAAATATTAGCTTTATGAAGACTCTTCTCTGAAGTGTTTATATTGTAAATACAAAGCAATAATGAGATACAGAAACTTGGAGTACACTCATAATTTTTCTGTATGCTTATACAGTGGAAAGATATTTGTACTCAGATAACTGAGCTCATTTATTGTTCAGTTCAGATTGTTTCTGTGTGTCTCAGTAAAGGAAAAACATGACAGTAGAAAAGCCCTATGGATTACCTGAGGAGCTAAAAGACCCATGAAGTTAGGCACAATTTTTTCCCCCCCTGAATTTATAATTTGCGGACTTCCTACCCCAAAAGACAAGGGCACTGCAGAGCAACTGTGAATTTCTGAATCATATTTTGCTGTACACAAGAGGTTAAGATAATACTGTCTTTGACTTGGGATCGGAGAGCTAAAAGAACAAATTGGAAGAAACAAGATATTAAAAACTACACAAAGTATCACATGGGCTGAAATCCAGGAGTCCTAGATAACCTTCATAGTGGTATAATAGTTACAACAGAAGTCCAGAATGTCATTCATATCAGCAGTTGTGTTTGAGGTTATATTTTATGTTGCTTCTGCCAAAGATGGGCTTTTGCAATATTTTCTTCAAGGCTGCTTTATTGTGTAAGAAATGTGTAAGAAGATGATTCACATGTATGCGTATTCTCAGTTCAGTCAGAGAGAAAAAGAGAGGTTTCTAACCAGGCTGGGCTTGGGAAAGAGTTGGAAAGGAATGTAAATAATTCTCTATCTCTCTTGTTTTTCACATTGTTTATAGATATGTTCTGCCACCGTGCATCATTCACAGGGCACCAATGGTGAGAGATGTTTTTACTTTAAGACCAATGAAATTAGTCTGCATGATGTTCGCTATAAATAGAGCGGTGTATTTGAAATAAAGGGGAGTTTTCTTCTCGCCTTCTTACTTGGAGTCTTCATTGTTCCCTTCCTTCCTCAACAGCGACACACATGTGGCTATCTTAAAACTTCAGCTGTGCAGCACTAGTTCCCATTGTTAAGACCATTACTGAACCTGGTCTGGTCAGTATGCAGGCAGAACAGGAAAGTTGCCACTGAGGTAGTCTTTTGCTTGAAGATTAAACCTTTTCCAGGTTATTGGGAGATCACTGACCATGGTGCATGTAGATACAATAACTTTTAAGTTTGCTGCTCCTTATGATTTAAAAATTTGCATATGTGCCACTCACCAGTTGTGATCAGAGTTCTTGGAAGGTGGAGCTACCTAAAATATTATTACAAAAAATTTAAAAAGCAGGTCAGGTATATGATTTAATATAATGATCAATCTATCTCTATGTGTTACTGCAAGTGTGCATAGTTTTCCCAAGAACACTGGATATCATTTGACAGAAGACAGCACAAAGACACCTGTATATTCATATTTTAGGAGCATTACTGCAATATATTAAACTGCTGGTTCTCAGTGTTGTTGGTAAAATTTATTCTTATGGCTAAAAGTGTTTAATCTAGGCTGTCCTTCATACAAGAACCAATATATGTCTACTAGTATAGACTTAGAGATTATTTCAGTTTCATGACATATACAAGATTTTCCTTGTGTCTGCATTCTCTGTCACTGGATTTATTGTTCTGGTTTCAGCTGCACAGTGGAGAAATTCCTGAGACTAGCAGAATTCTCTCTTTTAATTCTTTTTAAAATTTGCCATTTTTTTTTTACCAGTAGAAGGGAATGGAGGTATCGTCATAAATCTGCACAAGCAAATGATGAAGATTCTGTTGATCACAGAAAACCCTATGCCCATACAAAATATGCTTTATGACAAAATTCTCTTTTAAAGTACCAAATAGGTGCAGAATTTCTGTTTCTTACTGCGACAAATGCAAACTGATCATTAGGAAGCTGTTTCTTTTAATTTCAGTCCCCAGGAGTTTTTTCTTCTGTTTTCTTGTCTGACTGGAAGTGAGGTGAAACTCAAGAGCTGGCACACCTCATCTGTCAGCCAGCCCAGGCTCATTTAGAGCTTTTGAATCTGTTGGCTGATGTCAGCTGAGTTTGACAGCATAGTGGAGGTCTTGAAGATAATGAAGATGTGCTGTCAAAGAAAATGGGCAGCTGTCAAGGAGCCTCCAGAGCTCTCCTGAACAAGGGAGTGCTGCCACCCTTATCAGCTGTCACTGGATACCCTGAGGACTCCTTTCAAACTGAGTCTGAAGGACTTCTGACTGCAGTTGTGCTGCTTGATGTACAAGGTACAGGCATTAACTTTAATGTGTTTGTGTAAACATGGCTTCAGCCATTTAATTATGGCCTTGTAGCCATATTAGTCAACACCATGGCGTCACTTGGAGATTAGGATTTGGAGAGATTTGCTCACCTTTTTTCTGTGTTGGTCTCAGGGAGTTTAGGATATGCTGTGCTATTGCCCTGCTGTGATTTCCCCCCCTCCGCATTCCTCTTTCCTCCTTGCAGTTAATTGCTGGATGACTAGCTGAATTGAGCAATAGTAGAGGGGCAATTAGAGCACTGGGCTGGTGTATTTTCTGGTGTCTGTGCCAAGAAACTTGCCTGCAAGATCACTTTGACATTTGGTTAGGAGCCATGGGATCACAGGTTGTGAGTTTCCGTCCCTTGTGATCCTGGAGCTCCATGTGGTGTATTAAAGAGCAGTGAGAACATCCTGGAGGCTGTCCCTGAGCGCTGCTGTGTGAGCAGATTTGGCTCAGGAGGGAAGCAGGATTTCTTAAATCATCAAAGCATTAATTGTGAGCCAGTTTTGGCAGCTGGTCTCTTTATATTGCTTTGTGATGGAGGCTGGAATTTGCAGGGGCAGAATCTTTGGCTGAAGCTCTTCTCTGGATGAGGTAGGGCACGTGGTTCCTGTGGATGCTGGTAGAGCTGCTGGGTGCTGGAGGGTTATCCTAGCCCTGAAGGTTACCCAACACTGCAGTAAGCTGTTTACAGCCTGAACCTCGTCCTGGGGTGACTTCATGCTGCTGGTATCCCCATCATCTGTCTTTTTGCTCAGAAATGGGTCTTGTAGCTTTAAGCTAGGCCCAGAGAGAGAAGAAGTGGATTTTTTTGATGCTGTTTTCAAAACATGGAGATAAGAGTTCAGCTTTCTCTGAGCACTTAGCAGTGTTGTCTGTGTTCCCTGCCGCAGAGAGAGAGAGAAACGGGAGTTTTCTTTTTTGCTGGTTTTCCTCGTTAGCTATGACAATGAAGGTTTTTCCAGAATTGTTTTTTTTCTGGAATTGTTCAGCTTCTCTCTGGTCCAGAACACCAGGACAGTTGCCCAGCCTCCAGCCCATAAGCTGCTCTGTGGCCTGGCAGCCGGGCCAGAGCCTCAGAGGGACGGAGAGAGACTGAGCGAGCCGAGCCACGCCCCACGAAAGGACTCGCTCTGAACCACAGAAGGACTTCCTGAGTTTGCCATCTCTTCGGAACAATGAGAGGTTTTATTGTTTAATCTTACTCATTTTTTTCATGTTTGTGAATACTTTGCATGTTAAATAAACAGTTTTTTCCACGTTTCTCCAAGGAGA
The DNA here is from genome assembly GCF_026979565.1 of Vidua chalybeata. Lineage (NCBI taxonomy): Eukaryota > Metazoa > Chordata > Aves > Passeriformes > Viduidae > Vidua > Vidua chalybeata. The sequence continues at coordinate 6,882,874 of NC_071532.1, forward strand.
TTATCTCCAAACTGGTTAGGGGAGGGGCAGCTGGATCCTGCCCTTTAGAGGAAACCTGTCCCAAACCAGGACAACCTTTAACAAAGGTGGAACTTGCAATCAAAACTTTATGAAAGTGACTTGGCCCTGATGAACTGCATTAAATGAGTGCCCAGAAATAACTGTCATCAAGCAAGAAATTGTTTTTTATGAGATGCTCTTAAATTCTGTATGGGTACAATAAATTATATGCAGCTGTCTCATATTAAAATGAAGCTTGGGCATTTGATTCCTGTTATTTTTTTCTTCTGCTTCTCTCAGGTTGTCTTATTTATTCTAATCCTAGTATTCCTGTTTTAGGTTGTCCTCTCACTATCCCTTCTCTTTCAAAAATGCAAAATTCTATTTATGAATTGTATTATTGGCTAGTGCTTTCCAAGGTCCTTTTTTAAAAACTTTGAAATCCTCATTCTTTAGTAATGTTTAATAATATTCTCAGTATTATCACAGAATTAATTACTTTAGTCTTCTCAGAATTTTGTGTAGTTCATATATGGGTGTTAGACTTTAAATGTTATGTATCAGTATTCCATTATTGAGTAGCTTTAGCAGAGTAATATGGAGAGCTGGCTAGGTCTGGGAAAGAAAGCACTGACATACTTGATTATTTCCCCTTGAATGACTTAAGCATGAAGAAATGAATATTAAAAAAGCAATAATTCTGGACCAAGGTTCTTCCTGCCTAGAGTCCTTACAGACTTCCTAGAGGAAGTAAGTTACAGTTTGTATTTGAAAGAAATGTTTATAGTAGGATTGACTATTTAATTGGGCCAAATTACTTGGTACACCTTTGCTGAACAAATAGCTACAGACAGGTAGAGGCTGTGGAAGAAGCAGGATGACTGGGAGCCATCCACAGGCTGCGTTACTGCAATGCCAAGATCTATTTCCTGCAAAAAAATACCATTGGACACTTTTTTCCATTTCCCTGTTTATTATCTGTAGCTGTATTTTCGTGTTTCAGTATCTTAAGTCTAGATCCAGTAATCATAAGACATGCCTCAAAGTTTTCCATGGTACATCTAAATTCAATTGTATAATTAATGCTGTAATTATTACAATTTTCCCTTTCATTAGCTCTAGAAAATAACCTAATGTGTTGATACTTACTTAAGTGTTTTTATTTGCCTAATCTTTATTCATTAATGTAGATTTTAAAATGGGTTTTGCTTTTGTTTACTATTTCTGCTGGAAAACTGAATATGAACAGAGTAGCTGGAGAACAGAGAGTTGGGTCATCTAGTGCACCACAAAGAAGAAAAAAGACTAAAATCCTGAACTTGGTTGTCCTGTTATTGGGAAGAAGTTTCTCTTTTGCATTTTGTACTGGTGCAAGCAAATATCCAGGAGTGTGATATGTTGAAGCAGCACTTTATTGCTTTAAAACCCTCTGCTTTGCTCTGCACTGGTCTGGCACACCAATTTGTCAGGTGACTTAGCATATGATTGTGGGACAGGTGTGTCAACGTTTGAAGAGGGAGGTTTTGTGTGCTGCGCATCTTTCCCTTCTGGCTCTTTTTTTCCCTGTGCATGTTCTCATTAGCACAGGAGGTGTTGTGCTCAAGGTTGTCATTCAGGAGCAGCCTGTATTGCTCTTATGACTAACAATAGTGAAATTGCATCTCTGGCAAGCAGGTTGTTACATGCTGGGTTTAGACACCAAGCTCACAATCTTTTATGGTATTTTTGAAAACAGTAGGAAACAATTGTGAAATAAATGCAAGTGCATGAAAACTCTTCTTTGGAACTGGATTTTTTTCCTTCCTGGCATCCTTGTGCTTTGGGAAGCCACAAACCTGTGTAATTTTTTGTTGGTAGTACAGTCTCTCTCCTTCGTTGCTATGATGCATCAGCACACATATTTGGTACCTTATTTCTTATTTTAAAAGAGTTTTAAAATACTAGGTTTTTGTGGTTTAAACATTCAGTCCCTGTTAGCTAGACTATATGGATAAGTGGGAACTGCTGCTGCTGGAATGTTGCTGAGAAGCTGGGGCTTATATTGTTGTGTTCTGTTTTGCCCTTCCTTAGAGCCACATACTTGACTTAACTGGGCTTTGGATCAGAGTACTTCCAATTAAGAACAGACCACTTAAGTGACTTGCAGATTTAAATTTCTGAAGCGGATTTCCTCACACTTCTACTCTGTTTCTAAAAATGAAGGAATTTGGAGGCAAGCCCAAGTGCTTCAAATATATGCCATAGAAGTAAATAAATATTGGGCACAAGAATTAAAAAATAAAATAAAAATTAATTAATCTGACAACTGACTGTGGCAGGCTGATGGGTGGAAATATGACTCTGGATAACTGCGGTATGTTTTATTTAACGTACTCAAGTCTGTTGTTGTTTGTTTTTGATTTTTTTTCAGGGAGAAAGATCTTAATGCAAAGTTTATTATTTCAATGGAAAAAAATAAAACAACAATCACAAACTTAAAGGTGAGTAAACACAATTTATAAAAGGAAGTTGTAACTCAATAGTTGCCAAAATATGACTGGACAAAACAGTGATGCTTGCTGCACTGTGGGCAGTGGCCCCTAGTTGTTAAAATACAGTGTTAAAATACTGTTTTGGGGAAACCAGGTTACACTGTTAACTTGCTACTCTGTGGTTTTCTGAAGACCACTCTATAGGCTCTAGCTCATAATTTCTTCAAAGGTTTATGACTCAGGTCATTACTTAGCTGGGAGATGAAAGCCAAAAATAGAATAGAGCTATGTTTCTGATAGCTGTTAAATCTCTGCTTCATCTCTACAAGTCTTCTGAAGTTGCCATGAAAATGAACAATACCCAAAGTACCCATCACTTGCTATAACCTTTTGATGGTATATTTTAACATTTCTCTCAGCAAGAAAAGCCATGTGCAACAAATAGGTTTTTGCAAGATAGTTTCTCATGACTAATATATGAAAAGGAGTTTCAGTGTGTAGTTTCTTATGAATGATTTGGAGCATGGTGAGTATTGCCAAAGTAGTACAGTGTCAACTGTCGTGTCTTGAACATGATGATTGCCTTAAACAGCAGGTATGTCACACCTTTTTAATTATGTCTCCATGTTGAAGTGCTGTTCATAGTGCAAGCATCTCTCTGGCTTCTATAAATTATATGTGTAGGATAATCCCTGATTATAATAACAGCCTATATGGACCCATTTAACTGAACCCAAGTATTGTGACAAAAATGTGCTGTAGGGTTAGAAGCAGTAAGCTAAAATTCAAATAATTCCTGCTATGCTGCAGGAGGTGAGGTGTCTTACTGAAGGGCATACCTCTTCCTAATTTTGTCAGTGTTGTTGGAATCATAATCTGACCTGTCATTATACATTTATAAATGTACATAGCATTACGTTAGATTCGCATTCTGATTATTTATTGTCAAATGTTTTTAATTACTTCATCAGGATGTGTTGTACCAGCTCTATTTTCTTTTTTTTTTTTTTTTAATAGATACCAGAGGGTGCTACTGGAGACACAGGACGAGAAAGAACGAAAACATTTACCTATGATTTTTCCTATTTCTCAGCAGACAGTAAAAGTCCCAACTATGTTTGTCAAGAAATGGTAGGATTTCTGATGTTAATAATTGATCTTTCCCCTTTCCCTTTTCTTTGTCTTGGATGCATTCCATGAAACTTCTTTCCATTGAAAGTACTTTTTCTGTAATTCAGAAATTTTCTAGATACCTGAGAGTTTGAATTTTGCTTTTTTCTTTTTTTTTAAAAACTTATCTAACAATGTAAGTGGTGTGGTTTCTAATACAGCAGGCTGAATGCCTTCTTTCAAGTTCTTTTGTCTGATTGGTATTGTATAACGTCAAGTTAGAAAGCATCTCTAAGCTGAAATTGGTTTTGAAAAGCTTTTTAGAAAAAAATCACTTTTGAGAAGCAAGCATATAGCTTTAATTCATTTAGAAACAATCTTACCTGGTTGAAGTGTGGTGTGGATTTGTTTTTTGTTTTTTTTTTTTTTTTTCCCTTGGTCCAAAAGCCTTGGTACACATTGAAGAAGATTCTTTTTTTTTTCCTCCTCCCTTGAGTATTTACCTTAGGAAAGGACAAAACAGTTTTTCTTTCTGCACAGTCAGAGCAGAAGATTAAACTTGGAGCTATAGACATTATTCAGATAAACAGATCCTTTGTGAACTTGCATTTCATGTGAATGGTGAACTTTTTGGTTCTTTCCCATTCCCAATAAATTTATTATTTATATAATAAATTAAATTTATTAAATTTATTAATTTATCAAGTTGTGATTGCTGACTTCTCTTTTGGTTTTGATGCTGTAAGCCTCAACTAAGAGTAGTTCTTTCCCCTTTAAATAATGCAACAGTTTACTGAATATCCTGTAAGCCTGCTGGGTACTTACCTTCTTGGGAAGTTATGGGATGCAGTATGTATCCCATAATGTATCTGTTCAGGAACCCTTGAAATCAGGAATGCTGGAATGGCTAATCCTAAAAAGCCTCACAATTAAAACTAGTCATAAGAAACAGTAAGTTGAAGCCATTTAAAAATATTTATGAGAATGACAAGTTTGCCATTAAATATATCTATATATATCTATAGATATATATATATATATAATGACTATAACTGATGGGGAATTTAGACTTGGAATTTTTTGTTTAACCATCAGGGTAAGTGATACGTCCTCTTATTTTCTGAATACTTATTTTATTTCAGTGAGATATTAGGGTTTGATCATATATATTCTTAAACTTTCTGGATTGTTGTTTCTTGATGATGTTATTTTAAGTAACACTTTTTTTTGCTATTTTTTGAAATACCAGGAAACATACATTTTATTTGGCCATCAATGTAGAAATGCCCTAATTACTTCAGTACTGTGGCAAATTGAGGTAGTAATGTACTTGAGAGCAATGATTTGAACCTGAGATTCTAGTGAATGCTTTTAAGCAAGTGTTTCATGACATATTGCTTTGCTAGAATTTTAGCAAATGCTTTAAATTGAGCACACAGAGTCAGTTAATTATTTATTTTAACTAAAACAGCTTTGATCATGTATTTTTCTGCTCTGATTCTAAATGAAGCTTATTGTCATGCACCAGTTGTGACTTAAATTTATGGATATTTAATTCTTGGATCTTCTAGGTACCTACCTTTAGATACTTCTGGAAAGCTGTGTTAGACAAGACCACATTAGAGGAACCCCAGGAAGAGATTCATGGTGTTAGTAGGCTCTTGCTGTTACAGTGCAGGTTATTTCCAGAATCCAAATTTGCTGTGAAACAATTTGGTTAATTCTTGTCAAAAAAAACATTTGCAAAGTAAACTTGAATACATACAAATAGATATCCAAGTTGTAGTCTATATTGATGTCCAGTTTCCACATATAAGTGATAAGTTCCCCTTTTCCAAATTTTTCTTTCTGGTGCCATTTGCCTGTTTCAGAGTGGGTCAGGTAGAGGCAAGATTACTATAACTTGCCTATGTCAGGAGTCTGTAGAAACAAAAATAAATTAAAATGCCCATATACTGATGGCTGCAGCAGCCTTGAGCAGTAATTTATGAGCTGTGAGTTTTATGATTGGTAATGATAGGATAAATCATAAACATGGCTTCAATGTCTGTGTTCAGTATTGTGCTGTTAAAGTGTGTTCTAGAACCTTGGACACCTCCTTTATCTGTACTGGCAGGAGTGTGGGCTTCTCTTGCTCAGCTACAAAAATAGTGTTTCTCAGGTGTCGTTTTAATTACACTGTGGGCAGCGCTTCGAAAACAAAAGGAGTTTTTAAACTATAGGAGTGCAAGTCCTAAATATACACTGCACAAGCTACTGTTTTGCTTTTGTTAATGATTTCATATTTAATTGGAAGACTTTGTAGTTAAGCTCTTACCAAGTTCCTGCAGAAATTACAATTTACTGCACCAATGGCATAGAAGGGCCTCTTTTTCGCATTCATCTTGCCAGAGAATAAAATTGATCTTGATTGCTGGTGATGTGGTTGCCTAGTGCCCTTTGTTCATGACTTACATTTTTCCATTTGAAAGGCAGAAAAATAAGAAGTGGAAATCTGTCTAATACTGCATACCTTATTAATATGCCTTGTAGATGCAAAATATACTTTAGTATTCCACAGTTAGAATGGGGATGGCAATTTGCCATCAAGCTTCTTAATTTGTATTCCTGACCAAGAAACAAATAGAGTTTTGATATTTACTGCCCTTTTGTGACAAACTGAAGCAAAGACCAAACAGTCTTTGCTTCTAACCTGTGTGTTAGACCTTTGTGTGTTCAGACAAGGCTGACCGTACCTGTCCTATGCACTACCTCAAATCACATGCAAGACATACACAAATTTTTAAAAAGGAAAATTCCATCAAAAGAGTAGTGCATAAAGACTTGGACACAGAGAAAAATAGGGGAAGGAATAAAGTACTTTGGCTGATCTTTATGTTCTTCTTCTTTAGAGATATAACTAGTTACAGCACTGTAACTCTTTTGCTGGAGGGAAGGTCAAGTGAAGTATTCCAAAGGCACCTTTGAAGATTAGTGATTAAGGAAATTACCCAGCACTCCTTCTAGGGAGAAGCTGTGAGATTATAACTGTGCTTGTGCCATTTGCTATTAAAAATGGCTTGTATCTCTTGGAGAATATAAACCACATAAAGTGCAGACACGTAGCTAAACTATATGAAGCATCTATGAGATTTTTGAAAATCATGTCTAGATGGTGAGACATAGATGAATATTTTAATTGGGAGAAATGCTACACCAAGTGTTACTCCTTGCCCAGTGAGGGGTATGGATGGAAATGAGGGGTAATGATGATGAAAGGCCAGGCAAATCTGTGAGGTATGTTGTAGTGAGCCAGTATTGTAGAGGAAGGTGGTGAAGGCATCTGGTGAGAGCTGAATTTATTAGGTGGCAACAGAGTCCCATATTATGGGATGTGGAGGAAGGATCATTATTAGTTATTACATGTTGAGGAGAAAAGAGAAGGGGTTAAATGATGGAAGAGGGTCACTTAACTACATTAAAAACAAGTTTCCATGTTTGCTAGCCTAAAAAGCATTGCTATGTGAAAGCCACTTATGGGGAAAATACAGAGAAGATTATGGGTCATGTTCTTACACCTGATTAAAGCAAAAAAACAAAACCAACCAACAAAACCCTCCAAAAAGACCAAGGAAGAAACTGACAGAATCATGGAATTGTTTCGTTTTCAGCGGGGACTGGATATTTGTAGAATGTGGAGAGTTGGTGAAGATACAAAAGATAATAACATATGATACCAATAATATAAGATACATAAGATACAAATAATATACATAATAATATAAGATACAAAAAGATAATAACAATGAATAATAATGAAAGTGAATGGAGTAGCTGAGATTGCTGAAAGACATTGGGGCTTTAGAAAAGAAAGTAGCAATCTGACATGTCAAGTGTTCCGTGACAGAGAAACAAATAAAAACCAAACCACTGCAGCGCTGTAAATGAAATATGGTAGTAAGACTTAGTATTTTATTTGAAATAATTTCCTCTCCTATAGTAAATATGTGTTTTGTCACTGTGTTGTGGTATTTTTCAATATTTGCCATGCTGGGCTGATGGCAATCATCTTCCCCAAGCTTCTGTTGGCTTAAACTTTTTTTTTCTTTTTAGGTTTTCAAAAATCTTGGTACGGATGTGCTTAAATCGGCTTTTGAAGGTTATAACGCCTCTGTTTTTGCATATGGACAGACGGGGTCTGGAAAGTCCTATACCATGATGGGAAATGCGGTATGTTGTGTTTTCATTGAACCCAGAATGCCAGGTTGGAAGGACCCTCAAGGATCATTTGGTCCAACTTTTCTTGGCAAAAGCATGGTCATGACAAGATGGCCCAGCATCCTGTTCAGATGAATCTTAAAAGTGTTGATTGTTGGGAATCCACCACTCCTCTGGGGACATAATTCCTATCGCTGGTTGTTCTCATGGAAAATGATCCTCTTGTATCCAGTCCTATTCTCTGCAGGAGTAATTTGTATCTATTACCACTGTCTTTTGCATGTGACTCCCTGTAAATAGGAGTCTCCATCTTCTCTGTAGGCACTTGTTAAATACTGGAACATGGTTATAAGGTCTCCTCTAAGCCTTTTATTCTCAAGGCTGAACAAATCCAACTCTCTGTGCCTTTCTTCACATGACAGCTTTCCAGTCCTTTGGTCATCCTTGTGGCCCTTATCTGGACCCTTTCCAGCGTATCCACATCTTTTTTTGTATGGCAGAGACCAAAACTGAATGCAGTATTCTAGATGTGGCCTGACTAGTGCTGACTAGAGTGGACTAATGACTTTTTCATCTCTGCCCTGGTTGTTATGATGCAGTCCAGCATCCTGTTGGCTTTCTTTGCCACACTGTTTGCTCATGTTGTGCTTGCTGTCCACAGGACCCCCAAGTCCCTTTCCACAGAGCTGCTGTCCAGCCAGATAGATCCCAGCCTTTGCTGCACTCCTGGATTATGTTCTCTCATGTGCAAGACCTTATATTTGTTGAATTTCATAAGGGTCTTGTTAGCCCACAATTCCAGTTTATCCAGGTCTTCCTTCGGGGTGGCTGTCCCTTCTGAAGCATTGATTTCCCCACTTGGTTTGGTGTCTTCATCAGACTTTGTTGTGGTACTCTTGGTCCCATTGTTCAGGTCACTTATGAAGAGTTAAACAGCTTTGGGCCCAATATTGATTCCTGGAGACCCCACTCATGACAAGTTTCCAGTTTTACAAGGAGCTATTGCCACCACCCTCTGAGTGCAGCTCGTAAGCCAGTTCCCACCCACCACACAGACCCCTTGTCTAGACCATAATATGTTAGTTTCTTTAGCAGCGGGCTGTGGGAAACCATGTTGAAAGCCTTGGAGAATTCCAGGTAGACAATGTCCAGTTCCTGTGCCACATCAAGTGAGCAGCTGTATATTTTTGTTGGAATGGATTAAAATTACACTGTTACAGGCGCATGTTTTTTATAGAATTTTTAATACTGCTTCTGTCTATATGCTACTAACCCTTCCATGTATCACACCTTCTAACCAGTAATTTTTATTCAGTAACAAAGCCAAAAATTTTTAATGTTACTGCTGATTTTCTATGCCCAGCTTGGGACAAAAAAAAAAGGAAATAGTGATTTTGAGAAAATTAATGATCAGCTTTTTCTGAAGGTATATGCTTTTTAGACCTTTTTTGAGGACTCAGAAGATTAAAATAGGTCCTTAGAGAAGGCTGTCAGGCGAGAAACAGAAGTTGGGCATGACAGTAGTTCATCAAACCCTTAGGAGATTATACAGGAAATTTAATTTTAAGGATTATGTCCTATTGAGCACTGCAGGAAGAGGAGGGTGTGATAGGAGATATTTGGCAGTTTGTGAATGAAGGATGGGAGTGGTTTCTCGCAGTTGCCTCTGTGACTGTCCAAGGACAGAGAGAACCCACTAAACTTTTGGGAGTGGAGCAGCTTAGAAAGACTGACTGATGAAGCTTGTTTGCCAGGCAGCCTCTGCAGGTTTCATTCTTTAATCCTTGGGAAAAGAAATGTATTGTGTCTTCTCCCAGTAGAAATGAAAAGGACAATATTAACACTTATCCTTCTTTGGATAGATCACTCTTCTGAAATGTAGTAAGATTGGGCTCTTTGCACCTCCTCTAGCTTAGGAGAGTAAATTAGCTGTAAATCTTTTTCTTTCAGTTGTTACAAAAGACGTAGCTTGATATTTACCTCAATGTCATAAGCAGAATAGACTTTTGTCACCAGAAAAGATCTCACAACCTAGGTGTGTATTTCTATTTCAGAAATTTATAAAAGTGACATTTTTATGAGACTGCCTCACTATATATAATGACTGTAATTATCAAAACAGTTTGCAAATGAATAGATGCTGGAGTTTGTTTGACACTATTCAGTAATAAAGGTCTAATCTTCTTGGCATGGTACATAAATACTTTAATCTGGCTTTGTATAGAGTGCATATAAAATATACTCAGCTGGCAAATTAAATGCTTCAAAATTGATGGCTCTGTACAGTGCTATAAGAAAACTTGAATTGTAAGTAAGTATTCTTTCTTCCCTACTTCTATTTAAAAAGCCTGGGTTCTGTTCTCATTTTGTTTTCAATATTTGTTGTTCTTGGCTCTGGAAGGCTTCTTCTGCAATTCTGTGTACAGCAATCATTTCAAGAAATATATAGGCCAGTTAGAATGTTGAGCAGAGATACTGAAATGAGCAGAGATCTATAAAATATCAGGAAATTCAGACTTGGATATGCAGAGAAGGCAAGACTATGGGGGATTAAAAATCTTCTAAGACCTGAAAGGCTGCTACAGAAAGGAAGAGAATAATTTGCTCCTTATGGTCGAGGTAGATGGGCAAAACTCAGTACATTTAAATTGCAATCAGGATTTTTCTGGTTAGATAGCACAGAAGAACAGGCTTTTAATGAGAAAATTCAGCTTTTGAATGAACTACCTATTTGGGTTCTTCTGATTTTCATGTCTGGAAACTCTGTAGGCCAGAAAAAAAAAATAGTCAAAGCTGTTGTTGATCCTGCCCTTCAGCTCTAGGGGGTGAAAAGGTGAAAGTGTTTAAATATAGTTTCCAATAAAGAGTATGCATTCTTTAAGATGTACATTTTACTAGCATAATTCTCTGGGAACTGTGTGTGCTTCCTTTCTCAACATTATATTGCTAAGGTTGAAATTACTCAATTACAGCTTGTACTTCCTATTTTGAGCCTCTCTTTGTGGTTGCTGGATTATGTCAGACACTAATGAATTGCCTAAAACTTTGTGATAGATCTTCCATGTTTTTTCCCCTAAGCTTTAATTAAAACTATTCAGGTATTTCCAAGCATAAGATGAAAGAAAAGTATTTTCCCTCTTCTGTTGTGTAAAAAAAAAAAATAAAATAAAAAAATGTGTGTGTGAATTTCCAACACTGACCCATGGAATTTTACCTGGAAATAGAGAATGATAATTGACAGATACTGGCAAAGGCTGCTCCTCTGTTGTCAGAGGCAAGTGTCTCAAAAAAAAAAGCCGTATTATCTGCAAGTTTCTCCCTTAATCTAGGATTTCTTTTGGGTTTTTTTAACCCAAGGTGCATTCATGTGAAGAACTAGGAAAGATAGGAGCAGAGAACAGATTATTATTTCAAAGAATGAAGCTTGGTTTGAGAAGGATAGAGAGACTCTGATTAAGAGGAGGAAGAAGCTGGGAAAAGGCAGAATGGAGGGATAAAGTATAATTAAAAAACTGACAGTGACTGGATGATGAACTGGGAATTTTATCTGGGCAAAGGAACAAGGAAGAGGAACTCAGAGGTGGCACCTGGAACAAGATTGCTGTGACAGAGAATGCAGAGGAAAATTGAAGAATGAGGGCAGAGGGACCAGTATGGGAGCAAACTCAATTAAGCTTGGGCAGAAAGGGTTGGATTTTTGTCCAAGTGGGAGAGAAGTCTTTGCCTATGGAGCACTAGCTCTGACAGAGTTTGGTGCATGGGGAGTTCTTTGGCTTTGTGCTTTCTTGTTGCCAGTTATCTGTAGAATCCCGCCAGGCAAACTCTTAGGTGCCTGGAGTGCCTAGTCTATGTTCACATTTAAATGTGTAGTCTGGCTTGTCCTAATTTGCATCCTGCTTAATTACAAGGCCCCTGACTCTAAACACAAGAGCATTTCTTGTTGCAGTGGTAAATAATCCATCACATTGAATCGCTAACATGTGTTTAGACTGGAAGGAAATTATAGCTGACAGACTGTTTTGTGAGCTGCTCCTGAGCCTGGAGCTCTTACCCCAAAGCTCATTTGTATGTGTACATCCTGTCCTGTTATTCCAGGGAGCCATTGCTCTGAGGAAGTGTTAACTGCAGTCTCCCTGAAGCGGTGAGGAGATGTCCTCAGCAGGAGTTGGTCACGTGCCTAATCATACTTGGTGGGAATGGGGCAGCTGGGAGCGAGCACCCCTATGTCAGATGAGACCAGACCTGTGTGGCACTCTCCTGCTCCTCTGCTGCTGGGGAAAGCCCTCACTATAGCTTACTGCTTGGCTGGAGAGGGCTCTTCCTGGACCAGCAAGGAAAGCTACATGCTAAGTTTCTGGGTATCTCAGTGGGATAGCTCTTACTCAGTTTGCTTTATTAAAACAACCAAGCATTTAATACATGAAAACTCTTTTATCTGCAGAGACAAACATTCAGTAGTTAATATCAAATTAAATTTGGCTGGACTGTGGGATATGATGAATGAAGATTTAATTTTGTCACCGTGTACTAATTTATTCAGAGGACCTGTTGCCCTTTTCAACACAGGAAGGACTGTGACCTGGGAATTGGGGGTTTGAATGAAAATATCCCATCTTGTCCTGTTCTTTGCAGTCGTTGCCAAGTCCACATTGAAATGAGATAGGAGCAGTTAAAGACACTGGTGAGATAAGGCAGTTCATGACTTACTCTGGGGAGCCAGTCTCTGCCTTTGGGCAGTTAGGATTATTCAAACTGAATGAGAGGGACAAAATGTATTCCAGTAGCAAAGAAATGAAGCTGGTTGTACATTCCACACACAAAAAGGTTAAAGTGGCCAGGTGACTGCAGTTAAATAAAGGGCAAGAAAGTGTTTGCTGAGAAGTTTTGATTTTTCCCCTTTCTGGAGTCTTAAACTCTCCACTAGTCATGTAGGGTTTTATTTTTCAAAATATATTATGCATGCATATATAGCCTTGGAATTAAGACTTGTTGTTATTGCAGGGTGATGCAGGTTTGATACCTCGAATTTGTGAAGGATTATTCAGCAAAATAAGTGAAAAAACAAAGCGGAATGAGGCATCCTTTCGAACAGAAGTCAGGTAGGTCTTGGCATGCTGAGAGTTTGCAGGTTATCAAATTTGTTTCAGTTACAAACAATCTGTTTCACTTTATCTCTGGGAAAAGTGCATATTTTTAAAAAATAACTTTTTACACTTGGCCTCAGTCCTGTAATTGATTTTTGTTGGCACTTGTAGTCAAAATGTGCAGTACTTGTACCTTCAAGCCAAGAGCTGAGCATACTGCATCATTTATATGATAGTGCAAATGCCTTTGCTACTGGACAGCATCTTCCTTGTTTTTTACCCTTTATTTTGGACTAACATTAGGAGATCTTGCTCTTGCTCATGTCTGCTTTCTTTCCACTTTCTTCTTGCCTTTTTGGCTTTTTCCTTTATGATACAGTACCTTGTAGTCATTATTGTCTTAGGCTAACTTTGGGTCTGTGTTCTTTCTCTGAGCATTTTGCTTTCATACTTGTCTTAGTATGGCTTTCCTTTTATAAAAGGCTCTTGAATGAGTCAGTGGGTTTCTATTCTTTTTCTTTCAGTTACTTGGAAATTTATAATGAACGTGTGAGAGATCTTCTCCGACGGAAGTCATCAAAAACGAATAACTTACGAATACGGGAGCATCCAAAAGAAGGGCCATATGTTGAGGGTAAAAACACTTGAATTGTTTTACACTACATATTTTATTACCTTTATATGTTTTAAAATTCAGTGTCTAATTGTATAGGGCATTTTATCTTTTAAAATATAAATTATGACGGATGCAGTGGCTTTCTTTGGTAAAAAGCATTGAAGGAACAGCTTCTAAATTTTGCATTTCTACTTGCTTTCCCAATCCAGAAATTATTACAGTGTTTTTTATCTGTAAATTTATAATACATTTTTAAGTAATGTTAAGAGATGCAATTGGTTTTAATAGTTTGTTGACTGTAATTTATAAATCTTAGATATTTGGATGAAATGAAAACATATTAGGATCTAATTGTCTTAATCTGTTCTCTACCAGGGAAGGTTCATGTCTCTTGTGGTATTATGCTCATGCTATTCCACTGAATAATTTAATAAGACTGTGTATTTTTTTTCTTTTTTACTGTAAATCTGTAAGTTGTCCAATGTTCATTCCTTTCCTTAGGTGATAAACAAGTACAACAATAAACACTAATTGCAGCAATAGTTTGCAGTAGTGAGTGTAATTTGAATCTTTTTGTAAGGAAAATTAAGGACATATGTGAGCATACTGTAACACTCTGCTTTTCTTCAGACTTGTCTAAACATTTAGTCCAAAATTATACTGATGTTGAGGAACTTATGGATGCAGGAAATATAAATAGGACGACGGCTGCAACTGGAATGAATGATGTTAGTAGCAGGTCACATGCCATTTTCACAATCAACTTCACTCAGGTAACAAAAATAAACTCCTTCAAGAGATTGGACGTGTTTCATAGGGATCTATTTGTTTATATGTAGCAAACTCCTTTTCTAATGGCTCCTGCTCTTTGTTGTTGTTTTTGGGGGATTTTTAGAAAGCCCATGGATGACCTGCTAGATGAAGAGAACTTGGAGGTGGGGGAGAAATTGAGTGTAAATTTGTCTGTGCATGCTATAACTTATTGAAAGCAATATATGAATATAATACAAATATTGTAAGCTTAATGAAATTAATGCAGCACATGGTCTCTGCATCATGTAAATTACAACTCACAGTGTCATAGCTTGTCTGTAAATGGCTAAAAAGTTGCAAATATTACAATTTAAAGAACTAATATGGGACTTATGCAACCATTCATTATCAGATGTCTTTCAGTGGCATCTCTAATACACCTGTCTTCTCAAGATCTCCTATTGTAAACAAGTTAAATTCAGTCATGTCATGAAAAAGGCCACTAAATTTGATTCAGTAAAAGTGCAGTATTTATTAGCTTAACATACTTTATTTTATTTTTTCTTTTCTTTAGGCTAAATTTGATTCTGAAATGCCTTGTGAAACTGTTAGCAAGATTCATTTGATAGATCTTGCTGGAAGTGAGAGAGCAGATGCCACTGGTGCCACAGGGGTTAGATTAAAGGAAGGAGGGAATATTAACAAATCTCTAGTTACTCTGGGAAACGTAATTTCTGCCTTAGGTAAGTCTCTGGTTTTTGTGCTTGTCTGTCTTGAGGTGTTTTTAGTCATTAAATACCTTTGTTTACTTGCACAAATAATGGCGTATCACATTTTTGAAAATGAATGAAAATATCTAATTTTAATTTTTTTCTATCTTCTCATCACAGCTGATTTATCTCAGGATGCAACAAATCCTCTTTCAAAGAAGAAACAAGTATTTGTGCCTTACAGGGACTCGGTGTTGACTTGGCTATTAAAAGATAGCCTAGGAGGAAACTCCAAAACGATTATGATTGCCAGTAAGTGTTTTTAATTTACTCTTTTTGAATTCTGAATAGTTCATGCTTCATAGGAGTGGGTGTAAATATTTAGATTCCAGATGTTTTGTTAAGGCAGAACATGGTTTACACATATTCTTTCTTTCTTTCTGAGCTTTCTAGTAACATTCTGGTTTTTACTTACACTCTGCACAGCGTAATTAAAGCTTTGTACATCTGGTCTATACTGGTGTGTGAATCAGTTGCTGTTCCAAGCTGGTTTTTTTTTTGTTGCATTAGTAGCAACCTGGTCTCTTTTGACATCCTGTGGGAAAGATGGTCACTTTTATCTAACCTAAAAGCACACAACATTTTAACTTCTTGTCTAAATTTAAGTATGATGAGTTATCTTGAAAACTCTCATGGTTTCCTTTTTACCCATAGGAAGGTCTGCAAGGATCATTTAGTTTAAAACCCTTCCTATGTCGTATGTATTGCAGGTTTGTCAAAAAATTGCAATGGAAATTCCATTCCCAAAAAAAACAAAATTAAGCCAGGATGATGTATTAGGGGAGGTGAGGATTTGGATGTTGGAAATCAATCATAGAATGGTTTGGGTTGGAAGGGACCTTGAAGATCGTTTAGCTCCATCCTTTCTGCCATGGTCAGGGACACCTTTCACTAGACCAGTTTGCTCAGAGCTCCATCCACCCCAGCCTTGTTTTGCTGGTGGGTAGGGTCAGAGAGACAGACACCAAATTAAGGAACTATATTTACTATTATGTAAAACTGTAAACAATCACAAAAGGATAAGCTAAGCAAGGCACATAGTAATTAGCTAAGAATTACAAAAAGGTAAGCTAAGAAGAGCATCTGATCATTACTACGAAAGAATATAGAAAGAAACTACGAAATACAAATACTAGGAAAGAAATTCTATAGTATACAGAATATAGCCTATAGTGATTAAGAAAGATACATCACCAGGTTACCCTAATAAAGATTCATCATCCAAGTCTGAGAGACATCAGCTGTGGGGGGAAGCTGTCACAGCAAAGGACTGGAGAACCACATCTGGCAATTGGGAAGTCCTGTGGTGCGTCCACCTCAGGCCATGAGGCTCCTCCACTTCACTATGACAGTGGCCCAGTTTTTATACTGTTGAACAAACAAGCAGATGTAATTTCTAATTTCATTCTCCTGTTGGCTTCCTCCCAAAACCTGGCATAGGCTCAAGGAGGAACCAAAGGAATTGTCTTTGATTGTAATACACCCCCTAATTAGGCCAGATGTAGCCTTACCCAGTTTCTAGATATGTAAGGGTAAAGACATGTTTTGCCAATAAATTAACATATATATAACGATGCTCTCTTAACGACCAAATATATGTATAACATTTGGTTGGAAGGTTCACCTATATGTCAACTTTGTCTCAGGTCCTGTTGTTCACACCTTAGAACTTCACTGTTTCAGTGACTCACCACCTTCTGGGTAAAGAATTTTGTCCTAATATCTGATGTAAATCTCTCCGCTTTTAGCTTAAAACCAGCCCAGGATGTGGCAGGCTTTCTGGGCCCTGGGCACAGACTGCTGGTTCATGTTCACCCACCAAAAAGAACCCCTAAATTCTTTTCTGCAGGGCTGCTTGCAATAAGTTCTTTTCCCTAGTCTGTACTCTTTATGTGGGATTGCCCCAACCCAGGTGCAGCACCTTGCACCTGGACTTATTGACCCTCAATGGGTCCCTCTGGGCCCACTTGCCAAACTTGTCCAGGTACTGCTGCATGTGAGGAGAAGAGCAGCTCTGGAATTTCTCTCACTCTTTCCTACTCAAGTGAAATGTGGTCTTAACTGGTGCAGTCCACTTTTGGGAATGTGGGATAGCAGAATTGAGTGAATAAAACGTATCAGATCAGGTTCTGGTTCTTCAGAACCAGTCAAATTTTCTGGATAGCAGTTCCTTTGTTGTAGGATTTTGGGGATGTTTAGGAGAATCGTAGATGATTTTGAACCAGACTCTGCTTTGGTTTTCTGGTTCTTTAAGTAAAGCTGTGCTGGCAACTTTCTTCTTGCTGCTTTCTTGCAGTTCCATGTTTTTTTTGTTTTGTTTTGTTTTGTTTGTTTTGATTTGGTTTTTTGCTTTTTTTTTTTTTTTTTTGACAGAGGGTTTGGGAAGAGAAGTTTTAGAAACACAGTGAGCTTTCGGTGCCTATACTAATGATTACATTACCCAGCTTCTTTTTCAGCTACTTCCTCATCTATTAGTGATACTTCTGCTAGGCAGAGCCCTGATGGTTGATCTTTTATTCAACAGTAACTCTCCTGGTAATGTGGCAGAATTCCCTAACTGCCCAGCAAGCTGTCCGCATACATTTGTCCTGCCTTTTCTATAATTAAGCACAAAAAATGCAGGAAGATCACTTTAAACTGTAGGAATGGCTGTAGAAAAATATGTCTGGATATGATTTGTCATATTTCTGTAACATATTGTAACATCCTCCCAGAAAGAGAATAATTGAGTAACGGAGAGGAAACAGTAGATAAAGCAGGGAAGTGAGAATGTGAGCTAGGGGAATTATAGGCTGTTTCGAAGTGCGTCTCCTGTAGCTCAGAGAGTCTCTACCACAAAAAAAAATACTTACTGTTTTTGAGAGAATGAGAAAGGGCAGATTATTTTAGTTGCTTAATTAGTTTTTTAGGTGTTTTCATTGTCTGATTCTCTGGAACTCTTGTTCAGTCTGATCATTAAGATTTCTGGATTTTTTTTTTCTTCTGTGTTTCCACTCATCTATTTGGATGCCTTAATTATCCTTTTAATTTGGAACACCATATATATTGTTAGGAAAATTAAGGGAAGGATAGCATTAGCACTTGCATTTAAATTGCATTGTTTTTCCTGGTTAGGTTGCTTGAAAAATAATACTAATTTCTTTTGATGCATCAGATAGCTGACAGTTCTGTGTGCTGCCAGATGCCTGCAGCTCAGGAGAACAGCTAAGTTTGTAAATTATAGAAGCTCTTCTCTTGTATTAGTTCTCTTGTCTGGTTATTTTTTTTAATGCTGTTTAATTTCCCTACTGTGTTTTACCTGGAATATCTTTTCTTTTCAATGATTACATTGATACTTAAAAAATATTCACTGTTTTCCCGACTGATCTTGTAAAAAATTGCAAGAAAACCTGCAAAGTATTCATATAGGATATTTATGTTTACCAGGGAACTGTAAATGTTAAATAGATTGACAGCAAGATTTCTTTGCAATACTTGGTTGTTAGAGCTGATTATCCTAATACACTTATCTCATACAATGTTTATTTATGCAAAGTTGTAGTGACATGAAAATGGTGAAGAGTTGGGACAAATTACATCCATACTGGTAAATGATATATTTCTGTCTCTTCACCCACATTGAATTTATCTGACTTTTAGAATATAAACTAACTTCAGTAAATGAAAATATGGTGCTAGATAAACTGCTTCTGATTTCATGTCCTTAGCTATTTCACCTGCTGATGTCAATTATGGAGAAACTTTAAGTACTCTTCGCTATGCAAATAGAGCCAAAAACATCATCAACAAGCCTACTATTAATGAGGATCCTAACGTCAAACTGATCCGTGAGCTGAGAGCTGAAATAGCCCGATTAAAAGCCCTGCTTGCTCAAGGGAATCAGGTTAGCTTTACTTGGAATTTATGTGTAATTTTCCTTGAGTTATAACATCTATTTCTAGAATGTAATTATCTTTCATTATATTGATTTGAGTAAACAAGGTCTATGAGGCTACGAATGAATATTAGTTTCCTGATGGAATCATTTTCCATATGGCCAGCAGATTACCTCTTTTAACATAAGGGGGGGAAAATTGTCTTCCCAAATCTTTTAGGTTTCTCCTAATACAATCTGAGCTGGATTGTAGTGTGCTGTGGAACAGGTAGTCAACACAACATAAGGAGACTGAGCAGGAGCATACCTTCTGGGTCTGTCGTGGACTGAAGAGGTACTTTGTGTAGTATCTTAAAAGAAGTAGAAGGTTTAAAGTATTCAAGATGCATAAATATAAAAATGTAGAGTATGAATGGATTTAAACAATACATTTTGTGTTTGGCTGTGCAGTACATTAGAAGGCACATAACATTCTAAATATGTAAAAATATTTTCAGTAGTAGTGTAAGAAAATAAAAATGCTCTGTTTCACTTTTGCATGATTCTCTTTCTTGTTTGGTCAGTATGATCTGCTGGAAACAATCACTGCACATGCTCAGTTAAGTTTAGTTTCTCCTGTGTTCCCAGGGTGGTAAAACCAAAGTAACAATAAAGAATATCCAATTGGTTCAGGCCAGTTGTCTCTTCTACATAATGTCATTCAGATCTGCTAGATTTCATACTTGAGCAAATATAGTTTGGAAGTATCTGAAGTACTACTTTAGATTAGTTTCTAGAACTATGTAATTCTGTTTTCGATGGTCTGTGCAATGTGAAATGTCAGTTCAGCATGGACCATTGTTAGTAGAAGGGTAGACTTCAGCTGGATTTCATTATATAAAAATTTGCTGAAAAAGGGGATGGGAAGCAATGTTAGAAGCAGAAATGGCTATTGTACATGATTGAAACAGAGAGTTCTGCTTTGTTACAAACAGTTAAAAAACTCTTTATGAGGTTGAATTACTTCTGTTTTTTTCGTATTCTTTAGGAGGGGAAAACAAATTATTTTCAAATGATGTTTTAGAGTTAGCAAAGTAGATGTAACTTGAAGTTTGACGTAGACCCCCTTGAAGGTTGAATGCTTTGACCTAGTTTCAAGCTGTAAAATAGTGGTTATTGCACAATCAATCTGGTTCAGTGGTAGGATGTGGTAGATGGCTGTGTGGGAGACAATAGAGAACTTAAGCTTAACTTTATTGAATTTGTGATGGTTGTTAAAACAGCAGGTGGTGTATTACGTATGTGCAGTATACGTAAAAATCTCTGTATAATTTATTTTCTGTTTTCCTTTATATCACCTGAACACTGTATTGCAAATGCTTCTGTAGATCTGAAGATACTGTTTACCAAAATATGGTTCTGGATTCAGTGTAGAAGGTCACATACAATGAGTACTGCCTGTGTGTTTGTGTTGTTTAGTAATTTTCCTCTTCTAAGGCCAGTTATGTTAAGATATAGTTATTAAAGATAAAGCAGTATACATACATATTAAAGCAAAATGGATAACTATTCATGCATAATAAAATTTCATGCTTTTTAGAAATATAAAGAGAGCTGTATTAGGAGTTACCTCTAATAAATGTGTCTGGTTTCCATGTGTGTGGCCATGTCTATGTAGTGAGTGAAAATAGTACTCTCAAGCCAATTTGTATTTAAAATACCTGCCTTGACAGGATTTTGATTATTCTGTTTACGGTATTTCAAGGTAAAATGATATATATTAAAGTTCAAGTTATATATATTAAAGTATGCTAAAGACTCAGAAAACTTGAACAATTGTATTTCATTTGGTTCCCCCAGAAATTGTGACTGTTTTCTTTGTTGATGTTTACTGTTCATGGTTTTAGATTGCACTCTTGGATTCTCCGACAGCTTTAAGTATGGAAGAAAAGCTTCAGCAGAATGAAGCAAGGGTGAGTTATAATTTCATAAAGCAGTTTTTAAACATCAAAGAAAGGTGGGTGGTCTGGATGCAGGAGTAGTTGTAATTTTGAGGATTTTTTTTTATGCACAACTAAGTTTTTTCCAACCAGTAGCATTGCCTTGATGCTTAAAAAAAAAAAAGTAGGTGTGTGAATAAGTAACTTTGTTATCCTACTAATATAACATTGTAACTAAGAACAAAATACATATTTTATATTTATGTAGCAGTTCTGTTTATGAAAATGAAATGAAATGACTTGTTCCCTGGCCAGCTTCCCTTACTAAAAAAGTATATTTGTAAATAGACTAGAGAGGGAAAAGCTACTTAAATCACAGTAGTAAGTAGCAAGTAATCACAGTAGCAAAATATTCAGTGTGTAGAGAAACCAGCAAAAGATTATGGGGAGAATGGTCTCCTATGCTTTGAAGTAATTTGAAATAATTTGTGGTGTGGGGTAGGTTTTTAGAAAATTTCAGTATTTAAATCTGGTGTGTACAAAGATATTCAGTGCCTAATTAGCTATCTTTTTGGGGAGGGTCTTAGGTCTAGGCTACTTCACAGTGTGCTTCTCACCAAGTTTTTTCAATAATCCAGCCAAATGTAGAGGCTGGAAAAAATCTTCAGACAATTTGGATAACTCACAGCATCCAGAAGAATTTAGGTATAATGATACTGTCATTTCTCTGACTAGCAATCTTTCATTCTTTATTGTATCATTCTGTATTAATTCTTCCCTGTGTATTAGCTTGCTTTGAAAGCTGTTGCAAATGGGTTCAAAAAAAAGAGTAAAAGTCATACTTTGGAAGAGGCAAGAGGGAAATATTTGGAATTATTCAAATACATGGCAGCAAATATTTAGTTCTGAATACTGCCAAAAGATGCCAATCAAATGTAGATATGATGCCTTTAAATAAACCAGCTCCTTAGCTGGTTTAAATGGTCAAGTTTACACTGGTACTGCTTTGACCTTTAGAATTAGAAAATTTATGTCTTGCTTTGAGAATCCTGCTTTATTTATATCCTTAGTCTTTTTGAGTACAAACAAAAAGCTTTTATCTGAGAGTAGCTCAGTAATGTAAATTGCTGACTATAGGCTAATTAGAATATGTTATGTATGTTCTGATGGTAACCATTGCTTATTGTGCTCAGAAGTGTTGGCCCTGCTGTCTGGGGTGTTTATGGAGTGTATTTTATTACCTTTGTCAGCCTTGTTAAAAGGTTATGTGATTACTATTAATGATAATTACAACAGACATAATTACTGAAAATTCTTGGTAGATGTTGCTAGTGGTTATAGCTTTTTTATAATTGAATGAGTGTGATAACTAATTTGTTTGTATAGATTTGAAGACTTTATCACCATATTTATATTGCCTGACAAATATATGGTGACTTTCTTTAATGAGTTTATTTTCCTTATATAAGAATAATTTGGAGTAGTTTAATTTAAAAATGTTTCATTTAAAAGATTTAATTAAAAATGAAATGAAGTGTTTCTGAGCAATACAAAATGTTCTGGTATGGTGAATAGAGCTGTGATAGACTTCCTTCATGTTTTTCTTTAATCTTTTGAAATTTATTTTGTTCTTATGTTCCAGTTAGCAGCACTAGGAATTATAGTAATGCATTGAAAAGTGTGCTTACTTGTCTTTGTTGAAATCTTGAGATGCAGGTAGAGATGAGAGAAGCTTCTGTAGCTGTCATGGATTAATTTGGAGCTGATCTGCAAGGAGCAAAAAAAATAGCTGCAGGCAAATGGGGAGATGTTTGGAGCAACGGCATTGAAGACTCCTTTCTTTGTGCAATGGTGTTATATGAAAGTTGCCTACAGAGGCGGACAACTGCTTGCTCAGGACAGGAAGGACAAATCCTAAGCATTCTGTTGGCCTGACCTGAGTTTGGGAGAAGGTCATGGAGTGAGCATGTTCAGAGCAACCAGGGGAATCGGGCCCCGTCAGCCTGGGTTTAGGAAAGGCAGATCCTGCTTGACCAACATCATCTCCTTCTAGGAGAGGATGATCTGGTTTGTGGATGAGGAAAAGGCTGTGAATATTGTTTGCCTGGACCTTAGGAAAGCCTTTGATGCTGTCTCCCACAGCATTCTCTTGGTGGAACTGTCTGTTCATGGCTTTACACAGGTGCATTGTTTCAGAAAAATATCTGGATGGCCGAACCAAGAAAAGGGGTGGAGTTAAATCCAGTTGGCAGCCAGTCACCAGTGGTATTCCCCAGGACTAGTCCTTTTTAATATCTTTATTGATGATCTGGACGAGGGGAACAAGTGCACCCTCAGTCAGGTTGCAGATGGCACTAAGGTGTGTGGGTGTGTTGATCTGCTGGAGGGTAGAAAGGCTCTACAGAGGGATCTGGACAGGCTGGATCCATGGGCTGGAGCCAACGGCATTGGGTTCAATAAGGTGAAGTGCCAGGTCCTGCCCTTGGCTCACAACACCAGGCAGCACCACAGCCTGGAGGAAAAGGAACTGAAATGTAGCCCCGTGGAAAAGCACCTGGGGGTGCTGGTTGACAGCAGCTAAAGGTCACCAAGAAAGCCAGTGGCACCTGGCCTGTATCAGCAATAGTGTGGCCAGCAGGATCAGGGAAGTGATTCTTCCTCTGTACTTGGCACTTGGTAGGCCACACATCGAGTGCTGTGTTAGTTCTGGTCCCCTAATTTCAGAAAGGACACTGAGGTGCTGGAGTGAGTCCAGAAAAGGACAGTGAGAGTTGGGGAAATATCTGGAGCACAAGTGTGAGGGAGGAGTGGCTGAGGGAGCTGTGGTTGTTTAACCTGGAAAAAGGGAGGCTCAGGGGTAACCTCACTTTCTACAACTACCTGAAAGGAGGCTGTAGCCAGGTGTGGCTCAGTTTTCTCCCAGATAAAAAGCTATAGGACTAAAGGAAATGGCCTTAGGTTGCTTCAGGGGAGATTTAGATTGGAAATCAGGAAAAATTCCTTAATGGAAAGGGTTGTCAAGCATTGGAAAAAGCTGCCCAGGGAAGTGATTAATTCACCATCTCTAGAGATATTTAAAAGACCTATAAATGTGGCACTTCAGAGGGATGTGGTTCAGTAGTGGCTTGGCAGTGCTGGGTTAACAGTTGGACTTGATGATCTTAAGGTCTTTTCCAACCTAAATGATTTTATACCCAGCGTTCTCCCTGTCTGTAATGCCTTTGCAAGCATTTTCTCACTTCTGTGCTGATGACAATGAAGTGGGTAGTTTCTAAGTTGCAGCAAACTTTGCTCTGGTTCTCTCCTGAAGCCTGCTGGTCTGCCTTCTCCTCTGCATGCTATCCTCTGGATGGGATTTTTGCCTTAACATGCCTACCTGTGCCATGGGAAAGGAGCTGTCCCTTTATAGCGAAGGGATCAGTCTGTGGCAGTAAACTTCATAGGACTAAAGCGCTTTATGAAACTATTTGAAGGTAGACAATTATTTAAAGTAATTATCCCAGACTTTCCTTTCATCTTACAGTGTAAATAAGAATTTTGTGTTTTGAGGGAGTATTGTAGAAATGGCAATTATTGCAGGAGCATCAGTGCTCTTCTAAATGCTTAAGTATTAAACTTCACAAAGAATTACACAAATACTTAGTACTTCTTTGAGAATGCATTTATCAAGAAATTTGGAAGAGCTGTGATTTTCTTCACAATTTGTTTTCTTTCATAGGTACAAGAACTGACCAAAGAGTGGACTAACAAATGGAATGAAACTCAAGATATTCTGAAAGTAAGGCAAATAAATATCTTTTCCTCTTGGCATTTGAACTAGCCTTATTATTTTCCTTAAAAAAAATTATTTTTCTAGTCATCTTCTGTGTCTCAGCTCCTTGTGCTATTCACCATAGTGACCCCACAGTGCAAAACAGTTTCTCTCTAACAAATCTTTAAATTGCTGAATGGTTTTATTGAATTACAAATGCAGAAAGTCTGGGCCAGGGACAAGTGGATCCCTCATATCCTTGGTATTTTTGTGGTATCAACAAGACCTGTGAATAATCACTTCCTATCTTGCATTGGGTATCTCAGTGGATGCAGTGCATAATAGATATGGATTTTCCATTGTCCTGGTAATATTTTTTTCACCAGGTGCATGATATTGGTATTTGGTGCATGATTAAGGTGGCAGTCTGAGGTTATATTTTAATGGACTACTTGATGATTCCATGCATTTGTACAAGCACATGTGTGCATGCACACATACACAGAGGAGTAATCCCCACAATTTTTTTTTAACATGTTAACTAACATTTTTGGTGCCAAATGTTTTATCAGTTCTGTTAAATAAAAATTTTGAAAATTAAGCTTAAGCTTTCAGGATTTGCTGAACATAACTTGTTCGTAGTGCAATTCAAGCAAGCATTTAGAAGTAATTTTTTAATTATCCGTATTGCTGATCTCAAACTTGATTTTTCTTGTATCACTTTTTGGTTTCTTAATTTTTTTTCTTCACGTCTACCACTGTCTTTGATCTGACTTCCACATGAGTTGAATGGCTCTGTGCTTAAAAATAAAAGTAAAGCACATATAGCAGAGAGAATGGAGCAGGGTTGGTAACTACTTTGCAGTTGGAAGGATGAACAGACTGTTTAATGTCTGTCTAGATACTGAACTGGGAATTATCAATTGCATATTCATCAGAGATATTTTAGCTACATCTTTGTTGTTTCGTTTTTTTGAAGCATCTATACATACATAAAACTTCGTTAATTTTCTCTTTATTCGCATGTAGATTGGGAAGTCCATTGTCACATGCAGTGTTTGTGAATTTTGGTCAATTGTGGAAGTGAACATTATGTTGCATATGGGAAGTTTTGAAAGCTCCATGTTGGAAATGCACTGATTCATGCACATAAATTATAGAATCAGGAGGTGTTAACTGAACAATACATATAAACAAGGGAAAGCTGCATTTGTTAAATACTTGAAGCTAAAGGACTTAAACATAGAAGCTGTAATTTCTGATTTTCTAGTACTGACCTTTTTCAGCATGATTCTTGCAGCTTCTGTATGAACTGTACTCTCATAGGATGATATTTTGAGTGTATAAATATACCTTATACTCCACTTTTGGGTTAAAGGCAGTTGATTAAACTTCCTTTGTCCCAAACACCCTGCAAATCTGCAGAAGATTTCTTAGTTGCACTGTTCTATTTTACACTATTTCACTGAAGGTATCCATATTTTTATTCACTTCTTGTTTAATGATTTGTGAAATCACTGACAGCATATGAGTAGGAAAAGGCTTTTTGGAAGTTTGCCAGGCTGAGTCACCAGAAAGCAGATTTTAAACTTTGCAGAGCAGTGGTGTTTTTTGTTATGGATTCTCTGTGAGTTCACTGGGGTTTTTGTTTCGTTGTTTACATCCCTCCCTTGCACACGGAGACCGTACACGTAATTTGTAAAAACAGATTGTCTTGGCACTCTGAGAAGTGAGACTGTCTTTGTATGTCCACATCACTGAAGTCTGGCTTTGCTATCCAGAGATAGTTGGTGCCTTCCAATTCCTGACCTGCAAAAGGCTTGGAGAATTAAAAACCATTTGCTTTTTAGTTTCTAACACTTTTTGCTCCAAATCTTTTAGGCATATGCCTGCAAGATACAAGTACACTTGTTTGTAGCTGAATGGGATTCCCTACTTCATTGTATGTAGTTATGCTTTTTTGTACTAATTTCTAAATATTAAAGTCCACATAATTTTGAATTGATCTCACAGGCTGATGGGAAAATCTGTTAATGTTTAAATCTAAAATAATTGAAAGGATTTTGCATAAGACTTGTAGAATTCAAGTAAGAATCACAGGGCATGTTGGTGTCTTCCACTAGATCAACAGATAATTGTTGGAAAAAGTTACCTGGCTTTCAATGAATACGGTGCTTTCATCAGGCAAAGATGCCTGACAAATAGATGGTGTTTTGCAAGGAAGAGGTTTCTTAATTTTTTTTACCCTTGCCAGTTATTTTGAACCTTGTTAAAATTACGCCAGCAGCATCTAAATGCTACCTTGAAAATAATTCATAGAGAATGGAAAATACTCTTCAGCTATAAAGTGCCAAGGAACAGAAAAATCCATGTGAGGGCAGGTTTGTGATAAAAAGTATTTGGCAGCTTAAAATTCAATTTTTCAATTTTTCTATTATGTGCATCTGACATGTGCATCCCAGTATTCTTCCTTATTTCTGTTGGTAGCTTTTATCCCCTTTGACATTTGTGCACAGTTAACCTGAAGTTACGTTTTTCCATCTTTAGACTGAGTATGTTGAACTATCCTATCTGCAAATGTTGTCAGTTTTGGATTTGGGGTAGTGTGCAGTGGCTGAATGCCGCTACCAGCTGTGAACATCTTGTACAGTCTTTCATTCTATTGATGATAGATTGGATGTATCTTGGGCTGGGGGTGGTAGCACTGATAGTGTGCTCTTTTTCCTTTGTGCTTTTGGAAGAATCCTTTTGGAGGGTGACTGTGGGTGGCTTCCTCTGGAGTTTGACTTATTGTCAACTCACACCTAAAGCCCAAATCTTCTCATTTTCTATATTTAAAGCTTAGGACACTGCATACATCAGAGTTTAAATTTGTGCTGATTCTGTATGAAGGATTCTTTATTGTGTAGCATGGCAGGTTCTTGGTATTGATCTGCCTGAAGTGCCAAGTGTTGTGTCTAGTAGTGATCTTCTCACTGTAATACAAACTGACACTCTAACCTTAGTATTAAAATCTGCCGTCCGTCCTTGTTTTTAATAAAAGCAAGGATATTTGAATGCTTAATAAATTTAATAAATATGTGGACGATGCTTCACCATTGGGTAAAATACTGCATCAGAGTCCAAAATGATAGTGTTTGGTTTTAAGTCCACAGGCTTTGGGTTATTTCTTTAAATACCACCAAAGGATTGCACCTCACAGAACAGTGTTGCTTTACATTACGTCTCTGTCTTCAGATGTCTTGCAACCTCAGCACTTAACTGGAGCATTTAGCTTTCATCTCAAGCACATTGGATCTTTGTGTGATTTTTTTTTTGCCTTCTTCTAATGTTCTTTCATATACATTCCCAAAAAGAAGAGGAGGAGGGAAGAAATCATGTTTGCTTTTTTCCTTAGTTCTTTTTGTACTGTTCTGCTAAAGATCAATCGTGGGATCTGAGATGTTAGGGTAACCTATCCAACTTTTGATTTTTTTCTCTTAATTGGTAATTTAATGAATTGGTACGAAACTTCTTTTGATGTGGCTGCTTTATTTGACTGCATATGTTGTCATTCTCCTAGAGATCTTTTTTTTTAAGTGTCACCTTTTTTTGTCATCCTTTGTGCATTTCAATTTTTTTCTCTAACCTTTAGCAGCTTATAGATTAATCTTTTTAAAATGTGCACTCCTTTATATAATTCTCTGCTGGTTTTTCTTCCCAACTTCCTTGTAAATTTCTCTCCCTTTTTCTGTTTGTGTAGAAATTGGTATGACTTTGAGCTGTTGCCTCTTTAATATATGTCATTTGTAGCTAGTGTAAAGGTATTTAAATGCTCTTTTAAAATTATTTTTAGTTTGAAGTAGATATAAAGTTTCCTTTTATTTGCTTATCCTGTTGTTTGATTGTAACCACGTCATTAGTTTTGTGTGTTGGTGGTCAACCAATGTCAAAGTATGCAGAGGGATCTATCATCAGAGTCTATTAAAGGACAAGGGTTTTTTTTGTGTGTGTGTGTCGAATTCGTGTGATCAATAGTTTAACTAGTCACTACTTCAGCTGGCTTTATCCTGTTGGATTTAGTGACACCACCTCATTTGCATCAATAATTATGCTGCAGCACTTTACCACATGGTGTGCAAATATGTTATTGAGCACTGTTGATGATTTATTTGATTATTCTTTTTTTGTGCTGTTTGGTTGACTACTGCTTAATAGTGCATATTTATTTCTTAACGATGGTTGTTACTTCATGTATGTAAACTCTATGTAAACTGCTTATCTTCAAGCATTAACATCTACTGTTTGTTTATATCATGCCTCTTTTTAGGGAAAATGAAATACTCTTGACTTGCCATGATGAATAAATACAGATTAATACCAATTAATTTGGTGGACATACTCATCTAAGCAGGGGAATTTTCTTTCTTTAGGAATCTTGGCTATATGCAGCAAAGACAGTAGGAGACCAAAACTCAGAGCAGCTGTGTTGCTCGTTATGAGGTGTAGATTAGGGTGACACAAGCAAATATAATTTATTTTAACATTTTGCTTTCCATGGTGGCTTGCATACCATAGTGAAATCTGTCAAAAGCAGTTTGTTGTGTTCTATATAAATGTTGCATTTGTCTACATTTATTTACATAGCCAGATAATCTTTAAACCACATTTGCTGAATGGTATTAAAACACTATTGTCTTGGTTCTTCCAACTGAAACACTGGGCATACATCACCATTTTGCTGTTTTATGCCTTGTTGTTACTACCTATTAACTGTGACCCACTTGTCTGGTTTTCCTCTTCTCATTTGTGTTGTGTTCTACCCCAGTATGTTGCCCTTTGAGCATTTGTTTTCTTCATTCTTTCATATCATTGCTTTAACAAGCTCAGTCCTCAGGTGAGAAGTGCTCTCAATTAGCACCTTCTGCTTTCACCTAAAATTCTAGTGTCTCCTACTTTTGATGGCAGTAGGATAGAGGAGTTGTAGAAGCTCTTCCGCTCCTGAAAAATGAACTCTAGGACTTGTAAAAAGTAAATAGACTTTAATCCTGCCTTTAAGAAGTGCATGTGAATTTTAAAGACCTCTGCTCACATACCTGTGGAGAACAGGTTCTAAAATTGGTTGTATTTACAGGTCAAATGAAAAAAATGGTGTTACAAGACTGGTGTGCATTTGCAGCTTTGGCATATGTGTTTATTTGTATGTTTGGCAGGAATTGTTTCGAAGGCTTTTTCTATTTCAGTAAGTGAATACTTTTTGTAAACTTGTTGTTAGACATACTGGTGTTGCATTTTGCTTATACTGTCTGTTATTGGCAGTGGTTGAAGCATATCTGTCTATTTCTAAAGGGAGAATTACATCTGTACTTTGACTTCAACAAACCTTACTTAATATTTTATAACTTCTTTTATCATCTGTTTATATTAGAAAACTCTTACTGCATGTGTCCAGTTTTTGTTTCCTTTTTAAAAGCTATGTCATCTGCTTGAATTTTTAAGAGGTTTAAAAATCTCTGCAAAATTAACACAGGATTGCACAGCTATGGAGCTGGCAGAAAGAATGTAAGTCAGATGTTGCTGCTGAATTTGTTTTCTGTTAGAAAAGTTCATAGAATAAATAGAGTAGCAGCTCTGTTCCTAGGGATATTGGCTTTCTCAACAATTGTTTGTCCTCCAGCAATTATGTAATATATGTTCATTTATCAAACTGAATTTGTATGAAAAAGAAAAATGCACATTCGCATGAAGTAGTCTCTTATTAACATATTATGTTTAATAGAGTTGCCTTCAGCTGGCTTGAGTGCTGTGCAGAGGAAAAGATATTATGAAAGTTTCAAGAGGGCTGATGTTAATTATTCTTGTTTATCTTGGTCAGTAATCACTCAATGAATGAAAATAGCATCTTTTCTTTAGAAGCCTGTTTGACTGTGGTTTTGATTTCTTGCACTAGATGTCACTGCAGATACAATAATCAAATTCTTCTGCATGCTTAATTTGGATTTAATTCATATATTTTAAGGGAAAATGATTTGCAGTATCTTGAATTTCATTGCTATTTGCATCCACTAAAATAAGTTTATGAGAATGCCAGAACATTGCTTTAGGAGCAAGTCCTGAAGAATCTGAGTAACTATTCTGACAAAATCACTTCTAAACAACAATTCACAGTTGTAATGCACTGCAAAGTGATGTTGTACATTAAGATTTATTGCAATTATTTTTCAGTGCATTTTTCAACCCTCTTTTCCAACTGACAGTATAGCTAGAATGTTTGAAAAATTTAGCTAAAGCCTTTAAAATACATTTATTTTCTTAAATTTGTATCCTTGATATTTTAGAGATGTAAAAGATCTGAGAGAGGCAGTATCTTTTATTTTCTCAGGTATTGCAGTTAAGAAGGCAAACAGCCTTTTGGACACAGGCCACTCCTGCTAATTACTTTCACTGGATATTGCAGTTGAAACACCAGTGGCAATGATATGCAGTTCCTATTTATAACTGCTTCTTTTAACATTTTTCTCTTGATCAATCACTTCTGTAGATTTATAATTGAGTTTCAGTACATGAAAATTTAATAAGTTTGGTTTTTTTAATCTTTTTTAAGAAAGTTGTCTGATAACAAGGGAGTGTTTATTGTTCTTGGTCCTTTTACATTATTTACCCACAGCTCCTGCCTCCCGAGCAGTGATGAGTAATATCAAGTTTAGCTCTCAATTTTATTAGGATTTGTTATATTATACCCAGCCTTGTGCTTTATGTATTTATTTCCCAAGTGTAGCAGTTACTAGCAGTGGTTGTAGTTAAAACATGATCTATTCTGATCAGAAGATTTCTCCTGTGGAATTAGAGTTTGGACAGAGATTATCCAAATATGATTTGTTTTACTTTAAAGAAACGTTGTTTTTTCATACTTTATGACTGAACAGACATCATTATTAAGTGATGATTATTACTTTACCTAAGTAAGTTTGTCTGTCTCAGCCTTGGCTTGCTGTTGTCAGAGCAAAGTACTGAACTGGGAACTGGTGCTACTTATCTACTGTAGCTCTTTTCCTAATAGAAGCAGTATTGAAAGGGTCCCAGCCACCTGAGGAACGCTCAGTGCAGCAGTCAAAAGTAGATTTCAAAAGGAATAATTGTCTGCTTTCAAGTCTTTCTGCCACCTGTGTTCATCTGATGAAAAATCTCCTTTTTCTCTTGCAGATGCTATAGCTGCTTGTGATGCCTTTGTGGTGGACTGACCACTTTTAACTTTCAGTTTCTGCTAGAAAGTTGTGATCAAGAGATGCCTAAGGCTACTGATTTTTTTTTTGTTGTTTCAATTTTAAACTGTTTTTTCCACTTGTCACCAGCTGGGCCATAAAAGAAGCACAACTGGGGACTACAGTTTCTGAGCTCGCCAATCACTGATTAAGCCAGGGTTGAACAGTTTAGTTGATAAGGCTGTGCATTTCAAAAGAGGCCCTCCAGTGTCTGGGAGCAGCCATATTGCCAAATATTTCACTGCCCTCCTTCTTCCATGTGAGGCCCTGCATTTGTAGATTATTCAGGCCATGCTTAGCTTTAATGCATCACTAGAGCTTGTAGGTGGCTTTCAAATGAAAGGCAGTCAGAATGGGTTGCTTTTGAAATCCTTTCTACAGCTGAGATGCCACTTGTTCACCAATTCCTCCTGGGCATTTGTTCTGCTTTCCTATTAATTATCTTGTACCAGGAAGGTGGTCTAAATTGAAATCAGTGGAAGCCCCTGAAAGAAAAATAAATATATCCTAAAAACTGTTTCTCCCAAAGGATCAGCAGAGAAGTATTAAGAGGGAGAAAAAATGTAAATTTCTCTTTGGATTTGGCTATGGGATGGGAAAGAAGCATTCTAACATCAACAGTTTAGATGAACCCCAGATTTATATCTGCCTCACAAACAAGCTGTTTCTAATGACAATGTGATATGAAATGCTGGAACCATTTTATTCTGCTGGTGGTTTTAGAAGTATATTTAGGAGTTTATTGCTGTGTGATTCTGATACCTTTGAGTGCATAGTACTGTTGTGCGTCTGACTTGGCATCTTAAATAGCAGCTGGGCATCAGCCTTGATTCACACAGTCTTAAACACAGGTGGCAGCACAGACTGTGGCTGTTGCAACCAGTCAAGAATGTGCATCTAACTATGCATATTCCTCTGCAAAAGTCTTCACTGTTGTGTTGCTAGTCCTGAACTCTGTTTTTATTCCTTGGTGGTTGTTGCTTGCTGGTATGCATAGTCCTTCCTCCTCCTCCAATTCTATTCAATAGCGTGGGTTACATGTTGATCCGGAGGAAGGAATTCACAGATTTAAAGCAATCTATTACTTTAGATTAATCTCTGCAAAAGTAGAGATTAATATCTAGGTAAACAGTAAACAGAACTCTAGATAAGTGAAACAATTCTCCTATTGCCCTTCATGCAAAAAATAGCAAAATAGCTTTTAAAATTAATAAATGTATTTGTTATGAGCCTAGGTTTTTTTTTCTCTCTATAATTTCCTGATTCATTTATCATCCAGCTTTAGCAACAAATGAGATAGGAGTCCTGTAGATAATAGTCCACTGCTTTCTTGATGCATTCCCAGAATAAAGTCTATGAAATAAATTATTTACAGGTCCTGTAGAAAATATGTTATCATGTAATTAAAGGCTGTTTTGTAAGGCATATGGAAGAAGAGATGAATGAAAATAGTCTGTCTCTTTGTCTTCCAACCAGGCCTTTTCCCCTTTTTAGCTATCAGCATGAAGAATGCTGAGGCTGGAGGTGCTGTCTCTTAGCCAGGAGGTATAATATCGCCTGTTTGGTAGCATCAGTAATGGCAAGTCTTGTTCTCTGCCCCAAATGTCGGTGTTGCTCTCTGCATACTTGCCCTTTGAGGCTAGTGTGTCCTCAGTGTGTTCACACATACGAGACTCTGAAGCCTCCTTCACTTGGGACAAACCAAATTTGCTCTGGGTGCTTTACTTCTTGAAACAGAAATAGCTTTCCCTTAGATCAGGCTAGTGAGGACAGGAACCAGCTTGCAGCAGATGCTGCAGCATGGAAAATAGAAGCTTTGATGGGTTAAGTTTTATAAGCCACTGGAAAACAGGATTTTACAGACTAGTGTCCAGAAAGCCAAAATAAGAACCTCTGCTTACAATTAGCCAAATCCTGCAGCTCTATTCAAGGGATTTTTCTCAGATGTCAGAAGTAGTTCTATCTGTACAAAAAAGTCTGAAGTGTTAAGGAGCAGGTATTTCAGCTTAAGTTGGTTGTTGGAATTCCAGGAATGAAGGCCAAATTTCCTCAAAAATAACTTTGGTTATGCTAGGGCTTCTTATATAAATCCTTGCATCACATTAAATGTAGAGGTGCTTTGGTGTGCCACCACAATAGTAGGGTTTCTGTGTATTAGTAGCCAGCTATATGTCAGCAGTGAGCACGTGGCAATCTGTTCCGAGATGGAAAGAGAAATAATGAAAAATGGAGAGGGTAAGCTGACCTCATGAGACTAAGAACTGCTCTGTAATTTCCTTATTCTTTACATCACTCATTTTCCATAATTTAGCTTCACTGTCTTAGCAGTTGCTCATTTAAGCAGTTCTACATTCTGCATTGGACTTTTTGACTGGTGTTCATTGCAGAGAGCTATTGATGCCTCTCTGGGCTGCTGCAGGAGCACCTGCATTTTCACAGTAAGCTGTTTACAACAAAACTGCAGTTTTCTGATCTTGCTTTTTGCAGACTTTTTAATTGGCATCTCTTGCTTGATGAGGGTGCTACAATCTAATGCTCTGGGAAATGGGGGGAAACTGCTTAGGAAGCTTCTGCAGTGGTGGTTTCCTTTGTAGTATTGGATAGTAGAAGTTTCTTCGTCTCAGAAGAATGAAGTGTCATACCTCTACTAAACTTCTTGTTTTAAATGCACTGAAACCAGTACAGCCAATAGTATAGTATTAATTCTTTCTTCCATTATCTAGAAGGAGAAGACACAGTAAGAGTTTGTGCCTTACCCAACATCTATATGCACAAGTAAATCAATATCCCTTTTCGTAATTGATGGCTATATAAATAATTTATTGCCTATAAAGGAAGAACATTATTTTTAATTTTCAAAAATGTTTTATTGAAGTCCCAGGATAGTCCCAAACGTGTCTTTGGCATGTGCACAAGTTATAAAGCATACACCTCCACTGATGGTGTGTTCCATATCCCCTCCTCTCTTAGCATAGAGAAATCTTTTTCCATTTTCAACCTTCTTATCAATAACTTCCCTAATGCTGGCATTTCTACTGTTTCTTGACATCCATTTCCAGTATTTTCTTATATTGGGAGGTTACTATGTATATGCTAGTTGTCTAGAAAACTACTGATGAAATGTCTATCTTCTGATGGCAATGCAGCATTCAAAAATAAGGACTGGGTCTGTTCTATCTCTTCAGCCTTTGGTAGTTTAAGCCCTCAATGCAAGCATGAAAAGCTCTTGTCCACAAAAATCAGATGCGTTACCTGGTGTGCAACAAACCAGTAATTACACACTAGAGAGTGAACATTTATTTCAGAGTTGAACAACCCTGGGTGCCTGGTGGTATTCCACAAATCAAACACACCAGCTGTCAGAACTTGTTGCTATTTATTTATACATTTTAACAAACAAAGGAATTAGTGTACATTGGCTACAAGTCACCTAGTTCTCCTATTAATTGGTATTCCCTCTTCTGGTTAATGATTCTCTCACTTCCCATGTGAATTAGTCTGTATGCTCAGGCTTTCTCTTCTTTTGGGTCTGTGGATTTCTAGGGTTGGTGATTGTGATCTGCCCCTGCCGAAATAACATTTTACCCAGTCGAAGCTGATTTCAGCACAATTGGTGAGTTGGTTTATTAGTTTCTTTCTTATCTTGGAATTTCTGCCATATGTCCTTGTGACCCATAAATTTTGCATTCTCTGGGCCCACTATAAGTGGTACATTCCTCTTCCCAAGGTTTGTTAACTTCCTCCTAGGTCTGAGATCACTGAAGCATGTCCAGCCCTAAACTGTAACTAGACAATTTTACCAATGAGAACTTTGTTTTTCTAACACCTGGACATCACTTAGAGCTTGTGTGCTGCTCTGATTTATGGGTGGAATCTCCCTTCTTGTTGATTAGGCTTGAAAGTGTAACAAAGATTTAACATTAAAGGACATGCTTTCTTATGAAAATTTTATACATTCCACATTTTGTGACACTCTGAACATATCTCTGTTGTTTCCAGATATTTCTTCTGACTCTTGTAGGTTTTCCCAGTTGGTCCATAGAAAGATTACTTTATGATGTAGGATTTTTTTCTTCTGGTACACTTACATATTTTTCCCTCTGAGTATGAAAATGTTACTGAGATATAGTATAGAGTATACTGAACCCTGACAATCTAATGTAACTTAATATCCTTCTCTTTCCACTACAGTCTTCCCAGAAGGACATAAAAATATATTGTCAGCTGTGATTGTCTCACTCAATAAGAGTCTTGTTAAAGAGAGTGCAGATTCAGTTTTATTTGTTGGAGGGTAATGGGCTAGTGTTTCAGGTTATCCCTGTTTTAGGTGCTGAAGTATCAGTTAGTGCTTGAATATATTTTAGGTGTCTAATTCCCATTTGAAGTGGATTTGGCTGTATCAATATCTTAAAATACAGGGTTTAGACACAATTCTGTGGGCCACTTGCTTTTTTCTTTTCCCAAGCACAACTTCCTCCTCTGTGAAAGAAGTCTCATTGTTTTGCAGGAATGTTTTCAGTAAAAGACTTGTGGTTTCAGGCAGCTTCTGGCCTAGTAATAGTTCATCCGTGAATATAATTTCTATGTCTGGAGTTTTTGCCCTTATGCAAATACAGAAAGCATAATTAGAAAACTAATCAATCCACAACAGACCAGACAAGGACTTAATCATCATCAAAATGTCAACTTCTGTAGAACTTCTTGTTAAATACTCACATTTAATTTCTTTCAAAGTCCTATTTGCAACATCTAGGCAAACTGTGGCTGAAGGATTTGTTCTGAATCTGTTTAATTCAATTATCAGATTTTTCTCTATGGTACATGTCTATTAAAAAGTATCTTCCTGAACAGACACTGCTCTAAACCCTTGACTGTCAAAGGTTGCAAGTTTATTTTTATTTTCAGCTGTTTTTCATTGCCCCTTGTTGTTCTTATTTTGTTGCTGTGTTCACAGAGCATAAGGAAACAAATCTGAGATGGGTTATATTTCAAAACATCAAGAATGGTGTTTCAACTTCTTTGTAGCAATCCAAAGGTGCTCAGACCTTTGATTATCTGAAGAAGCAGTTTGATGCTATAAGGAGTGAAATTGATTTATTACCTGCCCTTGGAAGCTTCTTAGCATCCTCCTTCATTTGCATTCCTGAGCTCAGGTTACAGTATCAGACTTATACTTTTGACTAGATAAAGGCATGGTCAGCACAAGGATTTGACAAGGTGGTGGATGGAACTCTGAGCAACCTGATCTAGTTGAAGGTGTCCTGTGAGGGTCCCTTTCAACCCTAATGCTTCTATGATTCTATGATAGCAGGCCAAAAAAGCTACTGATGTGACTCATGAAAAGAACATATTTGAATCTTCTGAAAAGTGATGATTTATGTCTTGTTTTTTTTTTTGGTTGATTGTGGAGATGTTTGCAAGAAAAATTTCTGGTTAAGGGAAACAATTCAAAATCTCATCTTCCAGGCATCATGCAAAGTTTGGTTGCTCTAAGGAACAAGATAAGCTATGCAAAAACTTAAAACAAAACAGTCAGGATACCCGATTGTGCATTATGTTTTGCATGAAGGGATGACATGTCCATAGTTGTCTGGGTTGTTTGCTTTTTTTTTTGGTTTATTTGTTTGCTTGTTTGTGTTTTGTTTGTGTGGTTTTTCTGTTTGGTGTTTTTTTTCCCCCAGTGGGATCTGCCTGTCATTTGTGCTTCTGCAGCTTCTGTGGTGACAGCTTTTTGATGAGAACTGAGAAAACCAGCCTTTGAAATATTGATATGCCAATTGATCTGCAGAATTTGTTAATTTGCTAGTTATGTGCTGCAGGGATTCTCTGAATTTTGGGGAAAACAGTAAATCTTGTACTCAGGCAGACCATCACATAACCAAGAATTATCTGTGTGAAAGAAAAGAAGCATATAGTTTCAGTTTTGGTTGCATATCTCAGCTTTGCAAGGAAAGCTTTTTCCATTGAGAAGTGCAGCTGATAATGTGGTAAGTGTGAAGTCATGCTTCTGAGCAGCTGAAATGTAGATGTTTGAAGTGCCCAGCTGGTTTACAGTAGTCTGCCTGCCATTTGTCTCTGTTAACAGTCTTTAATTACGTGATCGCCTTGTTGTCTTTTATTATTTCTTTCTCTGGTTTCAATCAGTGGAGAGATGGCTGCAAAACCCAACATGAACTTGTGGAAGGAAGCAGGCCATGGTCTGATTTACCTTGATGGGTTCCAGAGTTACAGTCATATACAGGGAACATAACAAAAAGGCAAAGGAGAATTTTAAGGTTAAGTTTCTGTTAACCCATGGAAATTGTATCTTACTGTATCCCTAACCCAGAGAAATTTGAGAGTGTTTCCTCCTGAGGAATTTCCTTTTGGCCATTTTCCTTTCAGGTTGCTAGTCTCTTAAGACCTAAATCGATTAACTGAATTTAAACAGTCATTAATACTCTTAATTGAAATATGCCTGGGAGAGAATTTGGTTATATTTGGTTTTATGTTTAAATCTCTGTAGTTTTGTCTAAGTATAAGCTACTTTACACAGTAAATCTAAAGGTTTTCTCTATTAATAAAATAACATATTTAAATGTTAAATGCCATAGATTGCTTTTGGTAAAGCAATATCAAAGTTTGTCCTGGTTTCAACAAGTAGCTTTTGTTTACCAGTGATCTTGTTGGTCTTAATACACCTCTTACCTTGCTTTCATTAGGAAAGGATGTATTGTACATGTTAAATTCAAGGTTACTTCTGTGTCACATAGTCCTTTTTGGCAGCATTTTTGAAAGAGATTTTTCATGTGCTCCTGGTAGTTTATGATAATGAAGCATTTAAATTAATATTTCAAACATCTAGTGTGCTTTTTGTTCAAATGGTTAGATTTAGACCCATTGTGAGCTCTTCTTTAACTTCTGAAATTATGAAACTTGGTGTACTGTATGCCTCAAAGGCTTAGGAATGAAAGAGAGGATTTGTTCTCCATCTGTTACAGCTGTTGCTATTCACTTGCCAATCATTATAAGTCGTTAAAAAGTGTTCTATTTTACACCATATCAGTCCATTAATCCTTTATTTTGAAGTCATTTACAGAGTGGAATGAATCGCCTCCAGTAGATCTATAGTTTTGAGGTGCAGTAGTACCTGTCAGGAGTCATTGAGAATTCAGGTGAGAGACAAGGCTGCCATGATACACACATTTGCACACTCACGTTTTGAAATCTCAGTAAGGTTTTAAAAATAACATAAAGCTTATCCACTGAAGAAATAAAACTTGCCTCATTTCTTACAGTATGCAAATACAACAAATGCCGTACCTCCTTTGGAGAACACTACTTCCTCTGTTAATGTTTTATATTAGCTAACAAAAAGTATTTTCCTGAAGGTTTTTGTCAGAATGCAAAAAAGGCTATCTAAGTTAAGGTTCAGATCAGTTAGCAAAATGCAATTGTCAGTGGTTCCTTCTTGAGATTTGAGTAGATTGCTTTGCATTTTTCCCCTAAAAGGACAGCAGGTTTGCATCTTTGAAGGAAACTTTATTTTTTGTTAGTAGTTGGCAAAGATGTGCTAATTCCCTTTCATTGACTCAATGGGCCATAATTTTTAAAAATACTCAAATGTGGCAGCAACTGCAATCTGCCAAGAATGCCATAATGTATTGTAGTCTAGATTACATAGTACAGTGCAAGAGATTCCTCCTTTCTGAATTTTTCAATTCACTTTTTGCTGAACATACCAAAAAAAGTGACGGGAACTTTACCCTTCAGTCAATATTTGGGATGTCTGTCTTGGCTATGAAATAGGATTTCAGTATTCTTGTTTTTTAGGAGATATGATAATTCTTTTGCCCTTGATATGAGGGACCGATGCCAGATTATAGATATGTCTATATAGATTGCTTTTATTTAATTTATTTTTAAAGGACATTTCCCTTTGATCCATATGGTACCTGTTTCCCGTGACTATATTTCTGGATTTCTACTCTTGTCATCTTGTCCTTTCCCCTTCTTTTGTGTCTATCCTCTTTTTCAACCTACCTTTTTAAGGAGTGCTGTGATCTTGTTTGGCATCTGTATGTGTGATTCATTATTGTGTATGATTGAAATTGAGGTCATTGTATTGCAATTACAGCTGAAGCTTTTGGTGTCCTCTTATGTTGTCCTTTAAAGCAGTTTAATTACTGTACTGGGCTATTGCAAGTTGGAATGACTTGTTCATTTTCATTTTGTTATTAAAATTGTGAAATGAACTGTAGTTTCATTGCATGTAATATAAGGATGGGTAATATAAAACATGGGCATTTCCTGTCTATCTTCTGGCTTTCAATCATTTCACTAGAAATGATTGAATTTAGAGAATTCAGACCAATTCAAGCCATTGACTTGTATAATTATACAGTTTTTATATCTGTATTTTTATATGCTGATCTTGTATAATATTAATGATAGAATTGGAGTATATTTTTTAGATGAGATCTATTTTACTGGAATTAGAATAAAGGGAAGATGTTTTCATAAGAAAAGTTCAGTTTCCCCAGCTGAGTTTACCTGCTTTACAAAAGAATAGTATCAAAAATCCTAGTCACTGTATGATGGACACCAGTTGCTAATGCTATTTGTGCCAGCTTAACGCACCAATTATTTTATGCTTTGGGTACACAAAATCAAACTGATAGTTTTTAAAGGGCACTCTATCCTGTCTTTTTGTAATATCCTCAAATGTTTGCCTTGAGATCAAATGGAATATATTTTTTATGATTTTTGACCTTTTAATAGGCCTTTAATTTGCATTAAAAGCATCACATAAGTGATAGCTTGTATTTTCTTTAACTGACCTTGCAATACCTAGCACATAATGTCTGGGAAAGAAGGTAAGGTGATCACACCTTCATCAATTTCCAGAAAAGTAATTATAAACTCTATTCTCAAAATAAAATGAATGGAAAATAATTTGCTAATTATTTCCCTGTGGAAATGAGTATTTAAAGTTAAATTCAGAACTGTTGCTCTGACTCTACGTTTGTTATGCTGAAGTGAATTGTGGAAGGGCTCTAAAACTTGTCTGATACTGCCTTCTGAACAACTTATATTTGCTGGACTAGTAAGGAAAGTTTAATTTGCTTTTCTTGAGAAGACTTCTTTGAAATGGTGTTTTTTTTTTTTTTTTTCCTGCCATGTCTTTCAAAATCATAGTCATAACTCTCTGTAAATCTCTTCGGTTTACAATAGTAGTTTCCTATGTAATGAATAATTGTCATGTTGTCTGTCATCTTTGATTTTTTTCTTGAGCTGTCTGATCCTGGTTTGTCTGCTCAGTGTGTGCTGGAGCTAGTTCTATTTAACAGTGATCCCTGCTAGAAACAGTGGGGGACTGGTTCTCATGTTGGTGGATGTTGATGGAGCATTTGACCCTGGGATGTATAGGAAACTATTTCCTTATTTATGTAGTGTGGAAGTAAGGATTTAAATATAATAAAAAAGCTTATACCGAGGATGTGATGGAAGCAGTGGTACTGGGAGGGGAGAGAAGTTGTAGGGGTTTTTGGGAGGTGGTCCTGGTGCACATTTTTAGGCTTAATCATGTTTTATGGTTTCTTTAAATGTATTAACTGGTGAAGTTTGCTGGTATTAAAGGTAATTTTTCTAGAAGAGCATCTGAGACAGGATTGAGTGAGTCTAAAGATAACAGGAGAGTTGTTCATGGTAAATAGTTTGCAATTCAAAGGACTTAATACACTGTGGAAGAGGAGGAGGATGTCATGAGACTTTACTGTCATGAGATGCTACATCTGCATGAAAGACTCATGAATCTGGAAGGATCAGATAGATATTATGTGCAGAGAGTGGAAAAGAGGGGTGTACCTGGTGCTGGCAAAATTCTATACACACTGGGAACACACCATGGAAGTCAGCAAAGAAGATGACCTTGAGAAGGGGCGTGCTAAACCCTGGGATATGGTGAGCTTGGTCATCTCCTGGGGGGAAATGGTTGGAGTTTGGCATAGCATAACCACAGTATAGAGAATAGATACCACTGCTGCCAGTATCAATGAATAAAGGCTGGAGAAGGAAAATTATTATTTCAGCTGAATGTCAATAGTGATGAAAAGTGCTCAAGTATAAACTGGCTATTACCAAGACCAAATATTTGCAATAATTTTGCATTATATAATGGATGAGAGACTGAATGTAATCTATAAAATTACTTGTTACAGTGTTTGGGCACAGCACTTGTGACACAGGAGGTCACTTTTCAGTTGTTTCTCCTCATGTTGGAAAAATGTTGCTGGCATTTCAGGCAGAGGTAAAATTCTTCAGGTTTTCCTTTAATTACAGAACCAATCAAATCAGCTTTCTTGTGTTTTTTGGGGCTTAATGGCAGCTTTACTAATTTTTTTCTCCACTTGCCTCTTAATACTGTGAATGCAACTTCAGTAGTTGTCTGTCACATTTATAAATATAATAATTACCATGCAATGCAGTTGAAAATTCACAGGAGCAGTCATTCTGTTTATGTAGCATTTTGAGAAGAATTATATCTAGAATTATTCTAATAATTTATATTATGTAAACAGAAACAGAAGTCTGTCTGCAGTATATTCCTCTTATATCCTGCAATTTTGAATCCATTCAAAGCCTGCATTAGGACTATACCACCCAAATGATGGGAATAAGCTCCATGTAGGTGAGTTATGGTTTATTCAGCTGCACTCAATTTTAGAGTATAAAACAGGGCAAGCAGATAGCAATCCTTCTCCAGAAAACACCACATGCTTTCTGTGTCTGTGATTCTTGAAGTTAGGGAACCCAAGCAATGGATACCCTGTGTCTTTGTCCATAAGCACCTCTTTTCCTTTTATCATCTTTTTTCCAGGTAATTTCTTGCAGCCATGTAAATTATTGGTGTCTGCAGTGTCCTTGTATTTAAGAACAAGGGGTTGCTCTTTGTTTGGAACTCCTGACAATCAATTTTCTTTTCTACTTCCTCATATAAGAAACATCAAGTGAGCACCGCTTGTTTGGGAATTTCCCCCCTTGGGTTTTTTGCACATTCACCACAGTCCTGCCCACACTTTTATCTCGTTTTCTCTGTGGAAAGTTTAACTCTGGAAACTCAAACAGTGTAGCCCTCTTAGAGCACATATCTGAACTGGGTTTGAAGTGGGTTTGTCTATATTGCCATATATTCTTTGCTGTAATCCAGCAGTACTGCCGTCAGCTTCCTGTGTTTGTCCAGAACCTCTGCAATGGAACTGTGATTTTAAGTCACCTAATCTTCTATAGTCCTCTAATGGTGAATATATCAATTTCTGACTTCAGTGAGAGAAGTTTTGAATTTTCACTCATGCTGATTATGGCAGCTGAGGCTGCTTCACCCTATTTCCTCTCTCTGTTTGCATAGTCTCTTTAATATGTATCTGCTGGGTTTGGAAATAAATTTTTTCAGGAGCATCTGCATTCTGAACACTGGAATATTTTTACTTGTAAGTATGAAACATTTGTTTCCAGTGACTTAAAGGAAATGCAAAGTGAATTGAATACATAACTGGAGGAAGACCAATTAAGAACTGCACTTGTGTACAGTTTACATCTATACATTTTATAGAGGACTCAATGTTAGTGCCAGGCCATTGAGTATGGTCAGACATTTTTGTGAACTTGGGATATAATAGCATATTTTCAATAAAATCAAATGCACCCAAAGTACTTGTTAGCGTAAGAATTTTCTCATACATAGTCTGGTTAAATATTAATGCCAAGACTTTTGTCATTGCATGTTTTTGTACATAATTTTTAAATTTGGTATTATGTGGGTTTTCTTCATAATT
Organism: Vidua chalybeata; assembly: GCF_026979565.1. Taxonomy (NCBI): domain Eukaryota; kingdom Metazoa; phylum Chordata; class Aves; order Passeriformes; family Viduidae; genus Vidua; species Vidua chalybeata. The sequence goes on from NC_071532.1 coordinate 6,926,473, forward strand.
TAAATGTAGAAATATGAACATCATACTGGCTAAGTAAATTGTCATGTTTTACTGCAAGTAAAATATGCAGTCATGTTTTACTGCAAGTCTGTACAGTGTATTCTCAGGACTGTGTACCAGCAGCTATCTGTTCAATATTTAAATAAAGGAATTGCATTTTTGCATTGGAAAGTTTGACAAAAATTGAACTCCCCTGAGAGGTACTGTTCACTGCAGTGCACTAATTACATGTAGTCTTTAATATGTGCTGGGACAATAGCAGCATAATATTCTTCTCTACTATTAGATTGGTAAAGGAATGTTAGAAATGCCTTCTGGACTTACTTTCCTTTTTAATTTAATTCAGTATCTTGTTGGCCAAAAAAAGTAAAGTTGTGTGTTTCTATTTTTGTGTGTACATTCAAAGAGATCCATTTAAAGACATCCTGTGTGTCACAGTAGTGGTCTTGATAATGGGTAGTTGTATATGATGATGATGAACTTTTCAGCTCAAGTGAGTACTTCAGTCACAGATTTGTTCTTAAACTAGCAGATCATATCTCAGTTTAGTGGTGCCACTGTGTCAGTTAATACAATAAACTTACTACATCAGTACAGAAGAAATGAGTTTTCACAAAAGCTTTTATATCTTTCATATAAATGTAAATGAATTTACCGTATCAGTCTAGTTCTGATAGCTGAGTCAGAGCTGAATTCAAAAAGATGAGAATTTAAATATACTATATAATCCCTTTATTTTAACTTTGACTTAAATATGTAGTTTTTTGTATTCTGTCTCAGAGTTACTTTCTGAGTTTCTACTCTTCAAGTGAGTCCATTTGATCTAATAGCTGCCAAAGAAGAAAAAACTTTTTCTGCTCCTATCACAGTGGTCACTTGTACCAACCAAAGTGCTCCTTTGTGGAAAATAACTCGGCTTGCTTTATATTCCCCAGCTTGTGAACACATCTTAAATACTGAGGGAGTATGTGTATACTTTTCTATTCAAGGATAGTTCAAGCTAAGAAGCATGTGGGTATATTCAGCTTTTTTCAACTGCATCTTGAGATTTTCATAAATTTTCTGAATTAGTAATTTTTAATAGGGACAGTGACCTTTCATGCTCTTGTAATTTGAGTTATGGATTCATCACTTAAGATTATGTAGCACAAATGGAAGTGAATCAAATAGTGGATTAAACCTAATAATTTCTCTGCCCCGTAACAGCTTACAGACCTTCAATTTATTTCAAAAGAGGTCTGTCCTTCTTCAAAAACATTATTCCTATGCTGTCGAGGATGAAAGGGACAGTTTGACTACTTATTTTGGCTCTTTTTCTTTTCCTTCTCTCACTGTTAGAGAACAGAGTAATAAAGATTTATTGTTGGTGATGTTTCTGTGATTTCATTTTGGGGCAGAAGTGCACAGTTTGGCTTTTGGAGGCATCTTTGCAGAAGCTTTTGAATTTGGAATTAAACTTGAACCTAGTGATGAAATTAAACTTAAACCTAGTACCTTAATCAGGTATCTGATTAAGATTCAGGTTGTTTTAGTAAATTGTATCTGAAGATAAGAGGCTATTTACAGCCCGTTTTAAGTTAAAAAATATTATAGTTAATCACAGTTACTATCTGCTGCATTTCTTATAAAATTTCCATTAACAGGATGCATTCTCCTTGTGAACGGTAGTCGTGTACAAAATGCAACTCTAGAAACTCAATTAATTTGTGTTCTTTAATTTTAGATCTGAATAAAAAAGCAATCCATCTGTTTTAAGTCACAATTATACATGATTAATTTCTTATTATAATAAGAATATGTTGAATATTGAAAGACTGGAAAATAAAGAATCATATTGTTTCTTTATTCTTAATTATTTGTGAGCTATTTTTCTCACCCAGTGATAATTTTTTTGTCTCCTGGGATGTTTATTTTTTCCTCTGTCAGGGACATTGGCAAATGCTTTGTTTTGCTGTGGAAAAAATATTCAGTTTTTAATATTTTATCAATTCCATTGGGCTGAAGGTGCTAGCAGTAACTGATCACCAGTCCTCAGGGTCTTGTCTTCTTCCTTGTCATGTGGGATCATTATAAATTATGTATAACAGTAGATGCTGCTCAGTAAATATCTAATATGTGATAGCTGTTTTTGGCTGAAATTACTTTTTCACTTGAGCAATTAATTAAGCTGTATTTTTTAGGTTTATGATGTGACTCTTCTATAATAGGAACAAATATCTGGGTGCATTGTAAATGTCTGAGCTGTACATGAATCACAGCTTATTTTTTTCTTTCTGAATGCTGGAGAACTTTTTAATTCATCTGTGACCAGAGTAGTGTTTCCCAGTTTTGTTTTGCAGAATCTTACATATTGTGTCATCATCTCATCTTGCCCAGATGTATCCATACTTGAAATTTTTAGACAGCATCAATATTGACAATGTTTTTTTTCTGCAGGGAAATGAGATTTTACATCTGCTTTCTTCTTTAGACTTGCAAGTTGCTGTATTTGGGAAAATACATATAGCAATCTATGTATTGTTTTTTCTTACAAACAGTGTGGTGTCTTTTTGGCTCTGGAGAAGGCATTTGATGACATGGAAAAGGACTAGTTATGCAGCTGTCACAAAACTTATTTTCCATTTCTATTAGCACCAGGAGAAAAGTGTGCTCCTTGAAATACACAGGAATACTTGCTGACATTGCCTCTGCTTCATGGATTGTCAGGCCTTAGCCCTTTTACACAGAAAAAACACATTTGTCTTGAAAGATTGTGTGTGTGTGGAGACATTCACAATTTCTATTGTTGTAATCTTCCAGGCCTAGAAGCCAATAGGATTCTGTTTCAACTTGAAAATTGAACTTTTTAAATACTAAAATAGATTTCAAAGCTATAATTACCTTTTTTTATTGCATAGACTATTGTGTACTACACAATACATTACTTTATCCAAGGCTGAAATCTCCCACTTGAAGTCCTGCTGAATGGTGCTTCAACCTATAGATGTCTGTACAGTGTGGCCCAAAGGAATTTTGAATAATTGAAATTATGTGCTGTGAATATTTCTTACATTTAGTTACTACTGGCAGCGTTTCTCTTCCATTGCATGATATTTCAGCTGCTTAGGTTTACTGAATTGTCAGGGGTCTGGAGTTTTTATTCTGCAAGGTTCAGCTTATTGAAAGGTCTGCTGGAAGGTTTTCAGTTTTCTGTTCTTTAGCTGTACTGAATGCTGTGGAGTTTGAAATTCTCCTTACCATTGTGAACGGTAGCACATAGCTTGCTTTCAGACAACTTGACTTTGTTACATTCTTAATTATGTTCTTTCTGTGGTATAGTTCAGCTGTTTGTCTGGTTTCCTTCAAATAACGCCTTCACAGATTTCCTCAACAGTAAGCTTAGAATGCTTAATAAAAGTAAAGAAGTCATGTTTAAAATGTAAAATCAAAAGAATTCTAAAAAATTGCTCTTCCTTTTGTGTGATATTACACAGAAGAAGTTACATTAAATATGGTTTAGAAAGAGACAGAAGAGGGGTATTTCTTGCACATCCTAATAAATAGACTTTTGTCTTTTATAGGAACAAACTTTGGCTCTGAGGAAGGAAGGGATAGGTGTTGTGTTAGATTCTGAGCTGCCTCATCTCATTGGCATTGATGACGATCTTCTCAGTACTGGTATCATCTTGTACCACTTGAAGGTAAATACACATCTGAGTTTCTGTAGCCTTTATATGCCTTGTGATTCTTTTCAGTAGAAAAATTACAGTATTGATTTGCTATCTATATATAGTGCTCATTACATTACTATGGTAAGAAAAGCTCTTCATGCTTGTCTGCTGCAGTAAGAAAAGCTCTTAAGAGGTTGGAAATGATGAAATTAAAGTATCTGTTTAGGTTTATCCTGAGAGTCAACTGGTTACCCAGCTATAGGTGTTTCATATTTTTATCTGTGTGTTTTGGTTTGTTATTAACAATGTTATAAAGCTTGACCTTAAAAACTAAATCTAGATTGTCTCAAAACTATAAAGGTTATGCACTGGACAGTTAAAACTTGAATTTGCTTATAATGGTATAAAATAAAGACTGTGAAAGCATTTTGAAAATGCTACATGATTCCTTTTTTTCATGTATGTTTAAATATATATTTCATTCTGGTTGCCCTGAGAAAGTGGAAGGATAAATTATATTCTTGTGGGGGAGATAAGGAGATTCCAACTGGAAATAATGTGTATTTCTCTCTTAATTAGGAGGGCCAAACATACGTTGGCCGAGAAGATGCTACAACAGAACAGGACATTGGTATGGAATTTGGCATTTTTATATTCTTTCTTCTTCCAGTATCCTAATATGTGAACTAAGCTTCATACGTTTTTTTCCCTTTTTCAGTTAGTTGTTCTGTGGTTTGTGTATTTTAATTTTTAGAAAATCTGAAAGCTGAATTGCATGTGATTTGCTTCAAAGAGCATGCCTTCTAGCATAGCTTGTGGGCTTTAAGTATGTTCGTATACCTGTTACTAATTGATTTCTTTCTTCTCTTGAAATAGCATCATGTAAAAATACTGTCCTTTTTTGTATAGTACCTGTCGCAATTACTGAAAAATCATTCTCTTAACCTTTGTACAATGACAGCATTGTTAGACTATTATAAGTAAGATAGTCTTGGGACTTCAGATTTGAGTTTAAAAAAATTCTGAAAATTGGTAAAAATCTACTGGTTTTTCTGTTGATTTCTTACCAATGCAACTAACTGCCAGATCTGGACTGTCCTATCACATAAGCTTTACATAAGTTCCTGGAAGGCAGTTTCATTAAGTAAACTGCATCCTTTAACTCTTGGGTGAGAATCTGAGAATCAAATAACTTGGTTTGGTAAATTTTCATGGGCCAAAAGTTGTCTGGATTTAAATTACTCTAATAAATTCCATGAAATTACCAAACTTGTGATGCCTTGTGGTATTAATACCCATAATCACACATTATTTGAAGGAAAAATGGAAAGTAGCATAACTGATTGATAAAAGCCCTGAATGCCATTGGACTTAAGAACTTCAGCCATCCTTTTGTCTAAAATGACATCTTCTATCCTGTCTTTTCAGATTTAAGCATGATTGCCCTAAGGTCTGCAAGTTTTCATTATTTCCTTGTGAAACTGGTTAAAGCATCTCTTTCTACAAATATGTGAATTGTACTTTTCTGTTTTTTATTGGAAAGAAAGGAGCATTTGCTTATCAAGCATCAAAGCACAGGAATAAAGACCATTACACACACAAAAAAAAAAGCAAAACCAACCCAGCACACTTCTTTCCACTAGAATAAAACAATAAATATTTAAGGCATGCAGGATGTGATAAAGGGAGAAAACATTGTCCAGAGTAAAGAGAAGATATACTCTCTGATATGTAGTGCAATGTGTTCTTAATAAATTATTATTAGCATGTTAATCTTACTAGTTGTGTGGAGTCTAATTATGTTATCTTATTTCTTTGTGTTTAGTTCTTCATGGCCTTGATCTGGAAAGTGAGCATTGCATCTTCGAAAATCTCAATGGTACTGTGAACCTCATCCCACTGAATGGAGCACAGTGTTCTGTGAATGGCATTCAGATTACAGAACCCACACACCTCAACCAAGGTATTACCTAGCATAATGTCATTGTTTAGGTAACCTCTTTGCTTCTTCCTGGCAGCAGCACTGTAAAAAATCTGCATGTTTATAAATGGATTATTGTTTAATTAATTTTAATTTAATGTCTTCTCAACTACAATCCAAAACCACCAGGAAAACCTCATAGTGTTTTTGTTGTCAAAGAATTGCCATATAGTGAAAAGAGAATTCATTTTTAATTTCAACCACTTCTGTCGTGGTTTGAAAGACAGGTGTCTGCCAAGGAAGGCAGGAACCTCCTTTGGAATGGAGAATATGATCCCCTTCCCTCTGAATTAGTATAACTTTGAAATTACGGGGCTTTCATGCAAAGATATGGGGAAAGGAATGACAGCTCTTTAGCAGTACGTACAGGGATAACAAGGCAGACAAACAAGGCCAGCAGCAGCACAGACGCAGTCCCAGCCTCTCGGGGCTGCAGGCACTTTCCCCTGCGGTGCAGTTCCGGGCACAGCCGGCAGGGGCGCTGCTGGCTCCCGGCCGGGCAGGGCGGGTGCGATGATTCCCCCGCGCCTGCAGGGGGCGCTGCGGAGCGAGCTCGGCCGCGTCTCCCTCACGCGGCAATGGCGGGCGGGCCGGGTGGCAAAAATGGGCTGCAGCAGGAACCTTGGAGAGGTTGCTGGAACAGCAACAGCTGGGGTAGCAAGCAAGAGGGTAGCAGAAACTCAGCAGCTGTAGCAGGGGCCGCAGGGTGTCCCGGCAGGCAGGTAGTGTGAGTTAGAGTGCAGTGAAAAAGCCTAAGGCAGTGGCAGAAGGCAGCGGATCTGGGCATTGGTAGTTGGGCTCCTCTGCGCTTTCCCAGGAGGCGTCGGTCCCGGTCTTTTCCCTTGAGGCACCTGAACAAATGGTGAGGGTCCTTTTCAAGTGAGGCAGGGTGCCAATAAGGTCCTAGCTCAATAGCTGCTCTCAGGAGCAAAGGCTCACTCACCTGTGGCAGGAGAAACCAGGCAGGGCTGGGGTCCAGCAGTGGCAATGAATTCTCCCCCACCTCAGGCAGGAGTTCGACTTTTTCCTCTGAAGCTGAGAGAGCAAGAGAGCTAGGAGATGCACCCAGGCCCCCTTTTCCCCAGCCAAATTCGTTGGTATCTCTGTCTGCTCCTCCAAGAGAAACCTCAGATAGGAGAAGTGCAGTGCCCTCTTCCCCTGAGCTTGGCAACTGCTTTTGTCTCTTAAGTACCAGTTGTTATTGTTTCTTAGCAACAAAATGGGAGAAAATTCCTTAAGAGAAAGAAACAAAAGGAAAAATCCTAAACCCCAACAACCTAATAATCTTGGTTATGATTTGATAGTTACCGTTTGATTCTGTAAGTTTTTACACAAAGTGAACTCCATGCCAGATTGCTGTTATGTTAAAAGAAAAATAATATAGATATCTACAGGACTAAAAGAATGCCAGAGACACCCCTGCCCCTCTCCCCAAGTTTCAGGTTAGTCCTACTTAATACTACTGCCAAATTCTCATGTACAACAGGAGATTGAGCTTGAGTATCTGTTTGCTGCAGCTATAGGAAATGACAAAAAGGCGGACGCTAACCCTTAGGAGGTTTAAAGAACAACAATTTTAATGTAAAAGCTTTAAAATCTGGAAATTAAGAAGCAGCCAGGACAGCTGAGAACAAAGATACATTGTGTTGGCCTGGAAAGGACTGACTGACAAGTGAGCTGGTGAGTGCTGCAGGAGAGCTGCTCGATGTTTTATCTTCCAGGAGCGCCCAGAATATCTTCCCATTTAGCAAGGAACTGAAAAAGCCTTGTTTAGGAGTGAGGCTGTGACACAGCTCAGCTGCTGAAAAACAGTCTCACATTGCTTCTCTGAAAAGATTTCAGTGAAAGCTTAGGATAACAAAAGTAGAATGCAGTGTTAAACAAGGGGATTCTTGCATCCTTTCTGAACTCTAACAAATACTCTATAAAGACTGCTTGCAGAAAGCAAGGTGTAGAGAGATAGCATTGACTTATTTTTTTTAGAGTGCCTATTTCTTCATGCAAAGAGAAAGGCATACGTGCTTGTTTCTATTACAGGGGGAAAAAAAATAAAAGCCCAGCCTCCTTGGTCTTAGGTTTGAGTAAATCTAAGCATAAATTCCTAACAACAGAAACATTGAGATTAATAGCAAATAACACTGTAAACAGTAAAAACTGAGTTGTTATGAATCATCTTTACTTTATCCTGCAGCATTTTACAGGTAGAAAATATTCAGTGTGCCTCAGAAAAAAGTAAGAGTTTGGATGCTATTTCCCTCTTTCAGATGCATATTACAACTTGATTTTTGTCCTGCAAAAAGTGGAGACATGACTTTTTTCCCTCATAAATTTCTTTAGACAAAAATTTGCAACTCAAAGGGGAAAGGGTTGCTAGGGTTGCTGAGTTGTGAAAACCAGCTGCCTAAGCTGACCTTTTGTGTGTAAGGAGACTGAGTCTGAGAGGAAGGTGACATTAGGTGTACAAAACTAATGAAATCACTAGTTCAAGGACTCGTGTGGAATCTATTTATCCCAGCTGTGTTAGCATTTAGTCTCACAGCATGAATTGACAGGGTCCTTAAATACCTGCTTTTAGGTAACACTGATTAACTGCTGATGTATTTAAATGTTTCCGTTCATCATTAATAGCTGTTCATTTGAAAATGTGTTAAATTTTTAGACCATAATGGTGTTCAAAAATAATAAGAGGCATGGCAATTAATTGCCACTTCCTTCTATGGATTTCTTTGATCATTTGCAAATTCTGGCTAATGTGGTGTTTTTGTAAAGGTAACGGAGTTAACATTCACAATTACAGTCTGTCATTTACCTTAAATATATCCTCACCTCAGAACATATTTTCAGGGGTTTGGGCCAAACTGTCAACCCTTCTGTTATTATTCTGATAACCCTAGGAGTTATTCAAATGACCCATCATTTAGGACTGACTCTCATATGCTTCCTGTCAAGTCTCTCTCTCCTGTCTTCCTTGAAATTTATGAAGATAGGGACACATATCTGTAACTATTAATTCTGAAAATCTAATTAATTTGTTTACATTGCTTCCACCTAGTGAAGTGGTCAGAAATGTTTGCAATTAATTACTTTCATCTTCACTTGAAAGCAGCTGAAAGAATTTCTTACAGATTTATGAAAGGTAATTATTTTTGAGATTTGACTGAGGTAAACTGCAAATGTAATCCAAAATTGAGGTATTGTGCAGAAAGCAATAAGTGATTGTAGTGCTTTTTGCCATTTATTTGCTAAGACTTTATTACCTAATTTGAGTTGATATTCCTAATTAAGCTAATTTTAAGAGAAGCATTCCTTGCTAAGGACATCATGTCATCAGATGGTAAGAATTTGTAGTGATGAGTTTAAGAACAGTTTTTTCATAAGTGTAACAGAGTCCTTTATAAAACTGCTTTGTACTGACTGACAGATAAATGCTTGATTCTGAGGTGGTGAACTTGGAAGACTTCCATGTTATGACAGTAGTGAGACATCACTCCTTATAACAATATACTTCTTGGTAGGGAAGTATTAATCTTGGTACCATTGTCTTTAAAATACAATAAGAATTGCTCAGGATCTCTTTATTTGTGACTATACCTTAACTGATTAAACATAATAATTGATGTGCATTGACCAAAATGAATTATTCAAAGTTCTTCCATCAGAAAAATAACTGTTGGGTATTAAAGTCTAATAATCCTGTTTTGAATAACAATAAGCTTCATTGTTCCACGTGGAGAAGAAAAATGTGAGAGTGCAAATAATGGAAATCTGGAGCTTTTAGAGTAGCTGGATTCAAACCTGACCAGTGATCAGTAGCAGATGGACAAGTTTGTTCTTGGTCACATTTATGGATGTTCCTGTTAAATCTACATCTGCTGGTGGCTTCCAAAGCAGTACTGTTAAAGAGTATATAGATCAAATTGGGGCAGCTGCTTCCTCTCCCTATGCTTATTCTTTAACTGAACTCCATGAACATGATTGACCTTGAGTCAGTCATTTTCATGCAGTGGGTGAACATGTGTGGGTTTCAGTTTTGTTTAAGTAGGAAGAGGAAGGAATAACTGAATGCATCAGTTAAGGTAGCTGTGACTATGCACGGTTATACACTTGTCAAAATGCATTTTCATTTAGTTCTTGCTTAATGGAAGTCTTTGCTTACACATTGCATGTCTCAAAAATTACCTGGTACTTCCAGCTGCAGAATGTTGTCAGTTAGTGGTGTGTGTTTTTTTCATCAGGTGCTGTTATATTACTTGGAAGAACCAATATGTTTCGCTTTAACCACCCTAAAGAAGCTGCTAAGCTAAGAGAGAAAAGAAAGGTGAGATGAAATCAGTGTTTGGTAAAACTTTTCACAACTTTATTTCTAGTATAGACATGTCTTGACTGTTGTAGGATGCCTTTTTTCATTCTCTTCATGTGCTTTACTTAATATTTCATTAAAGTAAGAGTTTTTAAGCATGTCTAATACTTTTATTTTATGGTCTGTTGTTAGAGTGGACTGCTATCTTCCTTCAGCTTGTCTATGACTGATCTTTCTAAATCTTGTGAGAATTTGTCAGCAGTTATGCTTTATAATCCAGGGTGAGTATATTCTAAAATACAGTTGCTGTAATTCCAGTCATTCTTCATTTTAGCTGTTTGAAATGTTGCAGAAGCATTATGACAAAAGCAGTTCAGCAAAATAATGACATGGCAAATTTTATGTTTGTATTTTTTTCAGAATTACAAGTTAACTATTTTTCCTGAGAAAAATGCATTTTGAATTGAAAATTAAGATTTCTTGAGTTCATATAATACCAATACAAGCATAAAAAGGCTGAGAAATTAATGTCTTGTGTTCTCTTGAGTAAGTGGCCAAATTAAAATATGGAAAAAAAGTTTTATTATGCAGTTACAATGACATAGAATGCATATGGTAGAGAAACTGTTTTTAGGGATTTTTTCACTGTCCCTAAAGTGACTTACAGAGAATTGGTGGTGTTTTGTTCTAATTTTTTTTTCAATAGCTAGGGCCTGTGTTTTGAGTATGAGACGAGGAGATTTAACACCTATGTGCTTTTGAAAAATTGACTGTAAATTGAATTATATCCTTGGATAGTGCAGCTTTATTCCCAAGTTTTACTTGGGAATCTCTCTTTATCCTTTAGGAAGATTGGACAGGTAATAATAACTTCTAGTTAAAGGATGTCTGAAAGACAGGGAGTGTGTTTAATAACACTGCTTCAAATGTGACTGTTAGTCTTTTGCTACTGAGCTAGTTACAGAGATCTCAAGATTGTGAACTGGTTGCTAATAAAGGACATTCTATTTTCAGATAGGGATGATAAAGAAGATAAAAAAAACCCCATAATATAAGTATACTTTTCTATTTCTTCAGCTTTTAAAACAAGGAATCTAAAAACTTTCAGTGACAGTTTCTAGTATTATGTTTTTTGTGAGTTGGGGTCCTGGCTGTTGTTACCTCTGGTTATTGTTGAGCTATCCTGGGCTTTTCCCTGACTGATAATGTTATTCTGCTATAATATTGTTACGAATACTTGTATTATACTGGATTGTACTGTCCTTAACTCTGCAGTCAGCATAGAGTAGGACAGATTGTTTCAGCATTGCCTCACTAGTCTCTCAGATTTACAGCAAAATGTAATGGCATGGACAAGGCCCAGTTGAAGGTGTGCTTAAAAATTATTTCCCAGCCGAAGCAGTCTTACTGTCTTCAGATAATGCCAAATTCATGCCTTACAGAAAGGAGTTTTCCTTTTATTAAAAAAGCCCACCAGAAACAGAGAGAATATGGAGAGTTACTTGATTGTCTGGTAGATGATGGAATAGATTGCAAGTTCTTCTGCTTATTTTTTTTTCTTATCAGTTTGCATCTTGCCTTGCTTTTCTGGAAATCAAACAGTATGGATAATATTATTAGATTGTTAATGTACACAGCAATTTTTCAAAACACTGCCATTTTTCCCATTTAACATTTCTTGTGAATTTTCCTTTCTTGGATATGATTGAGAGAGTACTCTTGCTCTTGAAATTGTGAATAACATTAGGTGAAATACTCATAATGTTCCTGAACACTTAATGCCTGTGTTTTATTAAACTAAAAACTGTAAGCAGAGGGTTAATTATTGATACTCTCCCACTAGTCTGCATTCAGTTTATATTTATGAACTGTCTTGGATGAATAGCTATTTTTTTTTCTGCTTAATTTGTGAGCACAAGAAAGGATTATGCTTAAGGCTCATAATACATAAGGAATGCCAGGTCACTTGTTTGTGAGCAGTAAAAACTATCTGAAGTTGTTTTGTACTCACTGTAATGTGCATATTTTTCTGAGTGAGGAAGCTTCTGAATCATAGAATCATGTGGGTTGGAAGGTGTTGCAGCAGAGGCAGACAGAGACACCTGTTTCTTTGTGTACTATGCCGAATCTTTACTGCACACAGCTCATATTTATATGGCTATCAGAAGGCACCATGTTTAATTTCAGTTGGTCAGCAATTCATTGCAATGCAGTTCATTGGTTGGTCATGGCTAGTGTACATGTCCATCAAAACTTTCTTCTCTAATGATGTTTACATACTTGTCGCCTGGGTAAAGAGCAATTTCTCACAGATAAGAGCCTTTCTCCTCACAGGTACAATCTGTTCCCAAAAGAATAGAGTGATATGTAAGTTGATTCTCACTGTTACAATTCCTTTCTCAAGGGAACTTGTCAGGCTAGCTGTTGGCTATACTTAGCCAAAGTAGCAAGGCCTGAACCATGATTTTGTAAGGCGTTTCTTTTGTAAGGTTTTACCTATATGTGACAGGAAAGGATCTTTAAAAGTCACCTAATTCCAACCTCCCCTGCCCATGAGCAGGGACATCTTTGCCTAGACCAGGTTGCTCAGAGCGCCATCCAGCCTGATCTTGAATGTTTCCAGGCACAGGGCATCTACCACCTCTCTGGGTAATTTTAACTTGCGCTACCTTCATTGTAAAAAACTTCTTTAAATCTATTCTGAATCTACCTTCTTTCAGTGTATAACCTTTACCCCTTGTCCTATTGCAGCAACTTGTCCTATTGCTGCAAAATCTGTCCCCATCCCCTTTCAAGTACTGAAAGAGTGAAGCAAGCTCTCCCTGGAGCCTTCTTTTCTCCAGGCTGAACAATGCCACTTCTCAGCCTGTCTGCATAGGAGAGGTGCTCAGCCCTCTGAGCATCTTTGTGGCCCTCAATTGGACTTGCTTCAACAGTTCCATGTCCTTGCTGTCCTGGGACCCCAGAGCTGGGCACAGCACTCCAGGTGGGGTCTCACCTGAGCAGAGCCTTGGGACAGAACCACCTCCCTGGATCACTACCCATACTGCTATGGATGCAGCCCAGGACACATTTCATATAATTGAGACCATACATAAGAATATACATGGTTCATGCCATGTGGCATTAGTGTTGTCCTAATAGATCAGTGATTTTAAAATACCAAACACCTGTGTGTCCCCTTCCCCCCCCCAAAAAAAAAAAAAATCCAAAAAACAAACCCATCAAAAAAACCCCAACCCTGCAAAAAACTCCAAACCTCAAATGTTACTGTTCTGTCTGCTTTTATACTGCTGCAAAGGCAGCCTCTGAAGGTTGCACTGCTGTCTACCTGAGCCCTACAAATCAGTAGAAGAAAGCACCTTCTGTAATTGATGCATCTTTATGGACAGCAGTTAGGCAACAGCAGCTTTTCAGCTTAGGCTGGGGTACCCTGACAATTTAAAATATGTTTATGTTGATGCTAATGCTGTTTTTTTGACATCTCCTCTTCAAACAGCACAGGAATTTTTCTGATTGTGTTTTGAATAAAGCAGACTCCAAACCCTCTACTTCCAGCTAAGAATACTGCCAAGCAAGTGGTGTGCTATAGTGGTTATTCTTCTTAGTGGTGACTATGTTCAGCCTGGATGAAACATTCAATAAATCATCTTTCTGATTATCAAAGGCAGGGTAATTGTACCCAAGGAATGGGGTGGAGCATCTTGCATTCTGGAAAAGTGCAGAATGAAAAAGAATATCCTACACTAAATCTAGTTTGTTGGGGATTGTTTATTTTTTTGTTTTATCAGGAGCAATGCTATGACCCTTTCCTACAACAGATTGGAGTATCATTTTCTCTCAACATGGTGTTATACTGCTGACCACCAGTGCGGGCCACGATTCAGTAGCTGGCCCTTTGGGTTTTTTTCTGTGCAGTTTTTGTGGCTGACTAGCATTCTGTCTGTTGTTAATTTAGCCTTTCCTTCCAATTTCAGTATTAATAACCTAAAGAGGTAGCTAAATTTGCAACTTTTGTAGGTTGCAATAAAGATTCTGGTAAGATCTAGCATCTTTAGCAATCAATGGCAGAAGAGCCTGTGGGGTATTACTTCAGTTGTGAAAGCAACATGGTGGATCTTTCTTTCTGGATACTTTCCATGTGAAAACCAGCATTGTCCTTAATAGTGTTTTCAGATGGATGGTCTTTTCTTGTGTATGCCTTTTTGTTTGGCTGTTGATTTCCTATATGTGGGAAACTCTTTTGCATAAAATTTTGGCTTAATGTGCAAAATTCTTTTTTCTACTTCTTCTCAGTCTTTGTCTTTAATCTAGTGTCATGGAACACTGCTTCAGATAATGAGCTTTGGATAAAATAGAATTTTGCATGTAGATTTATGTAGATTTCATTTGTGGACCTTTTCTTAGCTACATGATACTGTAACTGTAAAACTACTGATGAGAAACCTTGGTCTTGTCATGAGTTTATGTCATGATCTGGTTACTAAAGTTCTTAGAAGTGCCTCTGCCTGAATTAAGGTGCAAATGAGACCATATAACAGTGACAATAGTATGGGTTTTATTTGATAGTAAATATAAGATAGAGAGAAAGAGAAAGAAAGAAATAAAAAATAGGTGGGGGGGGGGGGGACAAAAAGGGCTTGACAGAGACAGAATAAGGAAAATATCACCACTCCATGAATCTCAACGATGGTCTGTTGATCCTCTCCAGCTGGTGGTCTTGCTGGTGAAGGTCCCCGAAAAAGCACAGAATCCAGTGGGTTGATATGCACTCAGGCTAGTTAGGAAAACTCAGGCACCTCCCTGTTGTGGGGAAGTTTGCCATTGTCTTTGTTGCATCATGTGCAGTCCTGTGGTGCAGGGCTTCAGGAATGACTCTGGGGGGAAGCACTTTGCGGGGTTTTTGATGGATTATCCCCCCCTAGCTGCCTGCCATGAGAATGTCCTGTGGATGTGGCCTGTGGGACTGGGGGTTCCACATCTGGGCCAGTTTGTGTAAGGGAGGATGGGTGTTCAGTGCCTCTAACCAGAGGTTACATCCGAAACCTCCTCCACCCACCCCCGCATAATTTCCGGGGGGGGGAGTCTGTGTAAACCTGGCTTCTGCTGGCAAACTCAGCCAGGGAAGAATATCTGCTGCGTTTGGCTTTTTTGTGGATGCATTCCTCTCCTTCAGCTTCGTTTGTTTTTCCCAGGCCTGAGATGATTGAAGAATGGGTTTTCCCTTTATCTAATCTTAGTGGTTTAACTTACAGTCCAAAGTCCCAGTCAGGTATCTTCAGGGAGGCTTCTTTGGTTGTAGCTTCTTTATGCAGTTTTTGTTATAACAAGCAACATTTTTAATCAATGTTTGAGGCATGAACTACTTCAGCCTCTGACAGTCTAGTATGGGGGGTTTGGTTTGTTATTTTTTTTAACTAATCTCATTAATTGGCATGCTGAACGGCATTGTAACATCTGTAGTCCTGCCAGTACTCAGTCTTTACAAACAGATGTAGTATCAGATTGCACTTTTGTGCTGTGCAAATAAAGCTACTGTAGTACTGTGCGGATAGAACTGACTTCATTTCCCTGCAGCTTATCTACACTGCTGTTATCACTAGATATGACACACTTTCCAGGAAAATGGTGTCTATTTAATTCAACACTGATCAGATTAAGTTCCTTTGTGGCAGATCTACAAAAGAAGAAAAAGTAGATTCTAGTCTTTAATATCTGTGTGTTTCTTTTTAATTTCAAGCTAATATGATTTTTCTATTCACAGCAGTGCTCACATGAATAAAGGAAATAGAGGTTATGTGAAAAAGATTTTTATTAGGATAGACTAAACACAAAAACATCAGTCTTGCATGCGTGCTTCATAAAACTGACAGTGATTTGTTATAACCTCTGTGGTTTTAATGTTTTTCTTTTGTGATGCTGAGGTTTTTTGGTAGCAGCTTTTTAAAGAAGCAAGGTTCCTTCAGTCAGTTACCTGTCCTGCCTCTCCAAATTCTCTTCTGTCCTGAAATAACTTTGAGCCCACAATGAGTTTGAAGCAAATATTCCAGAGGTTTCAAATATATTTAGTTCCTAAATATATTAAGAATATAGGCAGCCAGCTAAGGAAGACTAAGGAAACATTCTTAGCCCTGCAGAAGAAAGGCTGCACTTAGAGAATGGAGACACTGTGAATAACCTCATTGTTGGAGAGCCTTCATTGGAGCTCAGACCACCTTAGGCGTCTCCAGGTAGCAGACATTCTTGTCTTCACAGAAGTATTTAGTGGTCTGCAATGCATTTTTAAAACACCTCAGTGTTGTGTTTGGAGGTTGTTGACTGGAGTGGTAATGATCTGTATTTTACTTTGGAGAAGAACCATTTTCACTGAAGAAAGAACCAGATTTGCACAATTCACTCCTTTTTCCTGAACAACTTTTTGGGCACCTCCAGCTTCATTTCAGTCTAAGGTAAAACTGATTGTCATAACACCACTGTTAAGGGTTTTAGGGACAATTCTTCGAAGAGAAGATCAGAGAATTTTTAATCACCGATCTGTTTTTATACCAGACTGATTGCTGTGATGGTTCATTTCTCTGTATTAGATCTCAGTCAAAAGCTAGTTACCATTTTTACGCTTATAAAAAATATATCTGCCAACATGTGTTTTATAGGACAGTCAAAACACCAAAAGGTTTTGCTCTGGGTTTTGCATGTTATGTTAGCTGATCTAACATTTTCCTTCATTGTGGCTTAACAAAGCATGGGAAGACAGTCAAATTGCTCTTTGCCACCTGTCTAAGGAAAGATGGTCTACATCAAATAGTGCCCAAAGGAAACCTGCGTTTCCACAAGCCAGAGCTATATTCCCCAGGGTCTATATTATTTTGGACTGAAATAATTATGACATTTTATCAGCCAAGCCCTAGGGAAGAAGTGATAGCTAAAAGCTCTGAATTTCAGATAGCAGATCACAGCCAAAGGGAGAAATTTTGTGGTATAGCTTTAATTAAAAAAAAGGGGAAATAAAACCCAAAGCACATCTTAACCCCTGGATTAAGTTTTTGCTTCCTGAAAGCCCCCAAGATTGCTGCTTGTTCCCTTTCAGCACTCTCTGGATTTTGCATCCACTTTGTGGATTTCTGCAGCATTGCTGCTGCACCAATTGTGATCAAATTAAAAATACTAAATTATTGTCATCTATCCTTGTGCTGTAAAGTGCCCACCTTAGTTTAATGCAAATGTGATGGGACTCTTGGTGAGACAGTTACATGAAAGCTGGAATGCCTGGATCTGGGTATAAAAATCTACATTGGCTAATCACTTAGGGATTGTAGAAGACAGTTTTTGAAATGAATTAGTGAGAAATATGGGAAAATGAAATACGGAATTTGTAAAAGTAGTAATTCTCCCTTATTGCAGCCATTAGAAAGATGCTTCTTGAACATGCAGGAATCACGTTTTTTTACAATAGCTTTGTAAATTTACATTATTAGTGTAATATTTGCATATTTCCAAGGGCAATTTCTTTTTGTTGTATGCATTTATATGACTTGAAAAAGAAATACTAAAGATTCCTTATTTTTAGAAACCTATGTATATAATTGTGGTGACGATGTCTTAAGCTGCAGTTTTTGATAAACTTGAAGTTAACTTGTGCAGTCTTGCATTTTTTTTCAATATTTATGGACTGTTTCACTAACCTGCATATCCTTATGCTGTAACAAGCCTGAAATAACTGAATGTGTGTGTATTTGGTTGAGTAATTTAATCCATATATAGGTTCTTTCTGCTTTTTTAGTATTTGTTATTAAAAATTTTCATAAATAAAAGATAAATATTTCATACGAAATGAAGAAAAATACTTGTGTACACCTGTAATGAAAGCTGATATAAAACAATTACATAAACTACTCTCCCATGCTTATTCAGAACCTTGTCAAACTAAATGCATTAAAATCTCAACATCTTTTAAATGAATGGGTTTGAATTGTGTTCTGTGCTTGAATATGCTGTTTGGGGCTGTTTTTCAACCCCCACTGATTACATCCTAGGAATGTTTGGGATTTTCTTCTTTTTCTTAGAAGGAAATGGCAGAACTATTAGCACACACTGCTGTAATTTTGCAGCCCTTTCCCTTCTCAGAAATGGATAAGTTAATAAACCATAGGATGAAGAGAATTACTTTAGCTGTCATTGGCATTTGAAAAATGTTTAGAAAGAATAATTATTTGAATTCTTCTTCTGAGATGTAATATGATAAATGTTCTATGAATCTAACCAATTTAACCTCCAATAAAACAAAGTGCTGTTGATTTTAAAGTATTCTGTACTGCTAATATGTTTTTTCTATCCATTCCTTTTTCAACTGATCACTCTGTTTCCCCCTGCCTCCCATGGCAGTCTTTTCCCTGTAAAAGGACCTATCTGTCTAAGGTAGAGAAATTACATTTCTGTGTATTGATTGCCATGTCTGCATGTAGTTAACTCACAGAGGCTATGCTAATCATTATATGTCTTGCTTCACTTTACTTTTTGAATACTTTTTCCCCAGAAATTATTTTTTTTTCTATTTATACTCATGTCAGCATGATACCTAATTTGTAACCTTAATGAGGGAACTATTTTCTGTTCTTGTAAGAAGTAGTCTTACAAAACTTCATTTGTATCATTATCATCTAAACAGACAGAAAATTGCATCATGTCTTCCTATTTTTGTGATACTCAGAAACAACCTTTTTGCTATATTCTTTATTTTTTTAATTAGGCTAGAATTCGAGAGACAGCAACGAGAGGAGCTTGAAAAATTAGAAAGTAAAAGGTAACATGTTCTCTGTGGTATTCATGTGTGTATGTTTGTCTATATATACAAGTTATAAATTCTTTTGCATCATGAATTTGGAATCACAGTGTTATTCAGCAAGCAGACAATCCTGAATAGCTGAATTGGAGCTGATATTTAACAAAGAAACTCTGGATAGATTGTACAGATACAATATATTAATTACCCTTGCTCTTTATTTTCATGGTTTTACTTTAAAAGATGGCAAATTACTTTCTTAATTCATATCTCTTTTTTTATGGTTTATTTGTCTTTGGATTGAAGTGTGATAGGAGAGACTCATGTGTTATATTCTGTTTTTCTCATATCTAATTGTGGTGTGGAACAGGCATACCAATCATGCTTTTCAGAACATTATGTGCAAGTTGGTTTGAAATTCAAAAGAAAGCATTGATATTAGCTGGCAAACTGAGTTTATTGTTTTGGCTCATCATAGCTGCTAAGACTATGGAAGTGATAGCTGTGCCTTGTTACAGATCTCAGCACTGATTAGATTCAAAAGCTGAAAACCTTTCTGCCTTCTCAGCTTTAGATGGTGTGCTCCATTTTGATAGAGCTCTTTATGCAGTTGGACTAAGTGAAGTAAACTCAGAAAAATCCTGAAGCTCTGAAGCACTGAAAGATACTATTCAGCAACTAATGCTACACGGGATCATTGATACTTACTGGGTTTTTTTTATGTTGGTGGAATTTGAATTCAGATTTTGCAGAAATTGATTTGCTTTAATTCTTTACTTTAATTCTTCTGACTTCTGGCAAAATAGCCAGTTGACTTGCAGGTTGTCTTTAGTTGTATAGAGATAATGGTAACCCTTAAGTAAGAGAGATTACACAGAACATAATAATTTGTCAAATCTTACAATCCTGTTTATCAGTAATTCAGTTTGAAATACATAAGTGAAAACATTGCTTTAATTCATCTGTTGGCTTAAATTTGGTGAGGCAAATTGCTAATCAAGTCCTTCTATACAAGTTTTTGTGCATGAGAATACATGTATGTAAAAAAAATACGTATTTACTCTGCACTGTGTGCATGGATATGTTCTATTAATATTTTTATTTGATTTGACAGAACTAATACAGTCTAATTTTTTAATAACACAAGTGCTATATAACATGTCTTCATATAACTTTATATATCCACAGCTTTTTATACTGACACAGACTATATGAATCTCGTTTTGATTTGTCTCATGCATTGAGTTATTTCCAAGCAATGAAGGATCTTAACCTGTAGCAAAACAAAACTATTAAAAAAATAAATGGTTATATATAGTCAAAAATCTTAGTCCAAACCTTTTTAACTTCATGTAAATGTTTTACTGTAGGAAACAAATAGAAGAGATGGAAGAAAAACAAAAATCTGACAAAGCAGAACTTGTAAGAATGCAGCAAGAAGTAGAGTCACAGCGCAAAGAGACAGAAATAGTTCAGCTGCAAATACGAAAACAGGAGGAGAGTCTGAAACGAAGAAGTGTTCACATTGAAAGCAGGTTAAAGGATTTGCTGGCTGAAAGAGAAAAATTTGAAGAGGAGAGATTGCGGGAACAACAGGAGATAGAGCTTCAAAAGAAAAAGCAGCAGGAAGAAATTTTTGCCCGGGTCAAAGAGGAGTTGCAGCGACTACAAGAACTTAATCATAATGAAAAAGTAGAGAAAATGCAGATTTTTCGTGAACTAGAAAAACTGAAAAAGGAAAAAGATGAGCAGTACCTTAAGCTGGAATCAGAAAAAAAGAGACTTGAAGAACAGGAAAGAGAACAGGTGATGCTGGTGGCTCACCTAGAGGAACAGCTTCGAGAGAAGCAGGTCATAATAGAGCTCCTGAAGAGAGGGGATGTCCAAAGACTAGAAGAAGAGAGAAGAAATCTTGAAGAGATCAGAGAATCTTTTTTGAAAGTCAAGGAAGCCCGATCTGAAGGTGATGAAAGCCATGAAGAATTTGAAAAAGCACTGCATGATTTTGTAGAGTTTAAAAGAAAACAGCTGGAACAGCTGACTGTTTTGGAAAAAGATTTAATTCAACAAATGGATCACCTAGAAAAGGAAATAGCAGATGAAAAAAGAGCTCTGGAGAACTTAAAATTTGCACATGAAGAACATATAAATCTCAAGAGAGATGATGAAAACTTTATGGATGCCATACTCAAGGCTGAAGAAGTTGACAAGATAAAGCCAGTGGAATACAGGCTCCAGTCTAAAATACGCCAGCTTGAGTACCTGAAGAGTAATCATTTGCCAGCTCTGCTGGAGGAAAAACAAAGAGCTTCTGAAGTACTTGACAGGGGCTTGCTAGGGTTAGATAATACTCTCTATCAAATAGAGAAAGAAATAGAAGAAAAAGAAGAGCAGCTTGCCCAGTATAGGGCTAGCACAAATCAGTTGCAGCAACTACAAGAAACCTTTGAATTCGCAGCCAATGTAGCCCGGCAGGAAGGAAAGGTTCGGAAAAAGGAAAAAGAAATCCTTGAATCAAGGGAAAAGCAGCAGAGAAAGGCACTGGAGCAAGCTGTTGCTAAGTTAGAAAGGAGGCATTCTGCTTTGCAGCGTCGTTCCACCATAGACTTTGAAATTGAAGAGCAGAAACAGAAGTTGGCCACCTTGAACAACAGCTGTGGTGAACAGGCAGGGCTGCAGGCTAGTCTGGAAGCTGAACAGAAAGCTCTTGAGCAAGACCGAGAACGGTGAGTGCTGCAGTACCTTCCATTTATCAGAACCTGTCCACAAAAGGGGAATAATCTTACACCTTGGATGTTGAGAGCACAATTTGTTCAGTGTCCCAGTACTTGAGTTTCTTCATGGGTTTCAAGTAGTTTACCCAAAACTGTAACTCTACTGCTTTTTAAAGAATTTTTGCTCACTGATGAAGTTCTGGTATGTTTGGATACTTATCCCATCCTCAGCAGGATATTATTTGCATTAGCCATCATAGTACTTAAATTGTTTTACTTACGTAGAAAGCTCAGACATCCTTATGTTCTTCCCTTACAGCAAATGCACTAACAACTTTTTTATTTAAAATTATTTCTGTATAACGTTTTATTTTCTTTATTAGTAACAAGTTAGATGTTTATTCAAGATTTGGAGACTGTTACCAAGTGTCCCTCTCAACTGGTGATATACTGAACCCTTCTGGCATTAAAAGTAAATGGGGGTAAATGTTTAATTTTTTAGTAGCCCTGGTTTCAAGGCTAAATAAAAATAAGCTATATCCGTGTAAAATTTGATGTTGCTTTTTAAGCTTATTGGAAAATACACAGAGGCTTTAATACTGCCCAGTGTGGTGACAATCCCTTTTAGGTACAGAAGCAATGTCATCAGTTATACTCAAGATATGTTGCATAACATTTAGCCTAAATATGGGAGGCTCAGAGAAAAGTCAGTCAGGTAGGGAAGGATCTTTCTCTGTGGAAGAAGAGGAAGAAATATTTTGGGTTTTTTTTGACCTGAGTAGAAATTCACTAAGATTAATGTGTTCAATCCCTGCAGTATGGAAAAAGTGCAGAATTGCCATTTTTAAATGTGCTACCTGATTTGCTTATACTGGAGCTTTAAAACCTGTGACTGTCAGGGAAGAAATGAGGTATTTTTTTTCTGTGGTAGCATTTGTCATCTGTTTTTCAAATATTTCACTAATATATCTGAATATTTTTTCATAAGCCCTTCAAACATATGTGGAAAAACCACCTAAAAGAAGAAACTTGCCTTTTGAAGGCAGATTGAAGAGCTCTTCTGTATTCCATTCCTTTTAAACCATTATTAGAAGAGTTGCTTTATATAGACTGTGTAGAGGTCATTTTTTCAACATTTGTAGCTACATTGTTTGGGTTTGAGTTATGCATTTTCAATACTGATTCATCATTTTGTATATATTGCCATTATTTTCCACAATTGTGAACATAAAGTCTCATTTTCTACACCAAGCATCTCACTTGACTAAAGTGAGCTATAAACAACTGGAGGTTCCACAAAAATAGAGTTGTGTGATAAGTGAAAAAATATGTTGTCAGCCAGAAAACTGAGGTTTGGAGAAGATACCAAGGAAGTAAAAAGATTTTTTTTCCTCTTTTTTTTTCCTTGTTTTTTTTTTTCTTGTTTACTTCAAAATCTAAGTAAAACTTTGAAGTCTTTCAGTGAATAGCCCATGGGCCTGAATAATTCAATTCAGTATGTTTTTGTGAATGTTGAGGCAAGAAAAAGATCTAAAGATACATGAGAATATGTTAAACATTTCAGGCTACTTACTGCTCTTGTGTTTGAGTTTACATTTCACAGTATATGATGCCATAGTAAGCATATGGATTATATATGTTTCTTATTGTTTATCTAGATCCCATTATGTAATGATGTGCTCTTGTTCAAATCAGTTTACTATCTGAAAATGTTTAATTGAAATGATCATTTTCAGTGCTATACAAGTTCATCATAATGTTTTTTTTCATCACAATGTTTTTATTTGTTTGAATCATATGGAAGCTCAAAATTCTTTAACCTACAGGTGTCTTGGTTTGAGATAATTTAAAGGAGAATGCTCTGGAATGAGTTATCTCCTTTAAGAGTTCCAACAATCCCTTTCCACCAATAAGAAATTAATACTAATAGCAGAAAGTGAAAAAGCATTAGTTTATGAAGAAAAAGAATGCCAATAGGCAGGGGGGAAAAAAGAAAATAACTGCTAGATATCGAACTGCTAGACCTCACCATGCCACTCAATCAAAAGACAGACCCGAAATACCCGAAATACGCGTTCCGATCGGGGCCTGTTGGGACGGCTTCGGGCTTTGCAAGGCGCGGTGACGAGGTGGTGTCAGATCCGCCTGGGGAGGGCAGGAGCCTCACGGAGCAGCTCCAGCAGCAGGTGAAGAGCTTCCCCACGGCAAGGCACAGCAGAGCAGGCATGGCAGCTGGACTGAAGCCACTAAATGTGTCCTCTCCAAGGCTTGGCGTTGGTTAGCAGCGGCTTGGGCTGGAGCGGGCAGCTCCGCTTCACTTTTGCCGGTGGGATGGCCCCTGGTTTTCGGACAAGCGGCTGCAGAATTTGTTCTCAAGATGGCTCAAGCATTGCTACTGCAGTTTCTCTGATCCAAGAAAAGAAACAAACCAAAAAGAAAAGAAAAGGCTTTGCCTAAGCAGAGACCAAGCAGTCAGCAATGCAAATACCATGCTGTGAAAAGGTGGGGAACCTTTTAGGTGGGGAACTTTTTAAAATGCCTGCACGCCAGGTCTGCAGCTTCAGGATCCTAAAGACACAGTAACAGTTTCTGGCCACAGATAATTATGGTATTTGATATCATTGTGGATCACCCCAAGACAACAGGGATTACTCCCAAAATGATAATTTTGAGATTAACTTTAATTGGGATATATACACACATTTTGGCTTTACTGACAGAGGTTTGGGGCACTAGAATGAACATAAAGCCATAAAGAATGAACATAAACTTTAGAGCCATCTTTAAGGCAAGTGACAGGGCACAGTTCCATGTACTCACTGGTGGATGCATCACAAGGCTGAGTTTGCAGCTAAATAAGTAATATCTTGTCATTGTAGGATGTTTACAAATCAAGAGCTGAGCTTTGCTCCTTTAATGTAAATCTGATTTTTGTAGTTAAATTGATTTTCCATGGATGCAAACACTTTCCTATATACATCAGCCATCTTTCATCCACTTACCCTCAGGACACAAGATTGTTTTGCTGCTAATCAAAAGAAATAGATGGCTTCTGGCAGTGCTGCAAAAAGCACTCTAAAAGTGAAGTGAACAATTCAACCTAAGCCTCAGCAGCATTCATCATCTCTCTAATTTTCTCACTTAACCCCCAGGATAGAATATAGAACTGCATTTCAGTTTAGATATTTACAATTGTACCAGAAGTGGTAGAATCCCAGGTTTGCATAGTTTCTCCTGTTTTAAGCAAGAGCTTATTTACTTTTATTATTTGATTTCTAAGTAACCTCTAGAAAATGAATTACTTTTGGAGACAAAAATTGTAATGAAAATGGGGAAGATTATTACTGTGTTACTAATCTAATCTCAGCTACTTTACAAGTGAAAAGGGTGTTCTAAAGATTACTTTGTTGTAATATGATGAATATTGCAATAAGTGCTTCTTATTTCATACAAAATGCCTTAGGCATTTTTAGTCAGAAACACAGTACCTAATTTTGCATGTTGTACTCTGTGCATAAATCTGGGTGGAACTGAATTTATTTGTTAAAGAAAGCAAGGAGGTTTCAAGAGATGATTTCTTTGCTGTATATATACAATAAGTACTATATGTCTGTTTTCTAAGTGAATTTTCAAAAACATACATACAGATGGAACAACTGGAAAATGTACATGTTTAGTACACAATTTAAAGATTTTCTTATAGAGAAGTTTTGCCACATCAATGTTTTAGTTTTCTTTGGGGGCTTTTTTTGTATTAGTGCTGTATTTTGAGTTTTTCATTTTTTACCCCTTCATTTCTTCATTTACTTTCACACTGGAAGATAATATCTAAGGTCATTGATAGAGTTCTGTAAAAATTAGAATTTATTAATGTGATTCTAATAGATAGGTTAGTTCTTAGGAGTTAATATTTGATGTGCAGATTTGCTATGGAAGTTATCAAAGTTGTTTTATTTGACTTAATACTACTCTTGGAATGTGGTTTTGAGCTGTCTGGTCTAAATGTGCTTAAAGAACAATAATGATTTTTAAACCTTCATAAATATTAGTATCTGCAATCTTATGTACATGTATACCAGTGGTAGGCACATTGCTTCCTATCAGACCTATTCAAATCAACTCTAAACCAAAGCAAATTACATGTTACAATATCTTTATAGCCTGGACCATGAAATTCAGCAGCTGAAGCAAAAAATATATGAGGGTGATGGAGCTCAGAAAGGAAACCATGGAATATTAGATGAGAGACTCTCCCACAGCACTTCCCCTGCCAGCCCAACAAAGGCACAGACACCTGCTGCCCCACTGGTTGATGATAGGTAGGTAATCTGCATTCCTGAAATGGAATGCAAACAATAGCTTTAGAAAAGAAATATTTTGAAAGACCATTCTGCCAGGGTTGAATTTGATTTAAATACTGTGATTGTACTGGAAGACTGGTCTGGAAATAAAATTGATGTTCTGCTGTAAGTAGCCAATAGCCTCAGTTGTTGCTCCTGTACAGTTTGTTTTAGAATACAGGGTTGGGAAACTGTAGGTTGAAAGGTATTTAAATTGGTTTTGAGTTTACAGTTACTTGTCTATATGGTTTTGCTTCATATATGCTTATGGCAACAAAGTAAATTTAATTGTCTTAAACTTTGTTTTAATAGGATAGCTGCCTGGCATCACTAAAATCTTTATTCTCCCTTGTTACACTTACACATGGCAGTTGTTAGTATGACTTCTTGGAACATTCCTTCTGTTTGAAGACCAAACCTTTGCTAGTCCAAGTTGCTGATATCACAGCAGCAGTGAAGGCAAACTGTTAAGTTACTAAAGATGCAACCCCAGCCTTCTTTCTTCTTCATCACTTGTACCCTCACTGCCTCTTGTGTGTAGAGCTGCAGTCATAGCAGTGGTTGACCCTGTGGTCCAGTAATTTGTTTAATTAATAAAAATTTTTTAACCTTTACCTGTTAGATGAACACTTGTTCAAAAGTCAGTGTTCCTTCTTTAAGGTGGGATAAAACGGGTCTAACATTAAGCCTGCCAGTTAAGAGCTGTGCAGTACTTAGGGTTAAAAGCATTTCAAAGAGCCTTTTAGTCTGTCTTGATTTTTATGTGAAAATACTGTTTTTCCATACACACACACACTTTTCTGTATCTTAAAGGATAAATGCCTTTATTGAACAAGAAGTGCAGAGAAGGCTCCAGAATATTCACCATAAAGCTGAGGATAATGATGTTAGTGTGTCCCGGTCTACAGAAAGTTTCAAGGTGAGCAGAAGTGGGTGGGAGATCCTGACCTTCAATGGATCATTTCTATCCACTGATTCAGTTTTGTCATTCAGTAATTTCTATGTTTTCCTGTGTTTACTTACTCTTAATTTACCAAAAGTTTTTAAAAAATGTAAAGAGTAAATGAGGTATGATATAAGTTTTTAAATTTTAATAATATATTTATTTCCAGTGGTGTTTTTATGTTGTATTCTGGGGTTTTTTTTAGCAGGAAAGAGTGTGTAAATGACAGTAAGAAGTTTGCAAATCAAATCGTCATTTTATGTCAGAAAAGATTTAACTGATGAAAATTAAGGTTCATACTTACAAACAAATGCCTATTCAAAAACTGGTAACCTAATTGATCCAAAGAGTGGGTTGATTGACTTCTAAGCCAGTTGTTTAATAAATATTGATTGTTATTTTTGTCTATTATAATGTCTCTTCCTCTAATACTTTTAAATTAACTTATACAAGAAAAGCACTTTTTAATAACCTCCTGTACCTTTTTTTTTGTGCTTAGGATAATGAGAGGCACAATAACAGCACTGTTCAGCGCAAGTTGAAGTATGAGGTAAGTCATAATTTGTCAGAATGACATGGTTGTCTTAAATTATGGCATGCCCTGTAATTAAATTTCATAATGTTTAGCTGCACAATTAGAATTTTGAATTCACAGCAAGATTAATGGCTAACAGAGATGGCAGTGCATCTTACCAGCTGGAATCAAAGTGATTTTGTTTCAGATTATACCTAGCTTTTCCTTGTTTGAAAGGTGTGGTATTAGGGTGGATCTTTCTTCATTGTTTTGCCATGATTCTGAATTTGGAACAGTATTCCTTTCATTATTTTTAGAGGAGAAAAGTGTTTAATGAGCATTTAATTAAATTAAATTTAAATTAAATTCATTTAATTCAATGATTGTCTGAATTCAGAATACACGTAACATTTTTGATTCACAATGAACTGCTGTAGGAGTGTCTGTACGGCAGCAAGAAGAACCAGGCAGGCTGTGTGTGTCCTGAAGGATTCCTACATGTATTTATGTATTTTTAAACTGAGGCTTAGACCCCTCCTACCATATTTAGTAGTCTAACTGCTGCTTGTAACACAGTTATTGTCTTGGTGAGTAAATCCTAGGAACCTTCATGGATGTAAACTGTAACAATGGGAGGGCTGCAACACCTCAAATTTGTACTTCTTTTGACTTTATATGGTTGGTTTTCAGCTGTGTTGGACTTTTTGCACTCTGTTGGCTAGTATGGGATTACATTTTTTGTGCATGTGTGGGGAAAAAAAGTGAGGGCTTATGAGTTTCTGCATTGCCTGTTGACTTTCCTGGGTGTTTTGAGTAAAGCATATATAAACCAAGTGAAATGGATACTGTACAAAGAAAAAGCAGGGGTGGGTTGAAAAGATCAACTGTTCCTTAATCAGATCTCAATCACTGCTCTTGGGTTTTTTGAGAGAGATTGTACCAATTTTAAATTATTGTATAAATCTAATAAAAATCAATCCTCAGTTAAATGTTTTGGTCAGAAGATTTTACAAAGACATTTTTATTTTCTTCTTTTGGAATTTTTAACAGAAAAGTCAACAGTGACAGCCACACTGTGGCTTTCCATTTCTGTCTAAAGATGGCAATTGTGCCTCCAGATGGAGTTGTGTGGAGAAAATGCAGGAGTAAGAGACCATAAGAGACAGAAGGCATATACAGAGATGCTGGATTTATTCTCCAGTTCTGGAAGACATTCTTCCCCTTGTACATCAAAGAAGGCATTTCAGAATGAAGGCATAACTTAACTCAGAGCAGGAGAGCTTTGCATGTCATTGTGGCATTAGAAGTAGTTTAATTCACTCTAAAGGTACCAATACTTTAAAGAGTAAGAATGTTCTGTATCAGAATGTTTAATCTACTTCTTTACATAGTTATGACTTAAATAATGTGGCTTATTCACTCCACAAGGTTGAAAATTTCAATCATTTTGATGATTAAAATAATTACTTCTCCAGATTGTGACAGCTCAAGAACTGAATCTGATTGTTCCCACTTGAAACAGATGTCTTCTGCAGGATCCTTAATGGGTGCTAATGAGCAAACTGGCTTTAGCATATTGTGCCTTCTCTTTTCTCGGTCTAATGTACATTCTGGAACAAAAACTTATAAAGATAACAGCCCATTAAAGACAGTGCAGCCAATAGTTGAAGACCAATCTAGTAATTCTCAGCTTCCAACACACAATGCCTCTGATTTGGTTTCTTCTAAGTCAATAGCTTCTTTTTTTGATGCAAGACCAGAACACACTTCCATTTTGGGATATTTTTTCAGTCAGCTTTCCTACTTTTACAAAGATACTAGTAGTCAGCTGGTCAGCAGCAATTAAGGAGTTAGGAAGTTTGTGTGATGCAAGTAAGAGATGTGCCCAAGCAATATCATTAATAAAAAATCTGCCATTTATAAGAAACTCGCAAGTAAATGTGTTCCTCAAGTCGGGCATGAATCAAGACATATCTCACACTAGTGATGGTGCTAAAGCCTCATACTGAAAATGTCTTTCAGCCTGAATCCTCTGTGCAAGAGGCTCTCACAATGTGCATAAGCATGGAGATCTCTGATGCCTTTGTGAGAAAATCCCCTGAAGAATTCACATGCAATTGGAAAAAAAAAAAGAGCTAGAAAACGGTTTAGTGTTAAGACAGAACTTTGTGCATTTTCCTGATGTATTTTTGAAACTTCAGGCCTATTCTCTGGAAAAGGTACTGGAATTTTTCATCTGTGCTTCAGATTTCTGTTAGGGTTTAGGAGTTGAAAGGTGTCTGTTGGCAGTTGCAGAAAACTGGATCCGGGACCTGCTTGCTTGCTTTTGTGTGGTTCCATTCTGTATGTTGTTGTTTTGTCAACTGAACAAGGCACCTGCCAGAGTTCCTTGCCAGTATTTCATGAGGTTCCTATCAGCACTATAAAGGAGATTCAAGTTGGCTTTGCTGGATGGAATATTCGACTTCTGTGTTCTGCTGAAATGGTTTACTCACAATATTTACCTATAACAAACACTTCACTCAAAGAATTTGCAGTGACATAATGAGAAGTTTGATTATTACAGTTTGATTGTTTGGGTGATGATGTTTATATAAATCACCAGCTCAAACGATTTGATGCAGATTTCACTGGACTGGACTTCAGATGTAAATGAATTAGTTTTTTCAAGTGGAGTACAATTGCCCTGTAAATTTCAAACTGAGTTAGCTGACCTGGTTTACTTACTCTATGAAAATATGGGAAGTATTAAACCTTCATTAGGTGACATTCATGTACTGCTGTCTATATCAGACTGTGCTAAGTGGACTGTGTATAGGAACCTTGTTCTTACAACTACTCATAGCGGTCTCTTAAAGGAAAATAGTATCTTTTTTTCTGCACCTAACATTTTGGATGCTTCATGCCAGCAATCACAATTTGACAGCCTTTGGTTGTACAGCTTGAATGATATCCATTGTGCAGTTTTGCCAGACAAAGAGAAGTGCACAAAAATTGAGCTTGTGTTTTCTAAAAGGAACAAGGTTGGACCTGATTCAGGAATTGTTTTTTCTAAGTACTGTGAAAAAGAAATAAATACTCATCTGACAGTCATCCCATCAATTCTTCAAAGCAGTTTGCATATCCCTTCAGAAATCTGGAAATTAACATTCAGTTCAAGTGAAGAAGCCATTTGGCTAATTATGCATTTGCCTAGGTATTGAAATCCAAATAAGTTTAGATATATTCAAAATAAAAGGCTAATAATTATTGATAAAATCCTTCCCCTCCCCCCCCTTTTTTTTTTAATCAATAGAGGAAAGGGACCTTTGAGCTCCAAGGGAATACCACAGACTGTGTAAACACATCTAAGCAATAGTAATTATTAATTGAGTGCTTGCATTTTGTGTATCTCTGATATGCTGTACATACAATTCCTTGGGAAAGTGAGGAAATTAAATGCTTCTATGTTAGATGGTAGGTGGATGAAAACTATAATTACAGCTCTGTCTTATGATTTCCATTTTGGCTGTGTTTTCTAGCTCCTTCCATATACTATCTATCTTCATTAATGTCTTCTCTATTCCTCCTCGATTGTTTTTTCTTTAATCTTTTTGATAATCTTTGTTTTTCATGCTCCTCATTTACTTCATACCTTTGATCTCAATATTTCAAAACATCTGCAGATTTTTTAAGTCTTACTTTCACTGTATGCTCTTAATACTACAGATATTTACAGCTTTTATATGTGCAATTATTGACAATTCTCTTCTTCTCCAGAGTTTTACATGTAAGGTTTATTGCACTTTCATATCAAAATTTGTCACAAGTCGAAAGGAGTTGTGCTTTAAATAGCATTTCAACCTTTGTTGATGCTGCTGTGGCAAGACAGATGTTTTGGGGTCTACCATCTGTGTGCACGTTTCTCATGCTCCAACGAGGTAGTTGACAACTGGGGACACTGCCTGACAGATGGAGTGAGTTTAACTCTAGAGTTCTGTCCGTGTAATGGTCTTGGCCTTACTTCATCATTCTCTGCTTGCTTACTGATGGGGTTGTTGATGCTGTGAGATTGCTTTTTTCAGTCTTTTTATTACTACATCCCAAGAAAAAATGGGGCTATTGGACATTAATGGAATATTTCCATTAGTCGAGGCTTTCCTCTAGCTTAGGATGAGGCGTATTTTACCAGTTAGCCCTGTCAGATGTTGGAATAATAAATAAGCTGTTATCTCCTATCTTTTGTTTCTTCCCTTGTAAGGGGAGCTGAATATCTTTTGAATCCTGTTGCTTGAATATGCCATCTGCCTTGTTTGAGGAAGATGGTTCTTGGCAGAAAAAACAGTGGTATCTAATCTGAAATTCTAAATTCTGTAAGCATATTGCCAAGCAGAGGTGAATTTCAGAGGTGAAATCTACTACACTACACTACAGTTAGATTTCAGTCTCTCTCCTAGTATAAGAACATTTCCCATTTGTTTTTACCATATGTTAGGACATGATAATGTAACTCACATGGGATTTAAAAAGAAATAGCTTGTATTGGGTAGGGAAGTTATGTCTGGAAGGATGAACACTTGTTTGGATAAAGAGTTATGGGGGTTTTTATTGTTACATTTTTACTTCCTTAAGGAAGTCCAGAAATGAGCAAAATCTGTCATGTTATTTTGAGGTACGGTGGGTTTTTTTTACTAAAGAATGTGTACACAAATGAGTAGACAGACTAATATCATCATGTCAGTCCTGCTCAAAAGTGGCTTCCTCATTGACATCACTATGGCATTTCTTCTGGGCATTGCCCAAAGTCAACATTGAGTGGCACTGTCTGAGAGAACTGTCTTGATCAAGGCTGTTAAAGGAAATGAGTTTCTGAAACCAATTTTTTTTCTGATTATACGCCAAAGTTAAATGTTTGTGCATTTTGTGTTTCCCAATAACGCTTTTTCTCTTCTGTACTTTTTAAAAAATTAACTCAATGAATACTCTGCACTTTCATGAAAAAAAAATTCATAGCAGTATATTTTATTCTAATATTTCTACTATTCTTACTATGTGAAGTAAAAATAAAGATCATTGTTTATGAATATCAAAGCATTATTTAATGCATTAGGGTGCATTTTCCTCAACACTTCGTGTTTGAGATTGTTTTCCTCTCTATTAGCTGTTTGTAATAGTTCTCTGAAAATGACTGTCAATAAATTACACGTTGACAGAGGTGGCTTTAAGAGTGGCTTTACGGTTTTACTGCTATTTTAGAACAGATGATGTTGTTTTCAGGGGAATTAACTTCTTTTCCCCCAGGGAAAGAGCAGCTTACATTTCAGTGCTCCAGAAACGAGTTTTAACTGAAAAGCTAGTAATGTGGGCAGTAATTACAGAAGAGCAAAATGGACAGGAGACAATATTTTTTGTGAGAAAAAGGTCGCTGAAGATATTTTTCCATTCAAACAAACTTTTTTTATGGTTTCTTAAAATAAAAATAAAAAGAAAAAGTTTGTGGTAAATATACTCTAGATTAATTCAGTGGAATAAAAATTCACTTTCTTTGTTTTATTAATGCTAAGGGAAATTAATTTGTCATTTATAATTGACTGGCAATGTAATAACAGCCTTCTCTTCTTGAGAGCCATGATGGTGTCAAAAGGCTCTCTGTAACAGGCAGAGGTGTTTATGAATGAGTTTCAAATTCTTCTCCAGCTCCTACACCGTCTCATGTGTCCTGGAAGTCACCAGGAGTTGCTATAAAGAAGATGAATGTTGAAAATACAGTTACAGCTCAAGTGATGGATAGCAGTGCTAAATACAAATATATAACACAGTCATAACTTTGAAGTGATAGTTTTTCAATCTTTTTGGTTGTTAACTTATGTTTCTCATGCTGCTGTTATTTTTTTAAGTGCCAGTTCATTAAGGTTTTCAGACCAAATATGTTCAATGGAGCAAGTAGAGGACTTCCTTAAAGGCAGTTTTTCTATTTTTTTTCACTCTGAATGCTTATGCTACTTTTGGGCATAGTGACTGCAGAGCATTAATCTTTTCAGTTGCAAAAATGTTTTCTTTTTGGCATAATTTCAGAGTTACATACTCCATCTGGTTGTCAGAGGAATGAGCCCTCAATGGAAATAAATTTTTAGATTGTTTTGTCCAGACTGTGTGAATTTATCATAGTTGAGTTTTCTGGGATTCCAATATGATAAAAAAAAAATAGTAGGAAACTATTCTGACTGTGGATTGCTTATTTAATTATAAAATAAATTTGAACTTTTAAAGTTTAAGAGCTTTCTGAATTGGTTAGACCCCTGCAGGTTTGCATGATATTGTAAACATTTGTTATAAAAGATAGAGATGTACAAAAGTTAAAGCTAACTGTGAAAACTTGATTAATACACTGATTTTTTTTTTTGAAAGGGAGGTAATAAAAAGTCTTCTGCTTTCCCTTGTTTTTGATATCTAAGCTGAAAATGCCTTTTCAAATAAAGGAATATTTTTTATACACTTCACCTTAATTTTTGTATGCATAAAAATATGCTAGGGCTTGCTTATAAGACAAGATCCACTTTGTTTTCAAATAATTCCTTCATTTTAGAGGTAACTTCTGCCTTTTCTTTGCCTGCTCCTCTGACCAAGAACACTTTCTCATTTTCAGTGAAGTTCTTTTCTTTTTTTCCTTATGTAGTGATTTTGGTTTTCCTTTCTTCTCCCTATTTGGTATGTACATGAAAGCGGATGGTCTGTCGTTCACTGGGAGCAAATCCAGATGACCTAAAGGACCCAATTAAAATTAGTATTCCACGGTATGTCCTGTGTGGGCAGGGAAAGGATGAACACTATGAGTTTGAAATAAAGGTAAGTGCTTATCATTTGCTTTTCTTTAATGTTTTTGTTCCACTAAGTGCAATTTTTGGTTCTCTTTCTCTGAAGTGGCCTCAATACTGTTAAATAAGAGACTTCAGAAGAATGCACAGTATAGGACACTATAAAGACAAGTATTTTCCAAGTGGGTTGATTGTACAGAAGAGGCTAATGGCCAGATTCTTGAGGTGAGCAGTTCCAGAGCCAATGTCAGTTCGATTTGAAGAGTTCCAGAGATGAGGATTAAATGCATATTGGTTATAGGAAAGCCCTTTATTGAGATGCAGCTATAGAAAAGGCTTAGACTTGAAATATTTACCTGAAAAAATGAAAGCATGAAAGCTTTATTTAAGTATTTTGCATATATGCAAGACAAAGGCTTGATCCCTTTCACACTCTCTTTATTGTTCTGATTCTTCCCACTCTGCATTTCCAAGGTGTTGCTTCTCCAAACTCTCAGTTGGTTTTCTGTGTAGAAATGCTGGGGGGGGCAGGGAAAAGCATATTAATTTTGTTTCCTCTGGTATGCAGCCAGTGTTTTTTCAAACCAATATCTAAAGTCTAATTGGAAATGTGTTCTCAATGTGTGTGGACATATGTGTAGCATAACTGATGTACATGGTATTGGAGCCAGAACTGACAGCCTCCTTTACTGAATGTCCTGCCAGATGCTTCATTAGCTGTTGTGAGGTGGAGGAGTGATCTTCCTCGTGGGGTAAAGGACTGTTTTTGAGCTGTGCTCTCTTTTGAAAAGACTTTTATTAAGATGGGCAGTCTTAGCTTTGTTTATGCTAATTAAATTTTCATTTTGAAACATACCATGCTGTTTATGGGTGGAATAGCTCCTTTTGCCTGTTGAACTTTGATTTTCTTGGGGCTGGTGAAAGCCTGGAGCCAGGGAGATGCTGAGAGATGAGTAAGTGCACATGAAACTTCCCCAGGACTCTTATACTCAATTTTCAGCACATGTGATTTAGTGAAGATGGCTAAAGTAAAAAGGTAGTTTCTGTTTTGAATATGTTGGTGGATTTCTTTTCCAGGTATTCTCCCTTCATTGGTAAAACCCCATGTAAGCCTCTACAAGATCTTAGCATGAAGGAGCAGTTGAAAGACTGTGTGCAGTTTGGCAGTTTTGGGGATGTTTCTTATAGTCATTCCATCACATGAATCAATCTAATGAAAAAGATAATGCTTTTTCCTTTCCCTCCAGGTCTCTATGTCACAGTGGATTACTTCTGCTGTAGTCAGAATTTAGCTTCATGCTCCAATCCACAGACCTTCCATAAATTTCTCTGTTTTAAATGTTTTCCATGCAGAGCTCCCAGCTCTACTTTGATCTGTATTAATCTCCAGAAGCTCCTACCGTTATTCCTGGTTTAGGGCAAATTTGGGAGAAAACCTCCAAAAGGGCCCCCCCAAGAAAGCAAACCCACATGGCCACTCCCCTGAAACAGTTCCACTTCTCAGAGAAGTGGCAAAAACCTGTTTGTTTATTTAACAGGCAATGCACTCCCCAGCAGAAAAAATGAACAATACCAGATGACAAAACTAATTTGCTGCTCTGAAGAGATGACAAATTCAGAAAATCTCTCCTGTGGCTGGTAGCTCTGTTAACAGTCCCTCCAGCACTGGGAAAAGCTGCTGCCCAGAGTAGGCCACAAAGTGCAAGCTCTTGCTGCTCCCTGGGTCCCGGTCTGGAGCAGGTTTGAATAGTTCCAAGGAAAGGGAAAGAAAACCAGTCCAGGGAAAACTTCTCTGCCTCAGCTAGCTAAACTAACTAAAAAGCAAAGAAGGGCCCTGTTCTGCCCCCTCTGTGCCCAGACAACACAGTGGAGTTCTGTGTTCCAGCAGAATGTGGAGGAGTGAGTGCAGGCTGATAACAAACTCTGGTGCTGCTTCTTCTCCCTGCCTTCGCTCTCAGAGCCTGTTGTGAAGGCACAGAATATAATATCCAGCATAAACAGAACACACAACTGGGGATACAAGCATCATGATATCACCCTAGGACATATAGAAAATTAGAACACCTGGAGTACTGGGTTTGTATATTTTTTTTGCCTTAAAAATCAAGAAAATATGGCAGAGGGGGGAGACTAAATGTACCTGTTCATTTAATCTCTTCCTCATAGGTCAGAATACCATGTCAGCTGTCCAAATAATTCCTGATTTCAACCTTACTTCACTTAGTTCAAGTTTATTTTCAGGTCATCTGAAACATATGTCAGTTGTGGGAAAGGACTAAGGTGTTGCTAACCCCATTCCTTTTCTAGGTCCTAAATAAGCTTTCTTCAGCAAGGTTCCTCTTGCTTTCAAGAAAATGGGTAGCTGATCTATCTATGTGTCATAGCACTTTGGAGCCTGACAAAGCACAAGTAATGATTGAGTTGAATTTTAAGACAGTCCCCAAAACTGTGAATCCTAGGTATCTCAGGTATTTTCTTCAACAGATGTTTCTAGTCATTGTGTTTGTAGTTAAATCCTGCATATTGTTATACAGAGGAACAAATATAATAAATTTCTGTATATAACAAATACAGAAATTTCTTCTTGTGACATGCAGTGGTAAAGATTATTTTGTTAAATGCCAGAAGACAGAGAATGAGTTCCACTTTCCTTGGCAGCTTCATGGTCAATTCATAGGTCTTTCAACCCTAACATATTATCCAACAATAATTTATTGCAGGGTCAGCATCTTGTTGATATAGACACGTATGGGAATAGGCCAGCAGGATGTTCTGTCCACTCAGGTTCTTTCATTGGAGACAGATCCTAATTAAAGATGTTGAGTGAGTCCTACAAGAACTGACTGGAGAGAATTCAAAACAGGAAGAAACTGATAATTTATTAGAGCTCAGACAGCACCTTCTTTTGCAGCAGGAATATGTCATGGAGCTGTTTGTGCTAGTCTGCTATTAAGTATTCTGTATGAATTGATTCATTTCCAAAAAAGCTTCCATTTGAGTGACAGTTTTATGTGTTGTCTTTAAAGACATGATGAAACACTAATACCTTAATCAGGTCTAACCATATTTCTGTTAGAGCTGAATTAGTATGCCAGAGAACTATTCATGTATTTCCCCCTTCCTTTCATGTTGTGTCAGGATGTTTAGACAAGGCTGTGCTAGAAACAGTGAGGGAAGAGCTTTTGCATCAATAAAACCATTGGCATCTGTTATGGATAGTGCCTATGGTTGCAGACAGTACCTATGGTTGGCAGAAGGAGCAGCAAGGCAGCAGGGAAGGTGGAACTCCAGCTCTCATAAAGACACGCAGGGTTTCCTGAGAGCAGGTGATGGCAACGAAGTCTGTAATCAAGCACAGCCCTGCAGGGATCCTCTAACAATACTGAAAGTTGTAGATAAGCCTTCTCATTCTCATTCATCTTTTTCTCATTGTTTTGAGTTTCCTCTGTTTATTTATCCTGTTTGATATTCTTTCAAAACTGGTTTTCTTGTGTTTCGAAGCCTTTTAGTGATGTCTGAGAAGTGCTCTATAAGAAAAGATCCAGGCAGATGCACCCTAGAACAGTGCTTTCCTTCAGATCCAGTTGCATTTCTGTTCAGCCAGATGCTGTGTTGAATCTGTTCAAAAAGTCCACATTTCTAGGCCAAATTTATTTCTGAGTTTGGTGAACTGTTGCAGAGTGGGAGTAAAGCAGAGGTAGTTCTCATTGATGCATAGTTCTTTTAGAAAATGATGCATGCCCCATAACTGCCTACATTAGTAAGAAGTCTAATATTCTGTCAACATTATCTGATTAATATCCTCAATAATAAAATAGAAAAAGGTTATAAGAAGTTTTTAGAAAACTTCTAGCTTTTCAGATGCTGTTTTCCTAGTGTGAGGAACAGTTTCAACAAGGTTAATATGAAGAAATATGAGTTCTCATGATGACTGTAGACAGTTTAACCAGCTTAGATAAAGAAATTAGGCATTTCCTGTTTTTTTCTCATTACTTTCAGAATGAGGTGGAATATTGCTTTTTTCTCCCCCAGTCATAGTGTTACTTGTGTTGCTATGGAGCAGAAAGAGGACAAGTTCTGTGATGTGCTTTACAGTGCAATTGATTGAAAATGTCTCCTGGGTTATTTTCTATCAGTCATCATGAGAAGAAAAGATAAGGAGACAGGACTGTGACATCTTCTTTCAGATTTATAGGTTTTACATAGGAAATGGTGAAATGAGAGAATGACAGAAACAAAACAACCCACAATTCTGAGGCAAGTGTGGGATCACAGCAGTGCCTAGATAAGAATATTCCAAAATCTATCTTGCAGATGTACTTAACCATATTGTTTTTGTTCTTAAGAAAATACTTGTAACTGTATTAGCAAACTATGTAAAAAATCAAAGGGCTTTTCAGAATTGCTTTACTTGTTCAAAACACCTGCATATGTCCCTCTCCCATTCCTACAGAGCGTATAGTCTTTCATACAGTTTTTTTTAATGGGAGAAAATGATCCCAGCCTAGACTTGTTGGATCAGTTTTAGGAGTAAAAGGCCATATTCTAGAAATGCTGTTGTTATGCCAGGTGCATTGTAATTCTCTTTATACAGGTGGAATTTGATTCTCTCTGTCCTAATAGCATTATTGCTGAGCTTTGGGGGCTAGTTAAGACTTTGTTTAGTATTAAAATTAGTTTTTCAAATGTGCCAGCTCTAGCAACAGTAAAATTTTGTAATTACCTTCAAGTCTCATTACAAAGATTTGGAAAGTAAACAAAGAAGATGACAAGGACCAAATCAGGTCAAACCAAGCCACCAAAAAACAGTTCTCAAGCGGCAAAGATGCATGGCTTTGCTGTTTTCCTTCCTGTCCATCTCTAACAAGTTATTAAGCTTTGTAGAAGAAAGCTAATAAATAATTGGCTGCAGGCAATTTGATTTGGGTAAGTTTGGTGTCACCCTATCACCTAGACAGCTGTCTGATGCACAGCCAACATGACATGCCTGCTCTTCCCCAGGCTGTGCATCCGGAGGAGTCCAGGATGCCTTGTGCTAGGTTGCTCCTCTTCTGTGAAAACCCCTGGGAAAAAAAGAGGTCCCTTTCAAATAAAACTGATATAAAAATGGCATTATCACATCAAATTTTCACAACTCTGAAATATTAAATGACAGAATTAAAGCAAAAAGAATGCAGCATGAGTAATATCTTTGCTTTATGAGTAGCTATTACACTTGACCATTGTCTACTCGAATGTTGAAATCACACAGTCCTCTGCCTTAATAATTCAGAACAGGATGGTTAATTGGTTAATTGAGATCAATATAACATGCATATTCCTGAAGAGTTATTAATTTTTTTTTAGTTAAATCTACCTATGAATGTTAAATCTGTTCACCTGAGTTGTAAAGTTTGAGACACTGTTAACAATATTTTGAGGGAATGTAGTCCGTTGTGCAGGTGTCCTAAAATCACAGAATTGTGAAGGTTGGAAAAAGCATTTAAGATCATCAAGTCCAAATGTCAACCCAGCAGCACCAACATGTTCACCATTAAACCATGTCCTCAAGTGCCATATCCATCCTTTTTTGAACACTTACAGGGATGGTGACTCATAGTAGCAGTGAAGCTTATTCGTGAGATGAAAGAGAAGTTTTTTAAGAAATAATGAGTTTTCATTGTGGTTACATGCTGGAAGAACCTATGTTATTATGCTTGTGAAAAGTTCTGAGAAGGCCGGTTTTGTTTGCTTTAATCTTTAGTTTAAAATTAAGGTAAAAATAGGAAAAGGCCCAGTCCAA
This sequence comes from Vidua chalybeata, assembly GCF_026979565.1. Classification (NCBI taxonomy): domain Eukaryota; kingdom Metazoa; phylum Chordata; class Aves; order Passeriformes; family Viduidae; genus Vidua; species Vidua chalybeata. Next base: position 6,966,270 of record NC_071532.1, read on the forward strand.
ATCTCATTCCTCTTGTCATAAAACACGCAATATTTTCTGTTTTTCAAAACACTTCCCCTAATATCTGTATTCCAAATTCAGCGGCAAAGGCAGTAGGGATGGAAGAGTGGACCAGTGGTGAGTTTGTTGTAAGTGTGGGGTAGCAGCATTGATTGGTTTCTTCTGACTTTGTTGCTCTGATTTCTGTTTCTCTTATTCAGTTATCCTACTCCATTGCAACTTTCTTTGCCTCCATAACTTTTTTTTTTTTTTTTCACTCAGTAGTGAGAGAATTACTTGGTAATTTTAGGAGTCACTTTAAGATTAAAAAGCCTGTGTCTTTGTGAGATGTGTTTTGTGAAATTGCTTATTTTTTATCTTTCTGCATAAAACCATACCTAGACAGGGGTGATGCCACATTTTAGACCTGTTTGATTAAAAAAGCAGCAGTGTTCAGTTTTAAGCAATGCTAGTTGACTCTCTCCATCTCTGTTAGTCAGTGTAGAATAATGTTCACTCACCCTGCAGCTAGGCTTCTTGGTAGCTTTAGATCACCAGAGCTGCACAAAGTCTTTTGACTTTTGTCTGAAAAGTCAAATGCTCTAGTCACAACACTTTCATGGCCCAGTTAGAAATGTCCTTAATTAATGTCACCTAATTTCAAACAGTGTTTAGTATCTCAGTTCTGCAAATAACTGATGGTAAGGTTGGTTTGCCCTTCCTCTTTGCTCCTGTTGTTATGCACTCTATCCACAGGAGTAATTATGTTTATTTTAAGAAAACTTCCTGTATAAATGGAATGTTCATCACCATTTTGAAGACACAGACAAAGAGTGTCTTAAAGGAATATCTTCTACTAAAAGCTGGTATAATATTTTACGCTACAAACTGGAATCCCATTCTATGTGGTAATGAACTCTGTTTGTCCAAGTAATGTGTATTTGTTAATTGTCAGTATCTACTTATAAGAATCTAACTTTCTGTGAATATTTTGAGAGGCTACACTACACTTATTCTGGATGTTATTTATTCATTAATGGAACACCCACTGATAGTAATACTGAGAGTCAAATAGCTGCATGAAGAAGGTATTGGGGATGTTCTAATGTCTTGTCAAACCACGGTGGATTAAGGAATAAATGCATTCAGGTGTTTTTTGCTTTGTAATCAGTGCTCCCTATTAAATACATTTCTGTCACTGTAATGAAAGAAAAATTAAGTAAACTTGTAAAAGTTTTTAGATTTAAGACAACTAGGAACTGCCCGTTTTAATCTTATAACCTTGTATACTGCATGGATTTTACACTGTGTGGGTTTACTTCTGTTTCTTCTTTCTGTATTGTCTGTTCTAGATAACAGTCTTGGATGAGACATGGACAGTGTTTCGGCGGTACAGTCGTTTTCGAGAATTGCATAGAACTTTAAAATTGAAGTACCCAGAGGTAAGTTTTGGTAAAATTTCTTTTACAGAAAAGGGTAGAGACTTGAAAAAAAGTGGTTTGAAATATGTTCACTGAAAAAGGGAGGTGATTTCAGACAGCCAGCACAATTTCACCAACACAGTTCCTGCCTGACAACTTGGTGACCTTCTGTGATGGAGTGGGTATATTGGTGCACATGGGAAGAGCAATGGATGTCATCTCTTTTCATCTGTAAAGCCTTTGACATGGTGTCTTGGTTTGGGACAGTTTAAAGAGATGGGCACTCTGAAATGAGCAACTTTCCCCTTCTTTCCAACCAATCCCTTCCCACCATTAAGGAATAAGATAAGAGTAGATACAGGTGGAAAAATAACACATTACTAATAGACAGAATGCCAACAAGGCAAGAAAAAAAAGGTCAGTAATTTCTAGGTACCAAACTGCAAAACACTCACAACCCCACTGGAACAGAGACCCAAAATGACAGAAAGAGCCTTTCCTGAGATGGCACGAGGCAGGGATAGCCTCAGGCTTGTAGGACAAAGGGACAAGATGCCATCACATCCCTCTTGGAAGCAGGGAGCTTTACAGAGCAGTTCTAGCAGCAGACAAAGACTTGCCGGCTCCTGTGGGGTCGGCCTGCTGCTTCCTCCTGTTCACAGGCTCTGCTGCTGGTGCTGTGCTCTGCACTTGTGGCTGTGGGATGAGGGGAAAAGGACCATTCTGTGGGTGCTGGCATGGGGTGGCCTGGCTCTGGGAACTCTCTGGCTTTTTTTGCTGTCAGCGGAGTTTGCAAATTCACTTTGAAATGGTTTCTAATTGCAAAATGCAGTCTTTGTGGATGGCTATGGTTGTGAAGCTGAAGCTGCCAGAAAGAGAGGGGTTCTGCTCCCATAGCCTTGTCTCCTGAAGCAGGCAGCTGACTGATTCAGACTGGCTTGCTGGAGCCCATGGCGACTGGCAGACACCCACAGAAATCACCCCAAGGCAGCTCAGACCTGCCAACTGCACTCTCTCTCTGAGATGGGGGAAAAGAACACAAACGAAAAGAGATCCCAAAAAGGGAGGAGAAACCTTTACCTGAGCAAAGACCAAACAGCCTGCAAAACAAATTCCACGTGGCAAAGGACTGGAAGCTGCCTGGGAGGACCAATTTTGAAAATACCCACAGTAGCACCTCCTCACACACACAAGGTCTCTGTCTGCAGAGTCTTAAGGAGACTAACAATTCTTCATGCAGGTAAATATGGAATACACTAAAATTATGGATCATCCCAGTACACATGGTCCCCACAATCCTTTTCTCTAGATTGGAAGGAGATGAATTTGATGGATGAGCTGTTTTGGTGGTTGAGGAATTGCTTGGATGGTCACATCCAGCAGGTGGTGGTCAATGGCTTAAGGTCCACACAGACACCAGTGAAAAGTGGTATCCTTCAGGATCCCATACTGGGACCAGTGCTGTTAAATATCTCCATTAGCTGACACAGAAGGAACAAGCATACCCTCAGCAAGTTTGCAGATGACACCAAGCTGAGTGTGGCTCACAAGCATGAGGGATGGGATGCCATCCAGAGGGACCTAGATGAATTCAAGGAATAGGCCCATGGGAATCTTATGAGGTTCAACAAGGCCAAGTGCACCTGCGTGCAGGCAGTTCCTGGTATGAGTACAGGATGTGGAATGAGGGGATTCAGAGCAGCACTGCCAAGAAGGATTTGGGTGTGCTGTGGATGAGAGGCTGGTGTGACCCAGCAATGTGTACTCACAGCCCTGAAAGCCAGTCATGTCCTGGGCTGCATCAAAAAAGTGGCCTGCAGGTCTAGTGAGGTGATTCTCCACCTGTGCTCTGGCCCAGCCATCCAGCTCTGGAATCCTCAGCACAGGAGGGACATGGACCTCTTGGAGTTGGATGCAGAGGGAGGGATACTAAGTTAATCAGATGGCTGGAGCACCTCTCCTCTGGAAAGAGGCTGAGAGCTGGGGTTATTCAGCCTGGAGAAGGGTCTGGGTAGACCTTATAGCAGGCTTTCAGTTCTTGAAGGGGGATTATTAGAAAGATGGGAACAGATGGGGACAGATTATTAGAAAGATGGGGTCAGATTTTGCAGCAGGGCTGTTGCAGTAGGACAAGGAGTAATGGTTTTAAACTGCAGAAGGCAGATTCAGAATGTAAGAAAGAAAATTTTTACAATGCCTAGAGAAGTAGTGGATGCTTCATCACCAGATATATTCAAGGACAGGTTTAGTTGGAACTCTGATCAGCCTGATCTAGTTGAAGATGTCCCTGCTCATGACAGGGGGCTGGACTCAATGGCCATTAAAGGTCTCTTCCAACCCAAATGATTTTATGATTCTATGACTTGTCTCAGACGTCTGTCCCGTAAGACTGACAAGCCTTTCAGCACTTCAGAGACCCAAGGGTGCTCGATACAGGATAGATGTTGCAATGAAACTGTGACTCTGTGTGTTGCTCCTGGCCATAAATTCCCTTTACTGATGACTGGCGTCATTCCCTGGAGGTTGCTGTTTTTTTCATTGCAAGATACTTGTAGTCAGATCCTGTTGTCCTGACAACTTCTCATTTGAAAGAAGAGCATTGCTTCACAGATCCCCTTTTGTAATAGTGACTTTCAAGTTTCTGCAAAATGAAAAATTGATCGGAGTACTTCAGAGACTCTGGGCATTTAGGATGAGAAACTGTGCCTGATGAAGCTTTAGTTCATTGGAGTGAGCATTTATGGAATTACAGTTTTTAGTTTTCACATCTAACTTTTAATTATTAACATTTTTCTTCCCTCCTACATGTTCCCTTGGATATTAGAAGAAATAAATCATTCAAGCAATGAAAGTGACCCTGATTTGAGAGTTAGCACAAGTAAAGAAGCTTGGGCAGTATATTAAAAAATATGAATATGATGAAGAAGGAGAGACATACAATAGTGTGCACATGCTTTCTTGGTCTTCGTTAACATATGGTTTAAGCTAAAAATGAAATGAGCATGGAACAGACCTTGGGTCTGGGGCTCAAGATTGTTCCCATTCCAAAACAGTATGAAAACCAGAAATGGAAAGTACTGTGCACCAAATATCTAAGAAAAAGTTTAAAAAAGAAAAAGGAGAGATAGGAAAAAAAAAAATTAAGTCATCTTTTTTAACGACAGAATTTTTTTAAGGTAAAATTGAGTTTTTAATGGGAAATTGAAATGTTCTCTGTACATAAATGCTTTTAAAAATATTGCTTGTGAACATCAGTACAATTTTTTTTTTTTTTTAAATAAACTGCCATTTCCTTTTGGGTGTTAGAGTTATAGTCTGTCAACAGGAATATCCTAATTGCATCTAACTCTAGAAAAAAGAGCCAGGCAGTCATCCAACTGACATGAAAAAGGGTCACCTGAATTCCTGTGTAGACTGATTTTCCTCATTTAAGAAAATGTGCTAGAGTAGTCTTCTTCAGAGTTGGTTATTGGTCCTGACAGTACGTTGAGGAACAACTGAATTCTTTAATGATTGTGTCAGAGGGAGATCAGCTTCCTTCTTGTAGGTAGTAATTGGATTCAGGAGGAATCCAATGTTCTTAAAGCCACTATTAAAATGTCCCGTGTGCTGCAGCATATTAATTTCTCCTTTTTGAATAAAGTATTTGTGACTGAAAGTGCAAATTCAGGCTTTTTTTGGTGTTTCAAGAGGGAGTAGGTTTTTTATATTCTTACTTATTTGTTTGTTTTGAAGAACCATGACAGCATGAGTAGTATTATTAGGTCAAAATGAAGTCCACCATCCAAGTGTGTATAACAGGATAAGATCCCAGCCCAGAGCACAGGTACATACTTTTCTTCATCTTGGAGTCTTCCCAGCTGAAGTTGTTTTTGTTGTAGTTAACAAAGTTCATAGTTAATATTTTTCCTCTGGATTTTTTTTCCACCGGATTTTATCTGTATTTTAAATTCTCTACACTGCACACTTTCTTAATAGCTTATAGAGGCAATTTTCTTTGGCAGCTTATTTTCTTTTATCTTCTGTCTGTGGTTTTGCTTGCTAGGTCAATACATTTGCCAGTTTAATGTGTCAGTTTGTTCCTTATTGACACTTCTGTGTTGCCATATGTTTGTGTCTTAGGTAAACTTACTGAGATTCACATCTAGTGCGTTAACAGAATTATTAGTTAGTTATGCCAAAGCAGAAGTGTCTAATTTCCATGTAGGAAACACATGATACTTCTATTAAGCTATCTGTTCGTTTGTGAAGAAGTTTTGTAAGTCACTGCAAGTACCAAGTCTTACAAGGTTGCCAATAGTATCTTTATCCAGCCTTGACTGAGTTTTCACTTCACAACAACTTTCACTGAATGATCAGAGAGCTTCAAATACACTCACGTTTGCTAAATACCAAGCATGCTAAAGATTAGGAGAAGCAAGATAAGCATTTGATCATGTGAGCTAGTGCTTTTAGATAGGTACTGGCACATAAGTACCTGTTCTGGAAACTCTTGCAGCACCAACAATGTCTTCTCTGTTTTACACAGTACAGGCTGTTGTGTTGTGTCCCTTCCTGCTTTGAGACTTGGAGCAGGGAATGGCAGGTTTGGGGGCAGAAGAGACCTATATAATATGTAGTGAGTTTCTTCTACTTGTCAGCATTTCTACAAACTACTCTGTCCTTGTTTATCAGAGGGGAAGAGCATGTTGTGATGGATGAAACACAAAATATTGTGTGCTGCAGTAAAGATTAGGCATTTGTTTTCTTTGAAGGAATTTCATTAACAGTGTTGCATATGTGAATGACTGATGGCTTTCCATATTTTTACCTTTATTTTAAATAGCTGTAATTTATGGTAATTTTGGATTAGTTCTGCAGTGTAAGTAGCAGTTCAGTTTGTGTGGTAAATTGAAACTCATCTGTCTGCTTCTGCTCATCAGTCATTGAGCTAATTTAGGATTCACTTAGGATGATGCTAAAATGCATTTTAATACCAAACTTGTCAGAGTTGTGTCTTTAGTCACTGTGTATTATTTCAAAGAAACTTGATCGTTAAAAGGATCTTATCAGAATCTATCAGAGTTGAGTTTTATTTTGCACAGTTCACCTTCCCACTCTAAATTAATATTTATAATGAATAGCGAAAATACTGTGGGCATGTTTAATATATGAGTGTCCTGCTTTTAGAAGTGAACTTTACAGCTCATTAGTTGCTCAGCTCTGAGTTACTATATCAGTATTTTAATAATTTGCTGATCTTGCATTTCATGTTTCTGCCACTGAATTCCCAAAGGGATATCTTGGCAAACTGATGTATTAGGAAGGTTTTTTTTTAAAAAAGTATCTCTTTGAAATCAGAAACTTACCTAATATCTTCTGGTCTTAAAGATGTCAGATATATTATATATCTGCATATTTCTTCTAATGTGATTAAGGGGCTGCTGACAACTGCTTATCTAACTAAAATGTGCCACGTGAAAATTTTGAAAGACTTAAGCTGCAGCAGGGTTGAGACTGAGCCAGTGATAGATAACTACCAAGCATTTAACAGTGTCTGTTTCTGGGGGGGCCTACATGACTGTCATTTGCCCAACTCCAGCTTTCTTGCACTGCTAGATTGTTAATGACCATTTTATTACTTTTGGATTTTTAATTAAGACCATATTTGGCTTTCAGTTGCAGTTGTCTCTCTAATGAATGCACTTTTTGTTTGTTATTAGAGAAGAGAGTAAATGGATCTTCATTCTCAATAGAGAAGTGAGAACTTCCATAGTTAGATTCTCCTGGTTTTCTCTCTGTCTTCATCTTTTCTTACCAGTTATTGGTTTTGGAATAGCACCAGAATGTTGGTTTCTGCAGAAAACTTTCCTTCCTGATCCACATCTTGCTGCAAGGGAAGTCTCACTCTCCTAACACTTTCTAATTCTCCTAACACTTTCTTGTCTCTACTTTCTTTCAAAAGAGAGCAGAGAAACAGCTCCTATTTGTCTTTCTCCTTACCAAATCCAGGGTTTATGAAGTCCCTCCTTCATATGGGAGTCCTTAAGTCCCACTTGCATCTAGGTTTTGTGGGGCTTTCACTGTAGCCTCTGCTTATTGAGTTCCCTGTCAGTCATCTTGAAAACTGTTTCTGTATGCATAAAAATCTCTACATGTTGCTAAGGAAAGCACCTTCCATAGAGGCATTTTTATTGCTAATAGTGATTCTTGACTTAAAATATTAGAAAATCCCTGGAGAGCTGCCAAGGAGAAGCTATAAGGCATGCTTGCATTTATAGATTCATTTATGGACATAAGGACATGCATGTGTCCTGTTCAGCAGGAATGCCACAGCTATTGACTTCTAGCCTATTTAACAGAATGTAATAATTTATGTAATATCTGTATTTAATTTATGGAGGTCTGTATATAAGTATATATTTGTGTCTTTTGGGGTCTAGGCACAAAGGGACTGTTTAGAGTTTAAAAATAAATATGGGTCATAACCTGTAAGAATTTCATGAAATTCAAAGAGCAGAACATAATTCTCAGATTTTTCAGAAGTACTAAGTGAATGTTTTCAAAAACATACTGAAATCAAAACATTTGTTGCAAGCTTATTTTAAAACATTTTAAAATACTTTGTAATATTTCAGATTTTTCAAAACTCAAAAAGTACTCTGTTTTTCATCCAAAATATTTTGCATCTCAGTGAAGAAAGACAAATGTTTGCATCTCAGTGACAGCAATACCTATGTCATCCATTCATATTCGCAACCACCCAACATGTAATGTGTATGTTTGCTATTAAAATAGAGCCAACACCAGGTTTTTAATTGTTTCTTAAGTTCATTTGATACACTTTTCTGCTATTGCTTATTGTTCAGGTAGTTCAGCTATGTAGTGATTAATGAAGAGTCACGAACTGTTTATGGAGCCACCACTGACTGATCTCACTATCCTTTCCTTTTGACTCTGTACTACTCTTTTGGGTGACTGCCAGGGAAGGATCTCTGTTTCTTTTTGAAGAGGTCCATACATCTGGTGCTCTTGATAAGTAGTAAGTGGAAGAAATCTTCAACATGAATGGCTGGCATAGATAATGGAGAGGGGATGAATTTGAGGTGAAGTCATTTATTTTTAGGAGAATATCCTTGGATTCTGGAATTGATCACTGACAGACAAATGCAATATGTTATTAACTTTGAAAACATGGTTGGTGTGAATCTGGGGATTTTTATTCTTCCTCCCCCTCGCCAATAATCTTAAGGATAATTAAGCAATTTCTGTGTACTCATGTAATGATTAAATTATTTTTAATGTCTTATCAGACATGCAGAATTCTCCCTTCCAATGAAGAATGCAAACAAAATTAAACCAGGAGTGGAGCAGTAAGCCAGCAAACTTGTGCAGAGCACTTGGGGCAGTGTTTGGGCTGGGATCTTGGCTAACTGCTCCAGTTCTGGTTTATAACTCTGTAGCTGAAGAGTTTTATTGAATGCAAAATTTTTGTTAATATTCTGTGATGGAGTTACTTGGCTTGCAGGGCTGGCAAGCCCGTTGCCATGTAACTAGTGAGCTCCTGGAGTTTAGGAGCTAATTTGGCAACAGAAGTCAGAAGCTTATTGTATGAGAGCTGGTTGGCCTGAAACTGCTGATTTTACCATTAGATTTTCTACTTTACTGGCATTAGTAACTATATATTTAGTTAGTATATAAGCTGTAGGTAATATGCTCACATTGAATGCAAAATTCTGGACATTTGGATTCTTCTAGTATTTGGTTTTAAATAGCATAGAATAGTATAGTTGTAAATAACAGAACTTTCCTAAGACAATGTTGAAAATTATTTTGTTCTGAAACTGCTGAACTTATGCCAAAGTCTTGATCCTGCAGTGACTGAAGTCCCAATCTATTCACAAATTCATTCATTGTTGACATTGATTTCTAGAAACTCTGAAGACTAAGAAGCAATTTAAAATCAGGGGTTACATGCACTAGAGAGAGCAGGGTGTAGCATATAATACTGAACATGATTGTACATACCTTGCTACAAATGCTGTCTCATTATTTTAGAAAATTCAGGTTTATTTGGATATGGATTCTCAGTTCAGGTTCTTTCATGGAGCCCTATGACCCTTTGTAAACATAGTCTCTAATAATATTTTAAGATTCTTCTATTTCTTTGAATATTTGATCCAGTGAAGAAATAAGCTTGTTGATGGTGTTTTGGCTGAACTGGAAGGATGTTTCTGGGTGTCTGGATATCAAGTAGCAAATTTGGTTTGGTTTTTTTTTTTTTCCAAATAGTCAAGACTGATGTACTGTAGTTTTGGTTTTAAACAATGGTAAAATATAATAGCACTCAGAGATTTGATATGAGAACCATAGGACAAACACCAAGAATATATAAACAGTCTAAAAGCCTTTTTTTTTTAATGGAAATTTTGTATTAGGGCACAGGTGAAAATAAAAATTATTTGTAACATTGATATGCTTGGAAATAGCAAATGCCATGATATGTATTCTGGCAGAATTATATGTATAAAAGCATTTAGAAAATAGTTTTTGAAATATGAATCCAAAGTAAGTACAGCGCTTCATTTTTACTTTCTAGCCTGGGAATTTAGTAGGCTTGGTAATACATCTTTCCATAAATATTGAAAGAAAAAAAAGGTAATAAGTTTTAGAACACATATCTGTGTGTAAACCCTTTAATGCTATTATACGAGCATGTGATTATAGCCTTCGGCTTCTTTCAGTACAAATTATGGTAATTATGATGTAGTTAATTTTAACATTCATATTCTTGTCACCCAGAACAGCCAGGAAGTGCATACACAGGAAGCATATTTTGTCACATGCATGTTTCCAGCTCCCATTCCTAATTATATTATGTTCACAGCAGTCTGCAAGCCTGCCAGTTTATATATGTACTACTTCCATATGAACCCAAGTTTGCCACTGCTTACAGATGAGATTTAAGTGGTAGGTCCTTGAAAGCTTCACCTGGCCTTTCTTTCTGCAGCATGAGACTGCTAACATTTTTAGAAAAAAATTTTAGCATATTTCTTAGTACATCTCTCTACAAATGAACAGGAGAATTCATTCCAATAAGTGAAGTGTGAAAAACATCGCTGCTACCCATATCATATAGTTCAGTGAAAGCTTGATTACAGGGAAATGTATTTATTCCAAATGGTCCCTCTGAATTCATAGTTGCTAACCAGAACTCGAGCATCAGAGACAACAGCAAACCCTCCAGCATATTTGCTTCCAGCATAATACACAATTCTCCATCTAGTTCAGAGTTGGAAAATGAAATCGGTGTGTGAATTTCAGTGTGTGAAATTGTTGTGACAATTTCTTGTCACAATACTGAATCTGAATGTGTAAGAGTTTTGTAAAAACCCAGTTTGGGGACTAATTTGTGTTTGTTGTTGCTTTGGGTGCTAGATTTGTGCAGCAAAATTTTCTTGGCTTGGTACATATGATTCTGCAGAGATACAGCTTCTCTCTATCGCTTCTCCATTCCTTTCTTTCCTCCTGGGGTTGTTGATGAGACCCGGCCTTTTTTGGTCTTTCCCTAGCAGCAAGTGAAACTTGTGAACTTCCAAACAGTTCTCTGAGCTTTATCGGTCTTCTGATAGATTCAGAATGAAACAAGTTTAACCAAATGCCAGGTTTCATTGATTGTGCTGTGCAAAAGTCTTGTACATGAGTAACATAGAAATTGAAAAAAAAGCATTTAGAGAGGTGTGAGTCCATCATCTCATAATTTTTGAACTATTTGACAGAATAATTGCTTTGATCATTTGATAATCTGATTTTCAAGGCACTACTCAATTACCTATGGAATGTGCGTAATATCAAAATATTCATGTTGTGTTATCAGTAAAACAGTTTTGTATGGATAACAGCTATCTGTGAGAGAGGAATGCCTCTGAGAAGAATTCCTAGACAATATGGCTGGAGATTTAGGTGCTCATTGAAACTGAGCCACTTCTTAGCTGTTCCTGACTATTGGCTGACTTGGGGAATGCCTTAGCCTTGTATCTGTTTTTGTGCTGCTTAGTGAAAAGCAGAAGGGAGGACTGGAGCTTTTGCTGTTTCTTTTTTTTCTATTACTACCTCCCTTCAGTGGACTTTTGGATATGTACTCCATTAATCATTAGCTGTTAGTGACAGTCTCACTGCCTTCCAAGGGTTTGTAAAGAACAGCTTGTTCTTGTTGGCTTTGTCAGGAATATGCTGCTAGATTAAGTACGTCTTTCAAGTAGAATCCTTTCATATCACTTGATTTAGTGACCCAGCTCAAACTCTAGTTTTGTGAAAATACCCTGGTTAATTTTGAACAAATAGCATAGAGAGTAGCAAAAATTGTCAGGCTCCAGCTGTACTGCCTGTTGTGTTTTTTTTCTTACATATTTAGGTGGTATAACTGACACAACTGCACATGTGAAACTGTTTGCTAAACTTTTTTCACTCTCAAATCTGGAGAATTGTACCATGCTCTCTTATGCTTCATGAGGCAGCTTTTGAATAGGACATTTCAGATTTCTCCTCTCTTTGGAACCACCAGGAAAATGAACAAGGAAACACAGATTGCAGATTTTGCAGCACAGTAAGAATATTAGCTGTTTATTTAGGCATTGTTGTATTCATCAAATGAGTGATTCATTATCTAAATGGGATTAAGATACAGGTGACTTCTATCTGATGTCATCTGCAATAAAGGCAGTCTTCTGAAAAATTTCCCCTTCTGTATCTAGTAACATTTTTTACACATTTTAATTTACATTTATGGCTTACAGTTTCTCTAGCTACATTAGAGGAGTAAAAGAGCATAAGTGCTATGCTGAGCCTTGTGCTCCCTAACAAGGAGGGCATGTTTGCCAATGACACCAGTGTGCCCCAGGAATGTGTGCTTGCAGCCTGGAAAGCCAACTGCATCCCAGGCTGCATCTAGAGCACTATGGGCAATAGGTGGGTGCATGGGAGAGAGTGCAGAGGAAGGTTGGAAAGATGCTCAGAGTGCTGGAGTGCCTCTCCCATGAAGACAGACTGAGGGAGAGAAGATTCTGGAGAGACTTGAGGCACCTTCCAGTACCTAAAAGGGCTCCAAGAGAGCTGGAGAGGGACTTTGTAAAAAGGTCTGGAGAGACAGGACAAGGGGGAATGGCTTTAAATTGACAGAGGGTAGGTTTAGGTTAGATCCTAGGAAGAAATTAGTCCCTGTGAGGTTGATGAGGCACTGGCACAGGTTGCCTAGGAAAGCTGTGGCTGCATCATCCCCAGAAGTGTTCAAGGCCAGGTTGTACAGGGCTTGGAGCAACCTGGTCTAATGGAAGGCATCCCTCCAGTGGCAGGGAGGTTGGAATGAGATGGGCTCTAGGATCCTTCCCAACCCAAACCATTCTATGATTCTAAAACCAACCTTAAGGTTACCATTTTTACAATCTACAAATGCATTTTTTGATTAAAGGTCTTTTTTAGGTATAACTTTATCATGTTCCTGCTAATGACCTTTCAGACTCAATATGGTGAAAATAATACTGTGTTTCTCAGTTAAAAATTACTTGATTTTAGAAGAAAGGAAGGAAAGAAATTTCTCTGGCCTGTGCACGTGGTAGTACAGTTAATAAATATGTTTCTAAATACCTTGTTTTGTATTCAAAGAGGGATCTTCCTGTAAAGCTCTCTTCACTGCTGTAATGTAAATATATATTAAAAAAAAAAGTGGAAGGGTCTTTTACTATCTGTCTCTGCAACTCAATTTACAGAAAGCTTCATCTTACAGAAGAGAAACATCAATTACTCTAGAGAGGCTAAAGCAAGAAAGCCCAAGCCAAAAAATATATATTAGACATGCCTGCATGACAAAAATCAATAAAATACAATCTCTTGTGGTTTAATATGAAAATAAACACAAAGAAGTGGCTTTCAGGAAAAATATTGAGCTGCAGGTATAGAATTGAAGATGTCAAGAGAAGACTGAAAGCAGAGGATGTTGTCCAGTTTACTGTAGGATATATTTCAGAACCAAAGCCAGGAATAATAGTGTTGGAGGGTAAGTTGTCTGGCCATGTCTGAAAGCCAAAATTCAGTGTGAGAATGTTAGTGATGTGAGTGAGAGTGAGATGAAAAAGCACTCTTCTAATGGGTGCCAAACTTTGGGACATATTGTTAAAACATTTGATTAATTCATGGTTATCTATAATTGGGTAAAATGCTGTGAATAATAAAAGGAATGAAAGGTATGTTTTTGTTTGGCTAATTTCTTCTCTGTTGAATTCATTATTTTCTGTCATACTTACCTGTAGGTACTACTGGGTATTAATGAAGCTTTGATATTTGTGTTGTGCACTGCTGTCAGCAGTGCAGGTACTCTGAAGCTTTCTGGGTGTATACTCTATATTTTCCAGGAAATTTTAAAAATTTCTTTAAAACCACTTCTGAACACTGTATGTCGTAGTCTTCTTATATCCTCTGTAGAAAAAAAAATTGAAACATAGCTTTAACAGTATTTTAAATCCTTAAATTACTCATTTTACGTTTAACTCCAATTTTATTTTTAAATCAGGGAATAAATAAGGAGATGTTTACTTTTAAGTTCAGTTTTTTGATAGTACCAGTAATGTAAAGTAATTGCAAATTAATGTACTGCAGGGCTTTATTTAAATAGGTAGAGTAGCGTAATTTCCATTCTGATTGTACCTGAGGCTCCTATGTGCTGTAACTCATTGTAAAGTTGCTGTAAAAAACAGTGGAAAAAATAATGTGTTCTTTTAGCTTTCCTGTGTTTTCCTGGGTTACTAAAACTTGTGTAGGTGGAGCAACATGGCTCTTACACAGACTCAGTGAAGCAGTGTTTGTTGGGAAAAAACATTGTTCTAGAAAGCATCTGATACATAGATGGGAATTATGAAATTACTGATATAATAATCTATGCCCAAATTCTTGAAATTGTAAAAAACATCCCTGTTTTCTCCCCTGCCCTAAGTAATAATGTTGGTTCAGTATCGTGTTGGCTTTTTCATGACTGTGTCTTTGAGATTTCCATGTCTATGTGGGTCTTGCTTATGAAGCATTTAGCTTTAAGTGCTTGATTAAGAAATGTTATTATTATTATTGTTATTGGAAACAAATATCTATTCTTACCCACCATCCTAACTCTCAAGAGCAGTACTAAATATGGTATTCCTCATGAAACTGATAGTAACAGTGGTCTTTCTGTACCCAGAGTTGCTTTTCTGCCCTGCACATTCAAAATCCTTTGCCAAGCAAGCTCTTGCAAATATATCTGTTGGGTTTATTACATTTATTTGGTTACCTGTCATTTTAAGCTTTACCTAGTGGCAACAGCAATAGTGGAAGGAAAATTTGTATGAGGCTTACAGCTAGTTTTTAAGTCTGTGATAAAGCAGCTAGTTCTAAAGTGTCTGTATGACAAGTGAAAATGAGTGTATACTGTGTGACTATCAGTCACTCTTACTGTTGGGGGGACTAAGTAATTCCTTTTAAGCTTTGCATTTGCATGCCTGCACTGCCTTTTCTCTGGTTTTAGCACTTGAAATTATGCAGAAGGCTATCTAACTTCTCCTTGTAATCAGTCCAGTTTGTTGTGAGGGTTAGCACTTTATGTCTTCTAACAAATCACACTTGAAGGCATACTGCATGTTTGTTTGCAGGTGTATTTCTCTGTGACAGCTGTTCTTTAAGACCCTGAGATCTGCCATTAATTTTGAGTAGTCAGAAAGGCATCCATCTAGTCAGCAGTACAAATCATTACTGCTTGTTGATGAGTTTTCATTATTAACATTTCTCAAAGGCAAGGGTGATTGAAATTTATGGCATCAGTCAGCCACATGAGATGGGGATGTGTCATAAATGCTGCCAGATGTCACAGCGATGAATTCATGTGCAACAAGCAAATCTTAGGGAGAGCTGTGAAAACTGCTGTGGTGAATCTCCTTCTCTGAGCCTGTTTCTGTTGCATAAATCGAATGGTATTGTGACTTCTCAGTGTGGAGTCAAGTGGCCCAATGGGCACTGTGTCATCAGCAGGAATGTGATGCAGAATTGGGGCAAGGTTGTATGCAGCCATGGTGAAAGTAGGGGTTGATGCATGGCCCACCTTGTGTTATTGCAGATACAGCCTTGACCTTGCTGGAAATCCCAGCAGGAAGATAATGAATCAAATCCCAAATCGCTTTTGAAAGAAAAATAAACCCTACAGAGATCTCCAGAAAATAACTTTATAGCCTTTTTGAGAAGTGCGGTTTGAGTCACATCTTTATAAAGATTGATTAATGTGTTGAACTTTGAAGACACAACCCACAAAACCAGCAAATTTTGCTATTTCTTTAAAGAAGTAACCAAGATCTGAAGCTACATGAAGAAAGATTAATGTTTAGCTGGCAAAATCATGACCTAAGAGCATAGAGAGTAGGTATTAACTTGACCATTTAATCTCTAGGTTAGCACATACCCTTGTCTTAGATGATGGTCTGCCATGCCATGCTGATATTTTTCCCCCCAGAAACTTCTCTCTTGGGGCAAGGGATAGACAAACAAGGGAGCAAAAATCAAGGTTGCAAAGACATAGTATGTTAGGTATTTTCATGTTTATTTTCCAAACACATCTACAACTCAAATTCAGTTGTTCTTATTTGGTTTTGACTGATTTACCTGTAAGGCAGTTATATCCTTTGGTTGATCTATGCTGCTACTGCACTATCTTACTCTGTCTCTTTACAGCCTGCATGTGAAACTTAAAATATTTTCTTTGCCATTTGGGCCAATTTTTGTCTGTCTCTCCTTCATTGGTAATCCTATGAAGGATTCAAGTATCCTATGAACTATACAGGTATTGGTTTCTATTTAGAAAGATGGCCTGGCTATATTAGCTTATGATTTTTATAAAAGATTAAAATCCCCAAACTGCATAATTTTATAGAAATATGCAAGGTTTGCATGAACTTTGTTACATCCTATTGCTCATTTTCATAGATAGTCTGTATTTAAATGTTATTGTACTGCTTATAAAGAACCAAACAATAAAGTAATTTGTCAAATATTATATAGACTCCTGTTTAGGGCTCTAATTTGGTATGTTATTATTCCAAGTAGTCTAGAATTGCTTTAAGAAAAATACTCCTGTTGTGCAAGGTAATCTCTTTGGCTTCAGTTAATTTGATTTTTCTCAGTAGCAGGAGGCAAACTAAATTGAGTTAAAATTACATTGATAAACCACAGGCTCCACATCTTACCACAGCTCCAAAACTGCAGATTAAGTCTAGGTCATCATCCTGGTTTAAAGGAGGAACATGGATATGAGAGTTCTCAAACCATTTTGATAATTGCAAATGATTGTTTGATGGACAGGTAGGCATGATTCAAAGTGAGAAATCTTTGGTGTCTAATCCTCTTTGGTCATTTTGCATCATCATAGGGAAGTTTCAGGGTGATTCAGAGGAGAATTTCTCTTTTTATGTTCTTGTCCCTCTTAAGTGGGACAGACAGACTTGAAATGTTCTTTGGAGAAACAATTAT
This sequence comes from Vidua chalybeata, assembly GCF_026979565.1. Classification (NCBI taxonomy): domain Eukaryota; kingdom Metazoa; phylum Chordata; class Aves; order Passeriformes; family Viduidae; genus Vidua; species Vidua chalybeata. The sequence continues at coordinate 6,983,186 of NC_071532.1, forward strand.
GCCTGTCTGGGGGAGATAACTGGCAAAAGATCTTGAAAGTTCAAAGAGAATTACCCAGAACTAAAGAGAGTAGAGCTTTGAGAGCTTGTGTCCTGAGATGATGCTCATTTATTAGTGAATACCAATTTGTTGGGGGTTAATCACAGCATCCTGACTTGCAACAGAACTGCATATATTTATGGGAGGAGATGTAAGTGCTTGTACTTGTTGGTACTAAGATAGATAGATATATAGATAGCTGTAGATACAGCAATAGATATAAATATGCATGGTGTTGCAGTGAGATAAGTAGGAAAAAAACAAGGAATTGTAACCAGTCTAAGTAAAATGGAGAAGTTGCCAAATTGCCTGCTTGGCAGGTTAAGCCTAGGAAGGTCTCCAGTGCACTCTGACCTCAATGGGATGTGTGCTGGAGGGAATAAAACTCACTGGGAATAAAACTCAGTGGGCTGCTGGCATTAGGGGCCAAGCACAAAGTAACATGCAAACCAGGAGTTGCCCCTGCCAGCCAGAAATGAAAAGGTTAAACCAGTTCTGTGGTTATGTAAACCTTTGCCATGGAGCAAAAAGGATGGATAGTAGAAAGAAAAGAATATTCTTATGTACGTGGGGCAAAACAGCTTCTTTGAAGAGAAAAAGCTGTGCTGTGAAGGGACTAGAAACGAAATTGTGGCATAAATTGTGTAGAGAAAATACCAGGGGACAAAAACCACCAAAAAAACCCAATCCCCAAAACTCCAGTATGTTGCTGCAATCTCTTGGATTTGTCAGAAGGGAAGTATTTGCCACCCAGTTGATTTAAGATTTTTCAGAGTAGATTTACCCAAGGAGGAAGGGAAATGCTTATTCCCTTGTGTATGTTTTGAGTGAGATCCAGGCCCTGGTACCTGCAGCAGCAAGGAGAGAAAACAACAGAGAGCTGTAAGCCTGGGAGCTGAGACACAGCAGGGATGGGCTGAAAGCAGCTCCTCACTCTCAGAAATACTACAAAGACCTTGGGAACAGAGTTTGCTCCCCTCAAAGACAGTGAAGGATTGACTGTTGGGCTGGTACTGAGGACCCCTCTGCAGAGACCCCTTGTGTAGGAGGAAGGTTGCCAACATCCTTTTTTCTGTTCCTATTTCCTGGTCATTTGAGCTTTCCTCAGTTTAGGAGGTTAATTACCCTTGTTTGTTATAATAAATGGTGACTTTTGTTGCTGCTGTTCAGCCTTCTCCGGGGAGTTCACTCCATTAGAAGACTGATATGGGTCCACTTCAGATCCTTGGATATGCTGCCCCTTGAGAATATCAAATCCCTCTCCCCTTCTGGCAGATAATAGGGAGGATTGCAAATGGCCACTGGAGTAAGGAAAAGAATTAAGTAGGTCATGCAGGAATGGAGGGAAGCATAGTGTTGAAACAGAGACAAGCTGGGAAGTGGGGGAAGAACATGTTGGGAGAGATGGAAAAAGTAAAGAGAAAGTATTAGAAACAGAAGAGGAAAAGTAGGTGACAGGCTGAATATCTAGAAAATAATTCCCTGGATATTCCCTCTCCCTAATTAATTGATAATGGAAAATAATGTCTTTAATCCTTCTCTCCTCTGAGGGCATGATTTACCTGCAGCATAAATGTTGGGAGAGCACTGAAGGGTTCACACAATGGAGGACTGTGTTGCTATTTTGTTTAAAGGAGAATAAATTCAGAGGTTTCTTCACTCAACTTTAAATTTTGAGCTATATCAGCTGAAAATATGATTTGTCATATTTTGATGGTTTTATATGTTATTTTATTATTTTCATTTTTAGTGGATATTATAGCAAATTATTTCTCTTTGATCTCCATTTCATTGTTTTCAGAATTTATAAAGCAGCCTTTTGTCTGTCCAGTAAGTGTTAACTTTTTACCTTTGCCTACTGCTTTCTGATGAAATTGTGTAGAAAAGGTAATTTATTTCAGACAAAATATAAATAAAAATATAGGAATTAGGCTTGTGGTGGTTTGATTTTGGTTTTGTTTTTTTTCACCTTGACAAATCCTTAAATACTTGGTACAGGTTCCTAGATAAAAATACAGCTTCTGTCTAGTATCTTTAGACTCTGGGAGTCTTAGTACATATTGAGATATTGAGGCTTAAGTTACTTTGTTTAAGCATCAAAAGCTAAAAGTAGGAGTTTTTTTTTTCATTACTCCCTGCAAAATCAAGTCAGGTGTAGCCACAGTGGCTGCAAAACTGTGCCACGTTCTTCTCTTTGATTTTTCTCATCTGTGACAGAGATTTCTGGTACAAAGGATCAAAAGTCAGAACCACTCTTTGAAAAATGAGAAAATTCAGAGTTGTAAAAGTAACATGAGAACTAAAGATGACTGAGTTTTTAAATAGTTAGCATTTCCTTAATTTTCTTTTTTCCCCCCTTTCCCCCCATTTAAATGTATCAAAACATTGAAGTAAAAAGAGACTTTGAGATGAAAGGTTAAAGATGATTCAGACTCCCATCAACGTCTACCCTGTTTTTCTTCTTAAAAAAGTCTTTTACCTTATTGTAGGCACTAAAACATAGACTGTACCAGCCAAAAATAATGAGATGTTTCAATCCTGTAGATTTTTGCTTGATGTCAGAAAATGGAATTTTTTTAATGTTTAGGGAACATAACACTTGGAACAATTTCATGTTTCAGAAGTGACAAGCCTACATGGCTGTATTATGTGGTATTTTACTTTGGTCCGCTATGTGTTGAAATATCATCTGCAAAGTATTGTACAACAGTTTTCATTAACATGTTCTGTTCTGCTGTACTATAAAATCCCTGAACTGAATTAAATCCAGCAGGTCCCTAAGGAGACATACTGTCAGTGAAGAGTCTCCAACAGATTATAATAGAAATTAAAGGACACTCTTCAAATGCTGATGACTATTTTTCATAAAGGTTCTGAAATGAGAGTGCACCCCATCCTAGGCAGAGCATTTCATGGTATTGGAGCCTTCATTTTCACTATCTTGGTTTCCAAAAGGCCAGTCTCCAAATTCACATCTCTCCCTGGGGCTCAGTGGTTGAAGACTATGAAGTATGGTTTCAGTTTAAAAGGGTTTGCTTCCATATAGGTGTTGATAGGTATGTGCTGTTCCCAGAATCTTAAGATCAGAGTTGAATGTAAGATAGAACAGGTGACAAAAAAAGGGTCACTTGCTGATCTGCCATCTGCTCTTACCAGCATTAAACACCTGCCAAAAACTAGTCTCCTGACTGGAATGTGGGAGAAGAAGAGGAATCCATTCAGCTTTTTAAAGTTTACTAGAATAACATGTACTGGGTATGAAGCACTTTCTGCATGAGGACTGAACCTAATACTGTCTAAATTTGATTGTACTAACTCACAAATACTCCATTGTGGCAGGTAAGTATTGTTTCTTACAGATAATATTGCTGAGGCAGACAAATAACGTGCCTCTAAGTAATGCTAGACCTAGAAATAAAATGTGGCCTTTATTTATTGTAAAGAAATTAGGGAGTAAATTGCAAATTACTGTTTGCCTCTCTCTACAACTGCTACTGCCTAGCAACAGTTGCCAGGTAGGATAAACATCATTAACTGTAAAATGTTTAATGTCTAAAAGACATTAGGAGTGCTGATATGCAGTCTTGAGGTCTCTCTGTACTATTTTAAAATATATGATCTGGCTTTGCCTTTTGGGTCTAAGCATAGCCCCAGCCTTGCCCATGGTACAAGTATGCATGTGTGTGCATTCCTATGGATATAATGAAATTTGGGTTGCAGGGATGCAGTGATTAATTTTAGTAGGGAGATGCTTCTGCTGTCGGAATAAAAATTAGAAATCCTGCACGCTATATACAGAAGCTTCTCAGGAAATCATTCAAGCCCTCTCTTCCTATCAGGCTGGGGAATATGCCTCTTAATTTCCCCTGACAGAAAATACATCACCTCATCAGCAGCCCTAGAAAATGACAAAACATCCCTGCCAAAAAAGACTATTTGCCAAATGCTTCCATGGCCACTGCAGGAAGTGGGACAGGGAGGGAGGAGTATGCTTCAGAAATTCCATGGAAGGAGAATTATTTCCCTTACTACCTGTCGAGTGCCACTGTGACGCCTTGCATTGTCGCAAAACGTTCATCTCGTCGTCAAGGTGAGACCCTTGAAGAATTAATTGGGGCCAGAGGGTACACAGACATTTAATTCTAAAAGAATAATTTATACTCCTGAATCTGGATAGTGTGAAATTCCCTTACAGTGTTTGAGCCAAGGCAAACATCTTGATGCAAAATCCATACCTACAGGATCTCTTACATATTTCAGTGCCAGAACAAATGCTGCCCAGTCACATACTGTACTGCATGCATTAACCTGTAAGAGTGATTATTTCCACTGAAGTTACTGTACAGTTTCATAAAGGTGCTGTAGCACCACTGATAGCAAAATTTGAATTTATTGAAATATTTGCTACTGCACTTTGGCTTAAATGAATAAAGTATTTTAAATAAACATCAAAATTCTATTGAACCTTGCTGTGCTGAATCTCACACAATTATGTTCAGAATCTGTATATCAAATCGTACATTAGGACAGAGGATTTTTATAAAGAGTTATTGTAACATTTATCATTACTTCAGTGTATTTGTGTTGCTGAGCTTCTTTTAATTCATTTTTTTAGGAACCAAAATTATGATGAGATAAGAATGTTTTATTGTCACTCTGTATATTTGTGGGGCTCATGCACCAACATATTTCCCCCGCATTAAAGTAATAAGTCAGAATGTCAAAGATCAATGGGGGGTGTGTGTGTATATATATGTATATATATGTATATATATAATAAGCACACTATCTCAGGTAAATATACTAATAGTGCATTTTTGTATAAATATAGTACAGTGGACTGGCTTCCTATTACACTGAAATTTCAGTCATATAGAGAACTGCATAATTCACCTTGCTGCATGGATACGTCCATTTCTTATGTTACAAAGATAATTTTCAAGCTGCAAAGTAGGTAGGAACTAGTGCTGTCATGTTTGCATTAAGTGTTTGGATAGCTTGAAACTCAAGCCTGCAGAGTTTTGAATGTCTCTTTCTCATTTTGGTGGGCATTAGACTGTGGCCATGTAGTGGAGTAGAGCCCGTTGAAATAACTGGGTTGCTGAAGTGATGATGAAATTTGTGGCTGGAGCATTTTCTGTTATGTAGATGGGTGGGCATTTGTTGTGTGATGGAAATGGTCTTTGTACTTTATTTGTGAGATAGCCATCTGCTAATCATTTGGCTAAAAGAGGAGCCAGGGGACCGTTGGGAAAGTGTGGGACACAAATGTTCCAGCAGGCTGGAGGTTTGTGTAACTTATGCATCTGGCCCTGTAGAGATGCCATCTGCAGTAATTGATTAGTTCTTTATAACATACCTCTGCAGGATAAAAAATCCTTCCAAGTGACATATACATATTTATATATGTATAATAGGTGTATTCTATACACACACTGGCAACACTGGCATATTACAAGTATATTAACTTTATAAATGTATGTCAAGAATAGTTTGGCACACGGACATTCTGGTGGCTTTTATTATGTACAAAGTATGCAAATCCTCACTTCTTGACCAGCAGTAAACTCACGATTTTCATATAGGTACATGTTATGACACTGAACATTGCAGAACATGGCTGAGACCTTTGTCTTGCATATTAAATTCATGATTATACTAATGGACTTTGGTTTGGTTTCAGAGAGATGTGCATGGTAGTGATTTGGGAGTTAAGAAATGTTAAAACAATGTGAGTAGCTATTTCTGTTTGAAATTGTTAAACAAAACACATTGGTTTTATAAAATTCAACTGGTTTTCTCCTAAGATACACCCAGAAAGCTTAGCACAACAGCTTGCTCATCCCAAAGTTATGTAGAATTAGCCCCCAAATTCCTGTTCAGATGGAACTTAATTTAGATAAGGAAATACTTCCTGTTTTAAGACTTTGACTCCACAGAGTAGGTCTGAGGATGCTCTAGTGGTAGGTTAATTGTGCAAATTGGTTTTTAATAGACACTATTTTAAAATTCTATAATGAAAGTATTTATTAGCAAATAAATATAAAAAAAAAAATCTCCCTATGGCCAGGAGGAGATTGTGATGGTAGTTGTTTTACCTTGCTTGTTCCTGGTAGTGTCATGATGCAGTACTATTTAATAAAATGCAATTTCTGCAGATGTGGGATTTTGAAGTCCTTGAAAATATTTGCACTTAGAATCATTTATAGCTGAAGAAGAGAGTAATGCAGTGAAAATACGTCCCCAGGACATTATAATATGATACTGTTTGGTTGTGTACTGTTTTTCCTGCCAATGTGAAGAAGCAGGCACACTGAGAAGAGAGTTGGTTGGAGAAATTTGAGGAATATAACTGGGACATACTGGCAAGATTGATAGAGAGCAGACATCTCTTCCATGTCCTCTGGTGCCCCACATCACTTTTATCATTTTAAAATGTCTAGACATTTCTTTAAAATTATCGAAGTTGGAGTTGAACCAGAGAGTAGGAATAAATCATTTGTATTGCAGAATTCTTCTGTATTTTAAAGATGCTTGCATTCAATGTTAATAATGGAGCTCCTCGTTTAAATCAGTATATGTCTGCTCCCTGTAACCAGCCATAAATTCTCTAGAGTCCTGTATGTGCTGATAGACTAGAAAATGATGCATCTTTTTTACTGGTTCAATATCATCAAACAACCTGGAGAATTAATGCAGAAGACAATTTTACAGAGGGATTTCACCTGCAAAACAACTCCAGCAATTCCAGTGGGAGGTTGCATTATTCTACCTCATGATGTGAGTGCTGGGAAAAAAATTAATTTTATTTACCTTCAAGTGCAAACACAATTTATGGGGGGAGGACCTGCTTTCTCCTGCATTGTTCCCAGCAGTGTCTTAGCAGACCAAGTTCAGTGGTACTTGTTACCAACTCTTTTGTGTGATTTCCAGACATAGCTGGGTTTAATTAGTTCAAGCATTTTATTTATTGGTGTACAAAAAGGGGTCTGAGTTCCCTCCCTCCTCTCTCTCTCAATGCCCCCCTTCCCCCATAGGATGGAAAAGGAAATGAGGAGATAGCTTTGAACACCTCTCTGCAAGAACTAAAAGTAGAGATCTGAATAGTTGTTTTTAGCAGTTGTGCCATTGCCTTTTTCTCATTTTCAGTGTGATAAAGCAGAATTTTGCCTGCACGTGTGAATTCTCTTCAGAAATTGAAGCTGTCAGCTTCTAGCGTGGACACACATTTGAATGGCCTTGAGCTTCAGCTGAGTCACAAGAAATGGTAGTTCAGGGCACTACAAAAGCTTCAGGTCAGATGTTGGCTGGAGTCCAGCAATGATGCATCTCCCAGAGCATGACTTCAGTGATAGTTCTTAGATCCAATGATCTTACATTTGTGATAGAATAGAAGTAAAACCAAACAAATTACACTACCACACAGTTGGAGACCACAGATTTTAAGAGACTAAATGCAGTCTTTTAAGATACACTTTCCTGCAGAAATTGTTCTTACTTCCTATATGATACTATCACATCACATTTGGATTGCAAATTTTTAATATTTATGTGGGCAAACAGTGATGGTCCAATGCCTAAATTTTTTTTTTCAGTCACTCTCTGATGACAAAATGCACCATTATCTTAGCAATACTACAGAGCGGGTCGCAATAACCTCAGTAGAAATGTACAATGTGATATTTACTAATAGCGTATAGTGTAGCTCATGAATATTTGGCAGTTTCTTCTTCCTAGCTGCTTTTTAGTTTAAGCAGAATTTTCTCATTTGAGCTTGTCACTTGTGATGCTGATTCATCCTTTAATGCCTTCCAGGTTGCCACTTTAGAATTCCCTCCAAAGAAGCTCTTTGGAAACAAGGATGAGCGAGTGATTGCAGAACGACGGTGTCACTTAGAGGTAATACCAACTTTTTACAGGCTTCTGCTGTGTGTTTAGATGGAGTACTCCCTGCTGAACCAATAGAAGCCATTCCCATATGATCAAAATTAAATAGCCTGTTTGTAAGTATCGAGTTACTTGCTGCCTCATTTAACACAGGAGATGGCAGCAGTACATTGCAAAGTAAAGAAACATCTCTTAAAAAATAAATTACTCCTAATCTAGAAAAAAAAAAGGAACTCTTAGAGATGTTCATAGGAGATAGATTTATTTAAGGGAGAAAGGTGGTGGGTGAGGTAAATGTTCACTGTAAACAGCTGATCTCTGTGCAAGACAAGATTAAAAAAAAATACTGCTACTTTAAATGCAATCTGTTAGTTGGAGATTTACCATTTTATCATAGTATATCCAAATATCTCATGACAGAACTAAAGCAATATTTAGGCATCTTTGAGTTTTATTTTGTAACCCAGCTTTGTGAATGTATACTTTTTTTTTCAAATAATTTTAAAAATTAATGGTATTGTGGACAAGGTTATTAAGTTTGAGGGTTTGAGTTATTTTGGTAGTGCTACAGTGCTGTGTGGATAGCATGATTTTGAACACATTAGGTCTTTATATTTCTGTATTAATGCATGTTTTACGGCAGCCCAGGGGCAGGAGGTTGGGTTTTGGGGAAGAAGAAGAGGCATGATCAAAGACTAAACTGTACACCCTGCAGCTATATTGCAGAAACATGGGGATTACTTGATCATGCAAGTCATTAAGAATTATATTCTTTGTAGAGCTAAAATAGCATTAGGTAGAGCTTTAGAGAAATTAATATAAAAGTAGATTGCTTACAACTGGAATCTTTTCTTAGGTGGTTTGAAATTTTTCTACGTACTTCATCTTGTTTTTGATCTACCAACAAAACATCCTCCCACTGACTTCTGATGTCAGGCTGTCTTACATGAAGCACAAAATGAATTTTTTTTTCTTTCACGTCCTCGATAGATAGCATAAAGGCATGCCCATATTCCAGACTAGTACTCAATTTACATATTTTTTACCAGTAAAAAATTAATCTCTTAATCTTCCTGACGTTTCATTGGTTTACTAACAAATTTTATTGCAATTATTTTAATGTTAAAACTGCTGTGTATAGTGATGCTTTGATCATGGCCATGTAGTACTTACAGCTCTACAGCCAGGTTTTAATTTAAAATTATGTTGTATCTATTTTATCTAAATTAGGTCATTAAAACTTTATTGTCTATATATTTTGCAATCATAAGAATGTATGGCAACTTATCAGTTTCTTGGCCCCATGTTGGGCCCCTCCCTGGGAGTTCTCCTGTTGGGGGGAAACCCTCCTGGAGTGGTTCTGTGCCAGGAAAAGGAGACGCACAGGACTTTTTCAGTCTTCAGCTTCTTGTTTATTGTTATCTAAAGTTTTGCACGCCATCTATACCAGACTCTGCACGCTGGAAAAGCACCACAGAAATGGCTAACAATCTCTTGTTACAAGGTCTTTTAAGTCCAAGCTATCCAATTAAGAAATGACACCTAGATTATTTTCCCATTTAACCCAATAACTGACCCCTCGAAGCCTGCAATGCGGACCTTTCTGTCCAATTACAAGACATCACCCAAACTCATGAAGAAGAAGGCAAAGAAGAACAACCTGCGTCCACCCTAAAACCTCCATCTTGTTCCCATCTACAACATACTAAAAATCCTAAAACCTAAATTTCTCACCCAAGTGACATGCTATACTACTCTCTGTTTCACACTTTTGTGGACCCTAGTCTATCTTGAAGTCCTGGAAGCTTTCTGCATGAATGAGGGTCAAAGTCAGTGCTTCTCTGGGGGTCAGGACCCCTCAGAGCAGACAGAAAAATATTCCCTGTGCCCTGGGTTCCCACAGCAACTGTTCACATGAATATGTTTTGCTGTATGCCCCTTGGCCATTCCACTAAGTAGTCCTGACAACTCACAGTGTTGAGGAACTGAAGATGCGCTGTGGCTAAGGGCAAGTTAGATAAAGAGGATGAGGAGCCAAGCCAGTGTTACTATCCTTGCCATGAGGAATTCATGGCAACAGGCTGATCAAAACCTCCTGATGTCTAGATCTCTAATCATGGTGTTTTCTTTTCACTATGTATTTTGCAGTGGTTTGCTCTGGCTTTGCCAATACCTGGCAAGCTCACACAGCTGCAGCCTCCTTGGTGAAGAGTGAGAGAAAACACCTAAGCAGTGATGGTTTCCAAAGTCATGTAATGCTTTGAAGGCTCAAAGAAAGTCTTGAGTTGTGCTGTAAAAGTGGCAGTTATGCCACAATAGTGGCAGATGGTCCAGGCACCAGTTCTATTTCAAATCCTGGCCGTTCATGCCTTGTGGCCTTCAGTCCAGTGTGAGCCTTGAGCGTACGTCAGTGGAGAGTGGTAAATGGAGGGATTGTCTCTATGAGGGACTTGGATCCTTGGCTTTTGGACTGTAGCATGCTTCTCACATGGGAATTTGCTCAGGTGGAAGGTGAAAGCGTTAGTCCTTGGTATCAAGTAGAAACATGGCTTGTATTCAGTTGACTTTCACACCTGAACCTATTCCTTGATTTGCTGAAAACCCTTTGCAATTCTCTTTCCAGCTTCACAGGTGATGTGTTGGTATAGCTGTAATAGGGTATAAAAGCTTGTTTGGTTGTTCCACTTGCTTAGTCAAGAGCTAATGGCTAATTCAGTATTTTTAGAAAAAGCAAAGTATATTGAAGCAGTGCAACCCCCCTGCATGGGGAATGGTGTGCTCTGACTCCATGTTGCAGAAGGCTGAATAAATTGTTTTTATTAAGCTAAATTATATTACATTAATACTATACTATACTAGAACTATACCATACTAAAAAGATACTAAAGAAAAACCCGTGACTGTCTCCAGACAGTCACACACAGCTTTGACCCAATTGGCCAATCAATCCAAACAACCTTCACCGGTGTCCAATTAACAAATCACTCTGCAGTAAACAATCTCCGTAACACATTCCACATGTGCCAAACAACAGGCACAGTGAATAGAGATAAGAATTGTTTTCTTCTTTCTCTGAGCTTTCTTACTGCATCTCACAACATCCCAGGAAAAATCCCAGGAGAGAGAATCATGTCTCTCTCTGTTCAGAGAATGTGAATACCACAGAAGTACAGTTAGCAGACCAACACAACTGCGTATTTTTATTCACCATTTGAGCTAATTTTATTGACTAAAAATAAATGACAGCCTGAAATACCAGTCCAGTAAGTGTTCTGAACAAACATTCTGTGATGTAAGATTATTAGTGGACCAGTCGTCCTAGTGGTGCTGATAAAAAAATTTCTCTGCTCTTCTTGACACAATTTTTACATTAGGTATTCATGCATCTTAAATAGCCTGGAACTCCATATCATTTTTTTCTGACCTTCTTGCATTGAAATGACTTTGGGTAGTTTAGTGCTTCCCACAGGTCATCTCTTAGCAACTGCAGTTCCTTGTGCCTAATTAGATTTGTCCCTTTGCAAGACAGTTTAGGGAGAATTCTGTTTTTCCTACATATCATCCCTAGGATTCTTGCCACAATAGAAGTACTGAGAAGAGCAGTGGGGTTTTTGGTACCTTTCCAGACAAATAGAATCGAAGGACTGGCTGTTGTGGAGTTTGCTCTGTTTGAAGATTGAGATGTAGTGTTACTTATTTCAGCCTGGGTTTAGAAGTGGGCATATTTAATCACAATGGAGGTGAAATTACTTGGAGTAAAAGAATCCAGAAAGCCCCAAATTATAAGGATTGTGATTTTTAAATCACAGTAAGTTCAAGGTTTGTGTATAACATTAAGTTCTTTTATTTATCCTAGCTGGTACAAATGCTAACTAACTGAAAGCTTCACATTGCCTTGTTTGTAGGAAAGCACATGACATGAAGTATTTTTGTGTGAGATGAACATGAGAACTTGACTTTAATCTCCAACATGATATATGGTTGCACTGTAAACACTTTTGCTTTGGTGTTTGTTGGTATAAAATCAAGTCCTTTGAACTGTATTTGACATTACCATAGAGCTTTGGAAAATAATGTGCAAGTTTTTACCTATACATCTTAAGAGAAAACATCTAAACTGTATTTAAAATTATCTACCCAAAATACCCTGTTGCTATCTATTAATTTAGCTTTTCATCAGGGACCTGTTGCAGGTCAAAACTCTAAATTAATTGTTTTGCAGTTTAAAGACTGTAATTTCACTTCAGAGCCAACCTTGCCTGACTAATCTGCCTTAAATGGCACAGCCAAGAATTCTTCTGAGTAAACTTAAGGAACAGAAGTTATTGTGTATCTATCTTTTCTTGCAAATAGAAATCAGTATGTAAGAGTATAGGATTCTTTTTTAAAGTGAATTCAGATAATGTATATTCATTTTTTTGTATTTTTTTTAAGGAAAAGCTTTGTAACGGAAGTGCTTGCCACAAGAAATACTTGAGTCAGTGAATGTATCTATTCCTGTTTTAACTGCAAAGTATCTTTTATTCCTTGGTGAGTTGCTAGGTCTGTGAATGACCCTAAAAAGAAATTTTCCTGAAATCCCAGTTTCTGTGGATACTGTGCTCCTGTATCATACCATTCCCCTGACTATTCTTTTTTCTTCTTCTCTTAGACTCATGCTTTGCTGTTGTAATGAAGATTATTTTTAGCCCTGTTTTCCCATTGTGCAGCCAGAGAAACTGGGCAGGAGTCTAAGCTGACACAGCAGATTGAGCTGTGTTTCTTGACTCTGTGGTCAGAAACCTTGCATTTGTGGACTTTCTTTCTTGCCCTTGCTGTCACCAGTATGTTTAGAAAAAAAACAACTTTTATGCCAAAAAAATCCAAACAGGTTGTTGCTTAAAGGAAAACAAAAACTCTCCCAAGCCTCAGACTGTCTCCTTCTCTCTGTTCCCTGTTTCCTCTTCCCTGTTCTCAGGGCTGCATTTCCTCAGATTGGTTTGCAGAGAGCAAAGGGAGAAACAAGCAAAATCTCTGGTGGGGTTTTTAGGGATCAACAGTTGGTTAGAGTGTGGTGCTGGTAACACCAAAATTAGCTGGGGTTTCATCCCCAGACTGGCCATTCCATTGAGAGTTAGACTTGATTCTTGTGGATCACTTCCAGTTGAGAATATCCTGTGATCTGTGATCTAGAAATAAAGCTCAACAGTCAGTAGGAGTCATGTGTTGTCTTTTGCTGCCACTTACAGAGCTCAGGGAATAAAAGTCAGCCTGCTAACAAGTATGGTGATGTGAGCCTATGTTGAGTTCTGTAGAAGCATATACATCTTCCTGGCATTGCCTCTGCTCTTCTTTTTTTCTTGGTACTTTGAACCTCTTTAAAAGATAGACATGCTCAATTTATTTAAAATTAATAATTGTCCTCCTCACTTCCTGATGTCTGCCAATGAGGATTTCAATGAGAGGTGTTAATGCAGGAGGCAGAAATAAATCTTGAATGAGCTGCATAATTCAATTTTGCTGTCCAATCTGTAAAACTGTCTGGGGAAAGTATTGTAGACACTGAACTGGCTGAAATATTGCTGTTACCTTCAGCTAAAATTAACCTTCCAAAATTAGATTAACTTAGAAGTCAAATCCTTTGTTTAGTTTTTAGTTTGTATTTTCATTTGAGTTCCTTTGGAGGTGATGATTTCTAGGCTTTTTTTTTAATAAGGCTTTAAATTTAGCCGTGACGTGTTTCCTCTTTAAAAGTAACATTATGCTGAGATGGCTCCAGGAATCTGGTTCTTAAGGAAAAGGTGAAATACTGGAAATAGCACCTTTTTCTTGAACTTGGATTCATTTTTGTTATTTAAGTGTCGTATTAGTTTTTTAATTAATACCTTGGTGGAAGTCAGCAGTAGAAATGTCTGAGAAGGAAAAAACCTTCAAAATATTTGTCAACAAATTTGAGCAAATAGAATGTTTGAATCTGCCTCAGACATTGAGGTTTTCTTTGAAGTCATGAAGACCGAAACATTTTACTGTGATTTTTGATTATTCATCACCTGAATATTCAGTATGAACTTCATTAGTGCTCCCCAGAAGTCTTTGTTTCACTACCCCATTCGTAAATATATTTAAAACCTATGGTAGTTATAGGCAAATTGATGTCTGTATTGCAAAAATCCTATCAAGTGGGGTTAGAATTACCATTTCTGTTTGATATTTTTTCCTGTCACAAAGACTAGTCACAAAGACCTTTCAAAGGTACAGTATACACGTTTGTTCAAAGTGATTGCTAAAAGGAAATTATTAGACACAGGCATCAGCTTACAACAATGCCAAAGCTTTCTAAAAGGAGCTTTATGCAGCTACTCACCAGCCTGGCTCTTAAAGAATGAATGTTTGCCTCTGACAGTGTGGTGGTAATTACTGTTCTTAGCAGAATCTAGGTAAGATGGACTCCAGAGCACATTCAGAATACAACTTGATAATTATTGGAAAATAAAAGGAAACTCTTCTCTTTTTTCACAGATACGAATGCACACCAGTAGCACTGCTGGTGCAAAAGCAAACCGTTGCAAATGTTGGTGTTTGGATTGTTTCATACCCATAGTCTGAGCTACAGAATGTGATATCTTGGAGTGATGGCTTTAATTTCCTACTATAGGAATAGGGATACAGAGGGATCAGGGAAGGAAAGAGCATAGATGCATCCACAAAGACAAGAGAAGAGTGTGTGTGGCTGGCCCTTATTGTGAATCTCAGTTACATGAAATCCGTGTCATAGATCATTTTCTAATTTAGGTAAAGTCAGTCTGCACCAGGTGCCTTTCATATCCTCTAGTAACCGCTGAAAAATTTAAAACCAAAAATAACTGCTTTTCAGGAACAGCACTGAAGTCTTGCTGGAAGACAGACTTTGCAGTTAGCCATCTGAGAGCAAGTTCACGTGTCAGGTTCCCATCCGTCACCACATCATTAGGGCAGCTCAAGGCACATGGCTTTTCTGGTTTTGAAGCATCAACCCTAAAAGAGGAGTTGCAGCAGTTCTCAGCTGCAAAGCATTTAATCTTTTTTAGGGTGGCTCTGCTTCCTGTGTGAGACCCTGTTGGCTTCAAAAAAATGAATAAATAAAATTAATTTTACTTATTGGTTACAGTCACTAGATATAAAGAAGCAGAACTTTGCAAAGGTCAGCCGTTGATCCCATACCAATAAAATGTTACTTTGATTAAATACTGTAGACCTTCAGCTAGCCCACAACAATGCAAGACATTATTCTTGTAATCAAACACATGATAAAGATGGTCATTTAGAAGGAACAGTAGCCTGAGGTTATTTTCTGGATGAGTTAATTTTAAGCTCTGGTTCAACAGGCTACTGAATGCAGAAAGAATGGAAAGTGTGGTCTCATTTGCTCAAACTCTGGGCCTAATTCAAAATCAGCTCTGAAGCCTTGCTTTGCACAGAGTTTACTAGAGGTAACTTGGCATAATGCACGTATATCTTTAGAAAAATTTCAGTGTTTCTTTCTTTAGGTATAGCTTCAGGACCCTACCTCAAAAATTATCTTTTGTGATCAAATATTTGTCTCCATTACAACCAAATAATTAAATAGGATTTGCAATTTAAAGGCTTTTTTATTTTTCCCTTTCCTTTTTAGATATTTCAGAGTATCAGAAAATAAGGAGGTACGTTTATCATTATTTAGTAAGTTTAGAAAATGGGGCAGCATGTAGTTTGAGCTCCAGTTTAGCTCCACATCCTGATGTGTTTTGCTGTCAGGATTGAATAAATTTCCCAACATACTCCTGCAAACCAAGTTTTGAAGTTGTGTACCTTCATTGCAATCTCCATTAACAGCTATGCACATACAGATATGGGCAGATGAATAAAAGGAGTGGTCAGCCAAAGACACTGGGTTGAATCTGGTACTACCCCTTTCCAAAGCAAGAGTATCAGTCATCCTCCAGCATGGGATTTCACCAGAGGAAGCAGAGGGTGATGCATGTCAAGTTGTTTGGTAGGTGTTTGCCAAGCCCACTCCAGCAGATGACACACTGTCACACACTACCGGCCCAGGGATGCATGCTAAATTCAATCCTGTTGTTCTTTCTAAATAAATTTTGACAGGACTTGTTCTGACATGTGCTCTGGAGAAGAGATTGGTTTCCTTCACTAGTCAGGTCTGTTTTGATCCTTTTCAGAATGGTCATTCACTTTCCAAAGACTCACACTGATAGACCACCTGTAAATCACAGCCCTTGCTGCCTTTTTTTTTGCTTCCCTGCTAGCCTACAATTCAGTTTTCATTAGAGCTGCCTAGAGCCAATAAATAAAAGCTTTTACCATGCAGACATTGTAAGAAATAAGAAGTCCTGTGGATTTGAAACAAATTAGGCAGAATAAGACTGTAATTTGGGATGTAGACTGACTTAAGAAGTTTATTCAATTGATGTGGCATAATAGTAATTCAGCATAATGTGCTCATGCCATTAGACTTGCACAGAAAAATACTCCAAACAGCTATAATGAATAGTTTGGGTTTTGAAAACCTGAGAGAGCAGTTTCACCTGGAATCATAACTGGCATCTCTCAGAATGCTTGCACATTAAGAAAATTCAAAAAGATATATGAATTTGAGTAAATTTCAGTACCACCTTGGGTAAAATTAAATTTTAGTGTCACTCAAGCACTTCTGGAGACATAGAGGTAAAATCTGCTTTACCTGTGCAACTCTGGTGGAATCTAACTTTGATTCAAGGAATCTGCACTAGGCTGTGCATGAAAAACATAGAGAGACTTTCCCAAGAGGCTAAAAATCTAAGTCCTGGTATTTTTTAGTGCAATTTAGCTGCTTAAAGAAACTTGAGTCTTACCTGCTTAGTTCCAGAGTCATTTAGGTACCTCTAAACATGCCCAAAGGAGTGTTGTAAGGAGGGTGCCTGTGGAATTTGCCCCAAGGCAGCTCAAAACTCCTAACTTTCTGAGCTGACAAAAAAAAAAAAATGAAAAGAGAACCCCAAAAGGGAAGGAAAGCCATTACCTAAACAAAGACCAGATAACTCACAAAGCAAATACCCCATGGCAAAAAAAGCTGGAAGCTGCCTGAGAGTGCCAGTTTTAAAAGCACCCACGATAATGAGCCCTCCACACACAAGGTTCTCATTTTGATAGTCTTATGATACAGCAACAATATTGGGGGGCACAGATAGATATGGAATACAATAACATTGTGGATTACCGCAGGACATTCCACCCCTTATCCCATATTGTCTGATTAATGCCCAAATTAATACATTTCAACTGTAAACACACCTATCTATACATATCTACATATAACTATATACAAATACAATTTCAGTGGTCAGTGACCATCCCCCAGATATGGACAGAGTTCATTTGCTCCATGACTGATATGATTGGACAAGTCCATTCTCATTGTCCATGGTAATTAAAATATGCAGTGGCAGTGACCCTCAGCAACCAGTGATACATTCCAACATTACAGGCTGTTTTCACCCATAGTCAAATTCCCCTGAGGTGCATGACATGTTTCCCCATCCCTCTGCTTAACCCACCAAGTGTAACCAGGTCCTTGAGCAAAAACAATCCCATGGATAGGCTTACCTTTGCTCAAGGCAGAATTAATCCAGTCTTTCCTAACATACCTCTCATATGCACGACAAGGACTTTATCTCTGTCTGCTGTACTCAGGGGTTTGGATTGGGCAGGGCCAGCTTGGTTAGTGGAATCTCTGGTGTTATTTAACCATGTAGTCTTTGCTAAATGCGGATCCCACTGCTTGATAGTCCCACCATCCCTTGCTTTCAATGTTGTTTTTAATGTCCATTGCATTGCTCATCTTCAGCAAAGTTGTGGACCCCTCCAAGAATGAAGAGATCTGAAAATGCTGGGGACATCCCCAAACCCCCAGGATGGCACTCTGCAGCCAAACACATGGTTCAAAGGACAGAGGGAAAGGTGGTGTCAGTCGTCCTCCCATGCCCACCTCCACTGACTGCTTATCTCACTGACAACAGGAGGTCTGACAGGTATTCTCTGGATCAAGGGCTAGAACTCACAGTGGGACTTCACATTCCTTGTGGCAAGAGATGACAGGGCAGGAAAGGGAAGGTGTCTGGGTGAGCTTGGATGACTTGTGATCCTCTCTCTTTGGTCAGGTGCCATTGACGAGCTGGGACAGGTTGGGCTGGAGTGGGGCTGCCCTGCTCAGTGGCAGCAGGTGGATGCCTGTGGAATTTGCCCCAAGGCAACTCAAAATGGCTAACTCTCTGAGCCAAGGAAAAAAAGAATGAAAAGAGAAAGAGAACCCAAAAAGCGAAGGAAAGCCTTTGCTTGAACAAAGACAGGTAGCCTGCAAAGTGAATACCACATGGCAAAAGAGCTGGAAGCTGCCTGAAGTGACAATTTTAAAAGCTCTCATGATAATAACCCCTCCACAAACAGGGTTCTCATTTGTAGGGTACAGTAACAATTTTGTGGAGGCTGCAGATAGATCTGGAATAGAATAACATTATGGATTACCCCAGGACAGAGCTACATTACATTTTTGGTAGGAGCTAACAAGTTAAGAGTTTGACTGTGTCATAGTCAAATTTGCAAGATATTTGCTAGTAATTTTTTTTAAAAAGTGACCTAGCATAATATGCCCTACTTGCTTTATTTCTGTTCAGGGAAACTCACAACATAGAATTTGTCTTAGATGAAAATTGATAGGGGTGTTGGAGTTGTACATAGACTTGCAAGACATGCAAACACAGGGTAAGGTGATACTGATTGGGATGTTCTCAGTCTATTTATTTATTTGATGACTACTAGGCATTACCTTTAAAAAGCCTTGCTTCTGATTAGACCTAATCAAAGTGAGCAGGAAGGGTTTGATTAAAATGAGCCAATCCTTTATTCTTGGTTTGTGTTCATCCAGCCATGAGGTTAATTAATGCCTGCCAACCTGAAGCAAATAACTCCTCCCTCTATTAATATGATGTTGATGCCTTAAGAACCTATACATGAAACAATACACACTCTTGACATAATATTAGTATAGGAGGTAATATGAAGCCTGGTCTTTATTGGAGGCCTCCAGGGGCAGGTATGGAAAATGTCTACAAAAGCCCACCCCCACAGAGTGAGTACCATTTTTAGAAGTTTAGCAAATTAGCATAATTGATAAAAATCACCAATTAGGACCACAAGTGGTAATGCAATTCCCCCCAGTTAAAGCCCCTTCTAAATCCTCCCCCCCTTAGATGTAAACTGAACTAGTTTATGAAAATATGTCCCAAAGAGTTCTTTCTTGGCCTTGGTTCCTAAGAAGAACCAAGACAGGATAGAGAATTTGGAATGAGTTTTGTCTTCCTGCCTGTTAGGGCAAGGAAGAGTACTGGGAAAACTAGCTGTGAATGTAATAATAAGCTACAAAACTACAAATAAATGTGTAAAAATACAGAGGATATATAAAAGAAAAAAGGCAAAAAATTAGCCAGCATCAATGTGACTATTGCAGTGGTGAATTACCATTTTCAAACATGTGGTTTTGTGTTTATTTTTCTAAAAACTGCGTAGACAAATTGTCTGCAACTTGAGCAAGGTCTCTGACACCAGGAAAAGTCACATTCTGGAGGCAGTTGTCAAATTTGGCTCCTCAAGGAACCTTTGCAGAGCTTTCACAGTGTCTTAATTTTGCAGGTTTTTTTTTGTAAGGAGAGCCCAGCCATCTGGGTCTTTCAGCAGAAGATAATGGGCTAGGTGATCCTGTCATAATTACCGAAATTTTCTCTCAGAAATGCCTTCAGGCATCAGGTAGTCTCCCAAGCAGTAAGTCTTTTTCCCACAAAAACACACACACAAAAATCAAAACCACACAGAATGACCTAAGGATATGTGCAGGAGATAAATGTGTTCAGATCCACAGCTGACATTAGGTACTTCCTGAGGGGCCTGAAATATTACTTGTGATGTTGAATATCACATGCTGTTCTGCTCACCTACTTTGCTCAAATATGCTTTATAATATCTTGCAATATATGTCAAAGTGTTGGGGAAAAGAATTGAAACTTCATGTCTTCTTTATTAGAAAAAGCCCACAAAAGACCAAAATGTTTCTGAGCAAGTTATATCTGATGAGTGAAGAATTGATCAGAATCTGGAATTGGTGGAGGTGAAGGTATTAGTTGTAATCTGGTATGGTCCCCCATCATTTTGGATTGCTGTCCTCCAAAGTGATGGTACCTCACATTCTATAGTCTTGCTATCTGCAAATTCTTTCCCTGCATGCTCAAATTTAATAAATCCAGAAATGGACGTGAAACTACTTGGAGACCTATCAGAGCATTAAGCGAGCCATTACTCAGTCCTAATGCCCCAGTGTCTTGGTTTAAAAGCCAGGGGTCTGCCAAGGAAGGTGGGAATCTTCCTTTCTCTCCAAATGATTATATATTTGAAATTAAGGGGCTTTCAGACAAAGATCTAGGAAAAGGAATATATATATATATATATATATATATATATATATATATATGTATGTATGTAACAAGGCAAGCTATACTTGCAGCTGTAGCAGGAGCCTGCTGGGATCACTGCCTTCAAAACACCTCAGTTTGGACAGTTTGAATATGTCTAGGCATGTAATGTTGGGTTATTTTTCATAAGAAAACCTGCTCCCTTGGAGCTCAGTTTGTAATTGAATTTTTTATGTTGTGGCTAATGGCTATCCCTGTCTTCCATATCTGACCCAGATAATCCAGTCCTGGTTGGTGATTGAGATGTAGTGCATGTCTTGGATGAAGCAAAGCTGGCTTAGCTTGGTGCCCTTTTCCTATGAGTTCCCATCTTCTACATTCCAGTCTTACCTCCCTATACAGTGTCTTAATTCTTCTTTGCCAGTAAAAAAAAAAAAAAAAAAAAAAAAAAAACACCCAAAAAAAGGAAAAAAAAAAAAAACACACAAGGAAGGAAGAAGCAGATCCAATGAAAAGTTTGAATCTGATTTTTCTTGGAAACTTATATATTTTCTTGCCACATTCTGTATGAAACATGTCCCTAGGCAGGGCCTTTCACCAGCCTGAAGTCTCTGGGACACCACCACTTGTCAGTGCCATTTCTGCCCAGCTTTATTTTTGCCAGTAGAATATAGTTAGACACCATAGCTGGCATTTCTGCAGTATTTAGTATTTTGAAAAACCACCTTGGAAGTAATTTTTTTCTTTTCAACACTTCAATGGAAGTGTCCAAAATAAAGAAAATGGGTTAATTTGGAGAAGGATCTCCAAATGTTGATTTTCCTTTGCATGTGCCCAACAGTTTCTTTTTAGGAGACAAATGCAGGAGGACATGCCCTCTCATTTCTGCATTCCAGCAGGCTCCCTTTGCATACCTTGTCTTTTAAACAGATCCTTGTTTTTGTGGTCACAGATTGTAAGCAAATCATGTGCTTGTCTGCTTGCTTTGGGCTAGAGTCTTTCTTGGGAAGAGCTGACTGTGCAAATACCTAATTTTTAGGCTGAGGGGATATTGCTTCAATCTGTCTGGCTTTGGGGTTTTTTTGGTAATCGGATTTGTATCCTATAGAAAGAGCTGTGATACCTGTGTATGCTTTGCTCTATGGATAATTCAAATCAAGATCTGATTTCAAGCCTGCAGCACTTAACACTAGTCAACAGAATAATTATGTGATTGGTGCAGGGAGGAACTAGCATCTATATTAAAGGGAGAGAGGAGCCTATGTTAGAAATTAGATGATCAAGTTAATTAGTCCTGCCTCTGTCACCAGTGATCTTCTGTGACCTTGTGGTAAAGTTTTTGACTGTCTGATTGATATGTAGGTCTTGAAATGGTGGTATTGTTTCACAGGAAATGAACTGTTGTCTAAAGAAGTCCCCAAAGCCTTGTAAAATTTATCTTATTAAACTTTTTGGTGCTTTCAGCTCTGGCATATTTTAGCAGGTCGTATTTCTAATACCAATTTTAAAATGTATCTTCTAAAGTATTTTAAGCACTGACTTTTTTTTAGGAAATTGCTAGAAATAGCAGTATGAAAACAAAAGCTCGAAGTGTTTTTACTTTCTGAAAGTACCAGAGTTGATGAGTTTTTAAACACATCAAATTTTAATGAAAAAATCCAATTCTTGCTAAGCTCTGCTATTGGTCTCTGAGGCTACCACTGTTAGTAATGGATTAGGAGAACAATGTCACTGAACTGAATTACTCTTTAATATGCCACAATTGAAAGTATGATAAGAAGACTTTCACATTTCAGAAAGCTTTTTGATTGTAGTAACTTTAATAACTTTAAATTAAGTTATGGCTTTATATTAAAATGTATAAAATTATGAAATCCCCACATCACAAAGTAGTGCAAAAATGATTAGAATGACTTTGTTGTGCTGATGAATTGAGCGCAAGATGAGCACTGGCCTATTGCTAAAAAGGTGAACCCTATTAAAATGATTTTTAATAAGCTTTTTAAATGGTTTCCATTTTGCTATAATTAAAAGGGAGAAAAAACTACTCAGACTAGGTAAAGAAAGAAAAGCCTTTGGGCCTCATACTACTTTCTCCAATTTAGTTTCATTTGCAGAGTTAAAAATTGCAGGTACAGCTGTCATAAATTTTAAGTTAGAGGGCCTGAAGGTTGCATTGTCTTCAGAGAGGGCAAACACCACTGCTTTTCCTATTTTGGATTAGTTTTTAACCTGGCTTTCTATCCTTGTTTTGTACATGCAGAGTATTTCCGTTCTCTAAGCTGGTGTTCCTGAGAGTGTGTGTTTAGCCAGAAGAACCAACATGATCGATGTATGAGTTGCCCATTTTATATCTCTGTTACAGTGCCAGGTCTTGTGCCCTCACATCAAGCCATTTACAAATGTATCATTAGGATATTTTCCAGCAAACCAGCAGCATAGCAGGTCAGATGCTATTAGTGAAATGAAACTCCAAAGTGCATTTGGAAGAACACTGATTACCAGACTAAATAATCCAGAACAAATGGCCAGAGTCTAACAAACAAAAATGAGTAATAAAACCAAGCGTGTTGGAATATTTTGGCAGTTAACTAGTTTTTTCTTTCCTAGATAATCATACAAACCTAGTAGCTATTACACAGTAATTTACATGCCAGGGACAATGTTGCTATCAGTAGGAAATCACATCATTAATATGTATAAAATTTGGACCTGTGAAGGTATCCTGAGCTTGACAATCTCTGCTAAGAAATTGTTTTTCAAGGACACAGCAAAAGAGTTCTAGACACAACAGGGTTATGACAAAATAGACAGTAAATAGACAAAAATTGTATCTGCTGCTGGAACTGGATTTTAATACAAAAGATATGAAAACAGCTCTCCTCCTGTCCACGGAGTGCCGGCAGAGATCCTTTCATCCAGCCTTGCTCCTACTCCAGCTGCTTGCAGTGGCTTTCTGGGCTGCAACAAAGTCCATGCTGAATCTCTTCTGGATCTCTAAGGAACTTTTCGTCATTTCTGGCACTTGGTGTTGATGTGCTCCTGCCCCTCTCCCAGCTTGCTGTGACTCTTATCCTCTCCTTGTCACATCTGAATTTGGGAAGCATCTTTCTATACATTGCAAGGATCACTCTTCTTTTTCTCCTGTCTCTTTCTTCCATTTTGCTGTCCATTGCAGTCGACAGGACAGAACAGCCTTCCCTGTAGTGCCCTGCCACAACTCTTTGATCAACGCTTGTGATGTGAGCACTTCTGCCATCAGTCACTGTTTCCTCACTACAGGGGAACACTCCCAGCCAGCATCTTTGGGCAGAGCAGCCTGTGTTTCAATGAAGCAACAGCTTCTTTGTGTCAAGGACACAGCAGCTCTGGGCTGTATTAACACACCAGCATTGCAAACAGGGTAAATGCAGATCTGGGTTTTATAAGACAGCTAATGTGTTCAGAGGTGGTTGTTGAAGAGCACATAATGTCAAGCCATATGGCAGGAAACCTTCATACAAAATTAATTCCATCATTATCTGTTAGTATCTGCTTGTTGCTATTTTCCCAAGGATCTTTTTTGTGTTCAAAGAATCTGTGATATTCACTCATCAACTCTGGAGCACAGATGTGGAAAAGAAGTGTACCTGCTGTTCCTCATGTGTCACATAAGTGTATGCTTAGAGCAGAGGGATTTTTTACTTTGCCATTAGAGCTATCATGCCAAAACAATGAGTAATGGCTTCAAAGAAAAAGCATCACAGTCAATTACCTGGCCATACATATCAAGGTGAATGCAGTAGGTTTTTTGATGTGTCCAGTGAGATATTTTGGTACCTTTGAGCCTTTGGTAGTCATAAACTAGAATTATTGCAGTAACTTTTCAGCACAGTGCTAAAACGTTAACAGAATGCTATGTTTTACATTTGATTTTCTACCATATTCATCCTTCAGGAATTACTGGTTTGGGACTTTTTGTAAAGAAGCCTCCTTTGAGAACTAATTATGAAAAATGTTTCTCTGTTTCTCACTTTAAATTCCCTCTTAGTCTATTGCAGTTCATCTTGAAGGCATTTTTGTAATGAATTTTTTTCATGAACATTAATACAACCTGTGGCAGATCTGAATGAAATAGAAAGTTTCACTGTTTCTGCCAAGAGAATAGGTTTTGTCTCAGCTGCTTTTTTTTTTGTTGTTTGCTTTTTTTTTTTTTTTGTTCTCCTTCTTTCTGTAATATTGAAACAGCTAGTTTCTTAAAAAGATAGCAGATTGTTATAGTTTGGAGGAATTATTCTTGAGAAAGGAGTGAATAATTAGGGCAGTTTCCTGAACAAAGCACTTCTATGACCCCAAAGCTGCTGCATTCAAATAACTAAATGTTGTATTCTTCAGAGGAGAATGTGCTTCTCTGGCTTGCAAATGTATTTCCCATGGAACTGAAGACCAATGAATGATTTGAAAGTTATCTCTTTCTGTGGTCAGTCTGTAGTACAGAAAAGGAGTTTATCCCTGTGCTCCAGATGAGTTTTCCCTTGCAGGTGTTTGGGTGACACTGGATGTATTTGTAGTATCTATTGATCAAACCTTTTACCTAGTGTTTTGTTCAAAAGTTATAAAATGTTATACGTTATTAAATCACACATACCTGGAAAGTTGCATCCAAATGAACTCACATATAATGGAAGCTTTTTCAGGTGTGTGAAAACTGTGTCAAAGTACATCCCCCGGTTTCTCTAGGTACAAATGTGACTGCAATTTGCACAGTGGTTGCTGAATATTAACTTATGGGAAGGGAAGGAAGTGAAGGAAGTGTCTCCCATATGCTTCTCATTAGTAAGACCTAAAAAAAAAAACCAAACCAAACGAAATGAAAGAAAAAAAAAACAAAAAAACAACAAAAAAAAAACAAAACAAAAACAAACAAAAAAAAAAAAAAAAAAAAAAAAAAAACCAGGAAATTTTGAGAGCAACTCAATGAAAAGATACTGGTAGGCTCTGACATAATATAGAATTCATGCAAATCTTTCTGCAGATAGATGTCATTGAAACAAACCCCAATCAATGCAAGGATTGTGGAAGTTTTTTGAGGGAAAGATTTTTAAAATCCTTTTGTGTCCATATGTGGTGAATATCCTGCAACATGGATCTGAGGTTTGGACCTGCTGTGTTTGGTAATGCTAGACAATAGTATTAACACGTCATGATTACATGACTGCAGAATAAACTAGGAAGCATCATGCAACCACAGAATAAAGGAGTTGCCAAGCTGGGCGTAAGAAGGAAGTGGAAAATACTTATTTTCTGCTTTTCCTGAGCTTAATACAGACATTTCAGTAGACTGTTTTATAAATGCTGATGGTTATTGAAAGGACTGTTCACATCCCATAGAAATGTTTTTGGGATTTTTTGCTGTTCGTTTAATTTTTCAAAATGGCTGTAATAAATTTGATCAAGTAAACCTTATGACATTTTATATTTCATTCCACAGAAGTACCTCAGGAGCTTTTTCTCTGCAATGCTGAAATCTCCATCATCTCCACTGAACATTGATAAAGTGGGGCTAACGTTGTCAAAATACACCATCTGTGAATTTTCACCCTTCTTCAGGAAAGGCGTTTTTGACTACAGCAGCCATGGGACCAGCTAAGTTTTGGGCCAGGATCCTTATGCTGGAGGAGTATAGTTGGAGTGGTGCCTTCACTTTTGCGTGAGAGGAATGAGGGAAAGAAAAAAAAAAAAAAGTGTCTCCTACACACCTGGAAAGTTGCATCCAAACAGCGCCAATTCAAGACAGCCATGCCCCCACACTAGCCTGTGTCCTGTACCAGCTCCCAAGTTAGTGCCTGCATTCTGGCATGGGGTACACAGACATTTTTGTGTTAGTTGGTCTGTTAATATTGTACAAAGATTCTGACTCTTGTAATGAGTTTGGATCCCCTTCTTGGCAGCAGTGCTTCCTTCCCATTTGCTCAGATAATTTGTTCTGGCCGTTCAAGAGCATCTCATGTTTACCATGGCAGTGTGTCATGCTGACAGAGGGTTTCTGAGTGGCCTTTTGGTTTCTGTCCAAGCTGTTCCTTAAAGAACAGTTCCTCTTTTGTTTCTTTATAGCATAGTGTCATGTTTAAGGATCATACTCCACTGTTGTTTCATTTTCTTTCCCTTCTAGATACATTGAGTATTGACTGTATAATTGTATAGTTTTTCTCAGAAGAATTAAAGGGCCTGGGTAACTTGAATGCTTACAGAAATATGTGCAGCAGAAAGAATATAATTTAAACCCTGTCAGAGTCCTCCACACCTGGTTGTTTGGAGGCTGAACAAATCATTCACCATTAATAAAGAAGCAAAGGAAGCAATAGTTACCGAATAACATGGTCAGCATCTTTTCAGATTTCGTAATCATTCGGACTGTAAATGGAAACTCTGCACTGTACAGAGCTCATAGCTATGCATAAAGCTGATGCAAAGTGCTATATATTGTTTTTTAAATAGCTTCTTCACAATAGTTGTAAAACCTGAGGTTTATTTGCATCAGTTAAAATTTACAGGATTTAAATAATAGTACTTTAAAATGACTCAGGACTTATTCAGACTTGCACATGTATATACGGGTAGAACTCATTTTATATTGCTGCAGATTCAAAAATATGTATACACTGTGACTGGACTTGAGTATGTACATGTTAATGTATAATTGGTTGTATAAAAATCAGAATTTAATTCCATTTATTAAAATGCATAATGAAAGGTAAGTTTTGTGTGCCATTTGTTCAGAGTGTGAAGCATTTTTTCTGAGTTGACATCACTGACCACTGGTAGGTTGTGGTAATCAAACTATTTAATGTCATTGAAAATTGTTATTAAAACCTAAAGTAACAACACTGGTGGCATTTTTATTTCATGACCTAAATTATAGGAACAGCAGTGTTTTACACTTAATATGATACATTGATGGTCCTGAGGGAACTGGCCAAGGAAGTATCTAAGCCACTATTCATCATCTTTAAGAAGCGATGGCACTCTGGGGAAGGGGAAACATAACCCTCATTTTTAAAAAGGGAAAAGAGGAAGACCCAAGGAACCACAGGTCAGTCAGTCTTACCTCAGTGCCTGGCAAGATTATGGAGCAGGTCCTTTTGGAAACTGTGCTAAGGCTCATGGTAAATAATGTGGTAATTTAAATAATGTGGTAATGCCAATATGCCTTCACTGAAGACAAATCATGCTTGACAGATTTGGTGGCCTGGGAAGACCTTCTAGAACCCCTTCCCATACCTACAGGGAGCCTGCAGGAAGGCTGGAGAGAGACAAGGGCATGCAGGAATAGTGGGAATGGCCTTGAGCTGGTTTTATTAGATATTGGGAAGAAATTCTTGACTATAAGGATGGTGAGGCACAGGCACAAGTTGCACAGAGAAGCTGTGGGCAGCCCCTTCACTGGAGGTACTCAAGGCCAGGCTGGATGGGGTTGTGAGAAATCTGATGAGAAACACCAGGAAGGTGTCACTGCCTGTGGTGGGGCACTTGAACTAGAGGACTTTTAAGGTCCTTTCCAAACCAGGACCTTCTATGATTCTGTGTTGATGTATAAAGATAACTGGGTTCCATTACTAAGTATAGCCTGCCACAATAAGCATCTTCAATTAAAATTTTAAAAGAAATAGAAAAAAATAGAATGGATGATTTAAATTTTGAGAGTATTTTCATAATTTTAATTCATTTCAGGAAAAGCAAAAGTTGGGGTAAAATTTCTGGGCCCTATTATTAGTAGGGTAGGATTTATTGCCTTTGAATATGTCTGACTTTATCTGGCTCTGACAAGTATCTTAATGCTTCAATTGGGAAGCTAAGCATTCCGATCAAACCTGTTGATTCCCAAACTGTTTTTTTTTCACTGGATCCTGGACATTCCTGGACTTCTTCATGCACTGGAGCATTAACTGCCTGTGCTTGATCACTGGCAAGGACCCAACCTTGTGATCCCTGCTCTGCCCAGTGCCTTTATTACACCTCTCCAGGCTCTCTCTGTGCACATTTCATCCTCCTGAGCACAAAGCTTTGTCTTCCCTTCCTTCTTCATTCTGCCCTTTGGCTTTGCTTGTGCTTCCCAGATCAGAAAGTGGAGGTTGGGTGCTTGCTGGGCTCCTATGGTGAACTGAGTAACTGGAGTTTGTTGTTGCAGCAGGTTAATGGAAGACTGGTAAGTGCATGTTGTCTTGCTCTGATGCCTATATGAGTGCTTCAGAGGCAGAAATTAGGGATGATAAATAAATGACTCTGAATCTCACTTCTAAGCCACTGATTATTCTGTTTCTCCTTCTCCCTTGGCCTGTTCCCCTTCCTACCTCATTGCAATGAGGTATGATAAAGAATTAATGCCTCAGAGTCTTTACAAAAATGATTTTGTGTAACTGTAGAGCATTATTTCCTGTCTGCCACTTCTGTAAAAGGACCTAGCAGGCCAAAAAACAGTAAACTGCTTTTTCTGCTGCACTGATAAACACATTTCCTGCAGTTGTCTTCCCTGTAAAACTACCAGTGTGCCAAGCAGAACTCCATTGCACCACATGGTGAATGCTGGTTATGAAAAGGCAAAAGCGAACAGGACTCCTAGAGGTATTTTGTGTCACTTTGGATTTGGAGCACCTGTTAAGAAAAACTCAAAGTGATAAAGAGTTAAGTCAAGTGAAAAATTTGAATATTAATATTTTTTTCATTTGAATTTAAAAGAAGACTTGTACTGGATTCCTGTCAACAGTACAAATTGATTCAGGACCAGATGTTCCAGTGGTGTAAACTTGCCTATAAGATGGTTAATTTATGTTGTCTCGTTTATCTGACCTGCAGTGTTAAATGTGTACATTGCAAATAACAAAGGTCAATTAATCACTCTATTTACAATGTCATCAAGTTAAAATGTAGCAAATGTAAGCATGAGATTAGGACCACAACCCCCAGCTACCAGTTTTTCCCACCTTTTTACCTATCTTTCACTGGTATCCAGAGTTTAATCAATGATGGCAAGCTCAGGCTAAGCTAGGAGGCATCTTTGAATAATTACATCAGTAAAAAATATGATGGCTATTTATAACCTACAGTCTTTAAACTCAGATTTCATGAGAAGTTTTCAATAGAAGCTGAAATGCATATAGCTAGCCATTTTAAAGATGTTCCAATTGCATTTCTCTGTAGATATCCTCAAGCTCTAAAATTATCCATTAATTTTATTTTCAACATACTGACACTTTCAACAACATTGTGAAAGTTATTTTCAGGCCTTGTATGCGTGGTGTTTTTTTTTCAAGTGCCTAAGTAATTGAGAAATGTCCTCAAGTAAAATCTAACTTATGTATCAGTCCTATATATATATTTCAAGCAAAGTGTGTGTTTAAGTACTTTACTATAATTGGGCTATCACACTTACCCATGCAACTGAAGTCATGCCTCCATTAAAGTCACCAAACCACTTGGTTCATATCCTTGCTGAGCTTACAGCAGTTTTTCATCAATAGGGTTGCACCAAAAAAGACTAAAAACCACACTGGAGATGGTGCTTGGCTTTTTTTTTTTTTTTTTTTTTTTTTTTTTTTTTTTTTTTTTTTTTTTTTCTTTTTTTTTTTTCTGTGTGACATGATTAAATGCAAAAAAACTTTGAGGAAAGCCTTGTTATTGGTTTTGACCCTGGTCTCCTTTAACTGGAAGTGCTTTTCCTCTCAATATGCTGCTGCTCATAGGCAAGAGTTTGAGCAGCCTTCAAAGCCCTGCTGATAAATGACTCCTGGCAATCTCCTTGCTCCTGTAGGTGGGAATAAGAAATAGGTTTGTATTAGACTGTGATAAAGCTCAAAATTTTATATTCTCCCAGCTCACCAAAGCCCCAGAATTGGAAAAAAAATATATTTTTAACTTGCAAGATTCTTATGTCCATCCTTGGGTTTATTTCCTCTGTGTTTCATTAGATTCTGGAAAAAAAATATGTTTGATAGACTAAAGAGCAAAAACTTTCTGTCTTCCACCTTCATAATGGGAAATAGAAGATATTCCTTTGCAGGACAGGCTTCATGAGCAATTAAGATCAATGCAGTTGTACAGGCCCCAAACCAGTTAAAGGCTTAAAGTCTGATAAAGATATATTTTCTTGGCAAATCTGTAAAGTGAATTTTTCTAATATACTGCATCCTGCCACTTTTAAAAATTGTTGTTTTATTATTTTAAGAGAGTGCTTTGTTATTACTGGTGGCAGACCAGAATGCTGCTGTAGATGTACCTTTTTATTCCTAATACAATGAAAACAAAGTTGATTAGGAACAAAGATATCATAAAATATAATCAATTAAGGTTGGAAAAGGCCTCTAGGATCATCAAGTCCAACCATTACCCCAGAGCTACTGTGTCACCAATAAACCATGTCCCCAAGTGCCACATCTACACCTTATTTGAACATTTCAAAGGCTGGTTATTCTACCGTTTCCGTGGGCATCCTGTCCCGATGCCAGACTACCCTTTCACCAAAGAAATATTTCTTAATATCTAATCTAGACCTCCCCTGCTGCAACTTGAGAAAGAAACAGGTAGGGAAAGTGAACTGTGACCTGAAAATGAATTGTGTGGGAAACAGGTAAACTTCCTCATGCCACCTATCTAGTGCAGTTAAATCCATAAAAGTGCTTATCCAACTGGCTGAAAATACCTGATCACAAGCAGTACTGTTCTTTTGTCTTTTTGAAATTGAGTTTTAGAAGGAATGTGTTGGGAAGCCATATTAAGGGTGAACATTAATGTTTGACAAAATGGAGGCAAGATTTTGGACCAGAAGCTTTAGTCTCATGTTTGCAGTGTGTAACAAGTCTTAGAAGCAAAAATGCAAGTGGCAGCATGGGAAACCCTGTATCTTTTTTCTTCTTTGAAACTTTTTCTTTATAAATACTGACAGTTTTCTCTGAAGTTATGCTGACACTGGAGTATGTAGCACAGGTTTTGCTCTCACACAGAGTTTTGGCAGTACTTTGGTGGTTGTTTTTTGAAACTGGTCTCAGAAAAAGAAATAGGTCTAAGAAAAAAGTATACAGACTTTTTCAAAGTCCTCAGTTTCTTTTGCCAGCTGCTTCTATCTTCTCATGACAGTTTTGTCTGGGTGGCTTGTTCTCGTTCTTTGTAAGTTTTCAATTACTTCCTGTCTGTAGTCTTATTTTACAGATGGTTTATAAGAATGTGCAGGGAAGAGTTGAAGAGAAAGCAAATTCTTTATTATATGACAAATGGTAGTTACCATCTTCTGATAACTTGTTCTGATCTCCTGTTCTTCTTTTTCCTTAAAGGCATGGATCAGAGATCATCAACTGAAGCCACATTTTAGTTGTGTTCTCAAAAATTGGTGTCCTTGATTTTTGGTATTGGGAATTACAACAGAAATCAGAATCTCAAAAATGAGCAAGTGAAAATCGTTAATGGTGGTGTCGTTGTTCTGCCTGGGAAATCAGTGTGTTTTCAGGACTTCTGCATCATGGTTGTTTTTATTTCCCAAATGTGAATACCTTGGAGATGTATGGGTTGCAAATGACTCCTTTCCATGGTGCAGAGTAGCATGCTGATAATAAGTGCAAAATGAATCTACTGATAATGAGAGCTTCAAGAATTGTTCTGTGGAAACTAATGATGTGTGTATCGAATCGTTTTTCTCATTGAGTTCAAGAGAAGAAGGCAATGCTCTACTGCTGAAAAAAAAAAAAAAAAACATGGCACATTTTCATTCATAACCACCTCCAATTCTCATTATTTTAGTAGCTGAGCAACAGGAGAAGAGTTCTGGACAATGCAGAGGCATTAGCATAAGAGGATGTGAACAATTAAATACATATCTCAGTCTGTCCTGTGTTCAGATCTGTACTGTTCTGAGCTTGGGAGTGTTCATTAATGCAATGTGGATAAAGGAACATGCCAGTTCTGGGAAGCAAGTGCTTCCAGGAGGTACAGCAAACACCCTCTGGGCTCCAACACAGAAAGGTTGCTGAGCAATGTGTAAAATCAGAACCTTGGACAAGCTTCCAAGCTGCCTGAGCGTATTGATTCTGGCACCTGCTTGCATAAGCAGGTGCTCAGGTTTATGTGCCCAAATGAAGTTACCTCTTAACATCTTAATTATATGCCAGACTCTGGCTGTGTCTATAGTGTGAGTTCTTGGTGTTGTTAGAAAAGGCAGTGGCAAATGGAAGTATGCAAAAAAAGTTGCAAGAAAATAAAAGAAAAGCAACCCCAGACCAAACAAACAGAACAAAACCAAGTGATTGTTCGAAAAACAAAGGTATCACAAACTTCTTAATCTGTGATAACTTAACATTTGCATAACACTATTTACTGAATGGACACAGAATTGCTCAAATTTGTCAAGTCTATCAGCACAGCTCATTTCATATGCAAGGGGATTTCACTACCCCTGTTCTTTTGTAGTGATGGAACAGGGTTTTAGGGGACTGGGACTCTGCTGGGTGTATTGGCAACATTTATTTCATTCTGTGTGAATTAAATCAAGGGTGGAATTTAAAAGTCATATTGAGTAATCGGGCCTTTAAAAGCATGATGAGATTTTACAAGGAAAATTTTGGCCTGTTTATTAGCACTCATCTGGGATCCTGCACACTGCAGGACAAAAGCCACATAATAATTTTCACTATACCATTTTGAAGACTGTTGAATTACCTTTGACAAGGCTGCTACATGAGATTGCCTTGATGATACTCTGGAAAATCAGCAACAAGAGACCTTTCTTGGGTTAAGTGATTTATTATCCAGGCATGAAGACTTTGGCTGTGGTTATTAAGGCTGCACAGAGCTCTCTGCTAGAAATTTCTTGATAAGTATCTGTCCTGGTTTAAAGGACCAGGTGTCTGCCAGGGAAGGTGGGAAGCTCCCTTGGAATAGAAAATGCGATCCCCTTCCCTCCAAGTTATTATAACTTTGAAATTACAAGGTTTTCATGTCGCCCTGTTCTTTTGAAAGTTTTAAAGTTCTTCTAAAAGTTTTCTATGCCTTCTGATGTTTACATATTTCTATTGGAGTTTCTCACACTGTTCATGTAAATAATGATTATTTTGCATTCTTCTTTGTGGGAGGAGAGAATTGATGGACTCTTGGTTTGACCAGTGTGGTTGGAGAGGTGGCAATTTCATCCTCCAATCCACTGCCACTTTTGGAATTCTATATATTGCGAGGTCAGAAAAAAAGTTCTCCCCTTTTGCTCTTCTTCCCCTCTTTTGCATCTAGCGTGAATGTGTGAGTTATTTCGTGTCGCAGTGCGACACTTTCAGGAAAAGATGTGTGAAAAGGAATAACAATTCTTTACTAGAATATATAAATATAGACAAGGCAGACAAACAACACCAGCAGCACCGAGCAGCAGCACAGACGCAGTCCCAGCCTCTCGGGGCTGCAGGCACTTTCCCCTGCGGTGCAGTTCCAGGCACAGCCGGCAGGGGCGCTGCTGGCTCCCAGCCAGGCAGGGCAGGTGCGATGATTCCCCCGCGCCTGCAGGGGGCGCTGTCTCCATGTGGGCAATGGCGGGCGGGCCTGCAGGGGAGATGGAAAAGGGATTTCCTCTACAAACTCACAGGGGCGTGTGGGGTGCAGCCAGTCCCGCTGCCAATCCTGATGGCAGGATAGACTCTAGCAGGAACTTTGGAGCAGCAGGCTGGAACACCAGATGTGAGCACAGCCCAGGGTGGCAAATGAAGTGTAGCATAAACTCCGAAGCAGTATCAGGAGCCTGGCGGACATGGGATGTTGGGTTCAAGTCTAGCAAAAAAACCCCAAAGCAGCAGCAGAAAAAAGCCAGCGGGGCTGGGCAGCGACAGCCAGGCTCTTGCAAACAGCCAGGAGATGCTCCCTCTGGAGGGGGGAAGGGGTTGGGATTCAGGGTTCTCCCCTGAGGCACCCGAATAGATGGTGAGAGTCCTTCCCATGTGCTGAAAAGGTCCCAGTTCAATGGCCACTCTTAGGAGCAAAGCCTCATTCACGGTAGGAGAAGCACTGAAGGACGGAACTCTGCAGTGGCAGTGAATTGTCCCCACATCAACAGCAGCACTGTCTCACCTCCAGTCCCAAGAGTGAAAGCGAGAGAGGAGCTAAGCCCAGCCCCTCATCCCCCTGCAAAAATCTCGGGTATCTCTGCCCTTCCCAAGAGAAAGCCCCCAGCTAAGAGCCCTTACCCCATCTTGGCCACATCTTTTCTCTCTTAAGTATCGTTCCCATCTCTTTGGCAACAAATGGGAGAAAACTCTCTGAGAGAAAGAAAAAATAAAAGGAAAAATCCTAACCTCCAATCTAATCCTAATCCAACCTCTAATCCTAACCTCTAATCTCTCTCTGGGAAGGTGCTGTTTTGGTTTAACTGGAGATCTCTCAGTTAAACCACAGTAAATACCACACAGGAGCTCACTCACTTCCCACCCCTTGTGTGATGGTGGAGAGATTTGAGAAAAAAAAAGTAAAAATTGTAGATTGAAATAGGACAGAAATGGAAGAGGTAGTAATAATAGTAATGAAAAAGTAATTTGAATACACAAATCAAGTTCTGTACAGTGCAGTTGCTCACCGCTTGCTGAGTGCTGCCCAGCGAATTCCCAAGCAGTGGCTCCCGAGCAGCTTTTCCCCAGTTTTATGCTGGACCATGTGATCTGGAATATCACTTTGACCAGCTGGGATCAGCTGTCCAAGCACTTGTGCCCCTCCCAGCCTCTTCCATGGTGGTGTGCTTTGAGAAGCAGAAAAGTCCTTGCCTTAGTGTAAGCACTGCTCAGCATCAGGTAATCTGTGTGTTATCAACATTTTCTCGTCCTAAATCCAAAGCACAGCACTGTACCAGCCTGTAGGAAGAAAAGTAGCTCTACCCCAGCCAAAACCAGGACAAGATACACTGAACTTAAAATAACTGATTTGTTTTATGAGCCTTTGATTTGTCTGTACTTTGGCCAATATCCACCATTCAAGTAGACACTTTTCTTCCCTTGGCAGGTACCCATTCAAAATGCAAGAAATTAGTGGTGGCAGGATGGTAGAGGCAAAAGGGGACCAAGAAAGGTGATGGTGCCAGTTGGGCACCCCAACAGCCATGTGTTAACACCCCTTCCCCAGGTTATCCTGCTTGATGAGACTCAGGACACACTGCTAACTTCCTATCACTTCCCACAAGTCATGGTGAAAGAGCTGCTCTGTGTTTTCTCTGCAGGTTACAATGATGTTCCATTCCTCTGGTTCCTTTGGTCAAGTCCTTTTTAAAGTAAATCACTTTTCAGTTGCATTTGTCTTGTTTATTAAAGGCATATGTAATTTTCATCCCTTTTCAATGCCTTGTGCAATTTTACTGTTCCCTTACATATTGCAGAGATGTGCAATATCTGGGGGAAAAAAAATAAGGGACCTGAAGTACCCATTTGTTTTGTATTTCCTCTCTCTTCCTCCAGCTTTATGATGTCCCCCTGTTTTCACCTTCATACAGAAATACACCTTCAAGGAAAATTTTACACTGGTTGGTCTCCAGGTAACCTAAAGTTGCGATTCCCTTATTATTGAACCTAAGCTTGTAACAGAAACTGAACTCTCGTCCCTTTTCAAATTAACCCCTTGGTGCAAAACGTCAAGGGTTTTCCAACTCCATCAAGTGGAAGTCATTGAAGCTGGGAACATATTGACACACCAAGGGGTTAAATCTGCAGCTAATGGCGTAGATTATGTTGATTTACTAACCCCATTACAAAAATGTCCAAGAACTGATGTTGTTAGGTCTCTTAGTCAGGGAGAGACTTGAGAGAAAACCAAACAAATTCACAGCTCTAAAAAGGAAAAAGAATAAAGGGCCTGTGAGTGGAAAGCAGCAGAATTGTATGCCATGTTAACAGGCCATAGGCCAAATCCAAAACTGCTAATTATAAAAAAGCTCCTCCAGTTCTCTAACCTCAGTGCAGCTGCAGGGTGATGGTGCTGGTGGCACCAGAGGGGCCTGGAGTGGACTGGGCAGACTGGAGTGGCTGGCTGCAGGAGGGCTCTTGGGTTTAGCCAAGCTCCCCTGCACATCCCCCAGCTCTGGGCACGTCCCCCAGCAGCCAGTCTGGCCATGTGACTGTGCATACGTGGGACCAGCCCAGGTGCAGGGTTGGGTAAGGGCACATCCAGGTTCCAGAGGGCCATGCCAGGACACAAGAGCACTGAAAGGCTCCAAGGCATCCCCCTGCCCGTGCTCCCAGTGTGGGAGCTGTTGACAGATGGTTTGCATGTTTGAGAAATCAAAGCCAGGATTTCTGCGGCCACGTGGGGTACCCCAGAGAGCCCCTCCTTGCCAGCCATTAGCTCAGGT
This sequence comes from Vidua chalybeata, assembly GCF_026979565.1. Classification (NCBI taxonomy): domain Eukaryota; kingdom Metazoa; phylum Chordata; class Aves; order Passeriformes; family Viduidae; genus Vidua; species Vidua chalybeata. The sequence continues at coordinate 7,019,894 of NC_071532.1, forward strand.
AACACAAACAAGGCCAGGAAAAGCAGAAAAACAAACTTCCCTTCTGACTCTGTTGCCAAATCTTTACTGCATGGCATGGAAAGAAGAGTCCTGGCCAGATGGTGAGGAGGACCCCAAGGGTGCAGGCAGCCCTGGGACAAGTGCTGCCCACCTCTTCTCCCAGCTCTGCACTGGCATTTTTATCTTTTCCTGCACTGCTCTAATATGGACTGGGAACACAGCATCATTTTCTGACTACACAGACCACATTAATTTGAAAAGTAAACTCTGGATGTGATTTAGCACAAGGAGATGGAAAGTGGAGAGAATGTGGCAGTGAGTTTGGATTTGCAGAGGATGGTAAATCTTTGGGCATCCAGGTTTTTGGAGGAGTGGACTCACAAAATATTTATATGTATTGTCTTTTGCTCAGTGAAACATAGATTACAAGTAATTCTAGGGTCTGTAAGGCTGGTGACTGGCTGTCTTACCTTATGTTATTTTCCTCTTACTCTTGCCTGTTTTTGCTTCTACAGAAATGCCTTGACAAGACATTGCAGCAATTTTCCCTGCAGATATGATAGTTTATCTCTGGAGGCTTTAGAAGATATTTGCTCAAAGAGGGAGTATTCTCTGTACCACCCATTCTGTTAAAGTACTAAATTAGGATATCAGTTATTACATCTTACTACACAAATTACCATTTATGTAATTGTAAGTCTGTCTCTACTGAGTAACCATTTTTATGGTGATGATCTTAGTATTTACATTAAAATTGCAGTACACAAGGTAAATTGTGTATTCTAATCTACAATTTTCGACAAGAATTTACACATGCACAATAACTTATTTTTTCTTCTTAAGCAACAGTAATCATAAGTAATGTGCAGAAACATTCATAACCACAGTCTTGCATGAAAGCTCCATTTTTCCCTCAGTAACCTGCTGTAATTACAGTGTACATCAATTCTGCCATAGGTAGATACACCAGATTTTGTTTTTCCTTTATCTTCATACAATTTTAATGACTATCCCTGCTTAGAACACAGCATTTTAAATTAAAAAATTAAAAATTTAGAAGAAGTTTGTTTCCCTGACAACAGTGACAGCAACATTTAATACCCCTCTGTGTGATTTGTAGATAAATATATACAGTTGCTGATACTAGTGAGATAATGTGCCTGGGGCTAATTGTGCCATTACAAATATTTGAAGCCTGAGCTTGATAATGTAGGTCATGGTACTTAAAATATGTATGAACTGAACTAATTTGACTTTCTTGCTGCTTACCAGCATATTGACAGAACCTTTGGTAACGGAGCTACATGATCGTCACAAAGCAGCTGAACTGTGCTGGGCACAGTTGATCGAATATTGATCAGGCATTTTGGGGCTTTATTTGGATTTATTTGGATTTGTGGTGGCAGCTCAAAGGAAGAGGCTCACATGGGATCATGGGCTTGTGAAGCAGATCCTGCTGTCTTCCTTCAGGCCCATGGCTGTCTTCTCCTGGGTTCTAGTTGTGGGACGCCCCAGTTTGCCACGTGAGGTATGTAACAGAGCTTTGCCTAAGTAAGCCCTGCAAAAAGAAGGCAGCCTCGATTCTGACTGACCAGTCTCCAGGACTGGTCCTGAGAGGAACTGTGTGTGTCTGGGTTTTGCTCAGAACCATGAACAGGACTGCCCTGTGCTTGTATCTGTAGTTTGGGACTCTGCAGAGCAGCCACAAAGTCATGTTGTGGTCATCCCATGATGGTAAGGCTGGTCTGGATGTGGCCAGAGACAGGGTCTGCTGAGATTAGCTGACAAGGGCCTTCTGGACTTTTTGCATTCCACATTATTGATTTATTAAGACAGAAGAGATGAGGGAAAATGCCAAGCTGTTTGGTATAATCATTGTGTCTTGCCCTCTGGCTGTATGAGAAATCATTTAAGCTCCCTGTATGCAAAGTTGTTCTGCTTACGGTGATCCTAAATGCTCAGTTTTGTCCTCTCAAGCACCAAGCTCAGTGAAAGAAAAGTGAAAGGAAACCCTTTATATACCATTAATGAGCATTATTTAAGCTCAGGAGTCCTGGTTTAGCCTGTAAAGAGCTTTGGCCAGGCTCAGAAGTGCTTTGCCTCTCAAAGCAGATTGCAGTTAGAGGTGAGGAAACCTGATTCCTTGGCTCTGCTCCTCTGATCTTCAGGTAGAGCCTTGCTGGTGAAAAATTCCTTCAGCACTTTGACTCGGGGCGGTCCCTCAGGCTGGTGGCAAATGAACACTTGCAACATTGCTGAGTGCCGAGTTTGGGTATGGACAGAGTGAAATGTTTAAGGTTCTCTTAGTTTCTCATCTCCACTTCTCATATTCTTTCATAGCTAATGAGCACATAGCTAATGTGCTGAACTTAGTGAAAATTTACAGGTGGTGAAGCTAATGCTAATCCCAACCCCAGTGTCACAAAACTTCGGAGGCAGAATTGTGGTCCTCTCCCTTTTGGAGTGGCACCAGTGCATCATCCCTGAGGCTGTGTCACCTGATGGCTTCACCAGCATAGCATACATGAATTTTCTTGGAGGCTTTGGTAGATGGAGAGGTTTGTTGTCCTCATTGCATCAGCAAAATCTTAAATAGGATTGTTGAAGCTGGCTTCAATCCTCAACATGTGCCTGCTGCTGGGCCTTGGGTGAAGTCAGCGGTGTTACAGCGTTTTATAGAGTGTGAGGCACTCAACACAAGCTGTGGGGAAATATAATCATGAAAGTGGCATATTTTAGGGGGATGGAATTTCAGCAGCACAGAACACTGCTCCTGCAGGGCTCTTAGCTGGGAAATGGGCTGCCACAAGTCACCTAATAAAGCTCGGGGCAACATGCTGTGATGAATCATGTTGGAAAGCAGGAAAAGCAGACATAAAGGGAGGAGATGTAATGAGAAAGAAAAGGTTCGAAAATCCAAGCATTGTGGTTCAGATCACATTAAAAGGATTATTTAGATGTGAGTAAAGGGGTTGAAAATTCTATACCTAACTGGACAAACCATGTGCTGTCCTATTACAGCAAGTTCTGCTTAAAACTTTTTAGATTTAACATGCTGAAATAATGTTACACATAGCCAGTGTTGGTCCATGCCAGTAATTAATTTGAGTGCAATTAATCTGAGTGAAGATGACATCTTTTTTCAGCAACAGGTAATCCTTCCTAGCAAAGGTAAAGCTGAGCAAGCAGTTGAAAGGGAAATCATTAACAACATTCTCCTTCTCCTGCAATTTGTCTTCACATCCTGTTACTTCCCTGGATGGATGAGCTAAACACAGAGAATAACAAAACAAAAAAAAGCCCTTTTGAGCTTCTGCAGCTGGTCTTTCTGGTTGAAAGGAAGGCTTTCCTTTGTATGTGTTGATATTTCTTAAATGAGATCCTTTGATGGTCCCTTAGGGATTTAGCTTGTCTCAAATGAATGTGGAAATTAAAGGAAATATGCAACGTCTAAGACAATTATATTGGTTGAAGAAAGATACGTTGCAAGTGTCTTTGCTCAGATTTAACACATTTAGATATATTTATGTCTGTGACTTCTTTGCTGGAGTCTGTCAGAAATATGGCCCCCTTTTGGTACCACAGGAGGCAGCATTAGACAGTTATCCATGGCTCAGCCATCCAGTGCTACCAGAGACTGTCTGGGGAACTCTGCAGTAATGTCAATTAGCCATAAAAGTTCTGCAAACAAGCATTATGCCACCTCCTTATGCATCCCCTGCTGTTCACAGTGACACAGTAATGTCCAGAGCTAAAAAACTATGTCAGAGCATTGCTGTCTTTTGCAGCTCCTCTGGTGATCTAAGTTTTACTGGACATAGTCTCAAATGGAAGTCAGGTTGTCAAACTGAAAAAAGAGCATTTAGCCTTTGGTATCCTTTCTCAGGATGTGCTTTTCAAATTGGAATGCCAGATGCCAGTAGTTTGCATCTAATTCCTCTTGAGCTAAATATATTCACTTTCATTTCTTGTCTGTGCTTTTCTCTCAGATGGTGTTTCTGCAGGTGATTGGGGAATCCCTTAGCTCCAGGGGATCTGCAGACATTATTTGCCTTTTCTGTCCTCAATTCCTCCATGTTTATTTATTTACTGCCATTCCTTTGATTTTAAAAAGGAAAAGCACAGATGTCTGAGGAGTGTCTGCCTTTTCTCCACTGTAATTAATTATCTATTATCTATTCAGAGTGCTGCATCGATTTCTTCATCAAGGGCTGTGTAACTCAGGGAGGAGTTTCCCAAATGGAAATCCTTTCCGTGACCTCCCCAAGGGGTGTGAAGTATGGATCTGTCCCACCTGTGTGAGATGGAAGAAGAAGCTCAAAAGCTCTTAGCACTCCCATCATGCAAACATAGAGCTGGGTGCAGGAAAAGGATGCAACAACAATTGCCACATTGGCGACAGCCTTGAAATGGAGATACGAATTAACACAGCACTTAAATTTAGGGACTGGGGAATGTGCCTGATCCCTTCTCTGCCACACCACCTGGAAAATAAGTCCTGGTGTAGAGGAGACTTTCTTTCTCTGGGCAAATGCTTTCGTACTAGATCTTGTGGTACTTCCCATATAGCATCCACCAGTCTGAGATGAATCTTCAGGTGCCTTTTTCCTAACTGCAAACGATGCATCTCTTAACCCAGGGCTACAAATCTGATGCATGCCATCCATGTGGATGAGTTTGCTGGATCGCACACCCATTGCCTGCATGCTCACATGGGCTTTTCTGAGCACTGTCAGCAGCTGGGGGCATGCAGATCTGTATCTAGTACTCCTTTGCACAGAAGTACTTCCTCCCTTTTGAAATGCTCTGGGTGCTCCACAGATGAAGGGTGGTCAGGGCACATCTACGCATTTAACTTGGCTTAACTCATTTGTTCTTTAATCGTTCATTATCCAGATGGGAGCAACTTCAAAATGCTGTTCTCAGCAAGACACATTCCTCCCTATCACTTGAATATGCCCAAAGCCTGTTTCATGAAAAACTTAGACTTTTTTTTCAAATGTATGGTATTTCAAAGTCACTTTATGATTAGACCAGGATCACTAGCAGTTAAATCCATCATGATCCAAAAGTGTTTGATGGCATATTTTACCTAAGTCATACTGTAGGCATAGAGGGCTCAGCTGTGGAAGGCTTCCTAGTGTGCCCTGGCTCCACATAAAAGAAAAATAATGGATATTTTCATAAATAAAAGTGCAGACCATCATATGCACTCATAATCTCACAGTAATTAAGCAGCTGGAGAGAATAATGATTCATACCACGACTCACTGTGCTCAAAGAATCCTTTTTCTGTATGTTTGAACATGTTTCTAAGAAATCTTGTAAATAATGTATTATTCTCTGGTTAAAAAGTTGCCTTCTGGGGATAAGGCAAATAGCATTTTATTTGTTATTGTGTATCATGATATATAACATAATCTGATGAACTTTCAAAGGGAACAGTGTGAGACCTTGCAGAGGAGCCTTTCTGGGAGAAGTAATCCAATGATGAGGGTTCAGACTGCGATGGAGGCACAGCCCTGCAGAGGTTTTACTGTTGTGAACTCCTACCCTGTGTCTCGTGGTGTTGGGGGTTACAAAGCACCACAGGCAGTGGGAATTTTTTGGTTCTCTCGGAGTATCAGCTTTCATCAAAAAAGTGTTTTTTTTTTTTTTTACTTCAGTCCTCATGGCGTAAGAAAAATGGTCAGAAATGTGGCAGTGCAGGCTGAAAAATCCAACAAAAAGAACTCAGACTGACTTAACATCTATCTTCTGATTAATATTGGGGCTGACTTTCCAGTTTATACTATTTGAAAGGCCAAATTAAATAACCTGTAACATTTTTATACTACCCTTCAGATGTGGATTGAAAAGTCCTTTCAGGTGTGAAACTGTCTTTTGTGATATACTTGTGATAGAGTGTTTCTGTGAATTTGGACTAATTTGGTCTTATTTTCCTATAGTGATGTTTCTTAATTCTGCCTCACTTTTCCATGAGTGATGGTCTGTACATATGCACTGCTCTCAGTGGGACCTATAGAACCCTGTACTATCCAGTTATTTCACCACAAAATTATCTGTCTGGGGATTTCACCAGCCTGAAGGTTAAGATGGAGAAGGGCATGTGTACAGAAAAGGACTGACAGCTGAGAAGTGATATCAAGAAGACTGAGCCAGGAAATCCCCCAGGAAGAAGAGCAGCTCCATGTATTCCCCAGCTGACTTGGCTCACAGGTTTTCAAGAAAATATTCAGGTTAGAGCAAAATAGAGTGCCTTCCTCCTGCTAGCTTTTAAAAATGTTTTTTTGCTTGAATAATGCCAAGCTCCTTTGAGGTAAAATGTATACAGGAATAAAATTATTGAATGAACATAAAACCCTAGAACTGATAGGATTCATTTAGTTCCAGCCCCTTCACCATGGGCAAGGATGTCCCCCACTAGATCAGTTTGCTTGTGGCCCCTGGCCTTGACCACTTCCAAGGGTATCTGTGATCATTTTATGATTTCCGTGTATAAATAAGCACCTGTTGGGAGAGGTGGTGGTGGTCACTGTGAATTACATGGCCTAGGGAGGCTTGGAAGTGATCAAACACAATCTCCAAGCAAATCCTGCGGTCAGATCGGCTCAGCATCTCATCCCACGGTGCTCCTTTCCCCTCTTGCCTAGAAATAATAGGCATGATTTTTCACCAAGATACAATTTATATGGCAAACAAAATCACAGCAGCAATAAGAGTTAAGCAGTACACTCCAGGAATCTCACTGCTGTGTAAAAGTAGATGCAGCAGTGGTGGCTATGCACTGATATTGGCATCTCTGGCTCCTCTGTAAGTATTTGTTTACACCACCATTTAGGAGGAAATTTTCTGTGACCTGATGGTAGTTCAGCCCTGTTCCCTTGCCAAAATCTTGCCATTTTTTGCTTTACATTACCTCCCCTCAATACACACTCATCTCTTGCACCCCAAAATAGGTCAAATGTTTTGTTAAACCTCAAGTGCCTGACAGTCTCCTTGTAATATGGAGCTTCTTTCTGCTTCAACTTTTCCCAGTTCCTCAAAGTTTTCTAGTTCTTCCTTTTTAATGCTATGATCCACAATTGTGTTGATAAAGCCTTTGATGTGCAGTTGATAACCTACTCTCCTATAGATATGTCTGTCTGAGCAAACTCTGTTGCCTCCACCTGTCCTTCAAATGTCCCAGACAGAGGTGCTGAGGAAGGGTTAAGGGGAATATGCTCTGTAAAGGTGCCAGAGGATTTAGGTGGTGATGCTCTGAGGATGTGCTTGAGAAGTATAAAGTGTGCTTGTCAGGTTTCATGGCTATGCTTGAAATCAACTCATCTCAGAACCTGTGAAAAATAAAAGGCTTTGGAGGAGCATGGGATGTTTCCCTTGGCAGCCCAATGTACATCATACTGTAATCAGCTGTGCTTGCTCCCCGTACCCACCTGGTAAAAAGTGTGCTTGGGGAAGAGGTGATATTTAATTCATGCACAAGCATAATTAAAGCAGGTTCGATCTGCAAAATCAGCTTGGTAAAGGGCTCCGAGAAACCCCTTTCTGCTTGCTCCTGAACCTCCTCTTGGATAAAGGCACAAGGCAGAGACTGATAGCAATCCCTTCATCTGCTGAGATCCAGGCATGATTTGCCCCTGCATCAGAGGTGAACAGCATCACTAACCAGACCAGACTAAACCGAGAGAATGGCAGAGCTGAGGGAAATGTGGGATCAGGGGACTTCTGAAGGCTGAAGTTTTCTCAGGGAGTGAATGGGACAAGATGAAAGGGTGAGATCACTGATAAGATGAAGCACAGAAGTTGATAAAATCCTCAGACTTTGGAAGATTTACAAGAGCCTAATAAAATGCAGCAGATTTCTCTCACCAGGACCACAAGAATGAAGGCGTGACTGACAGCACAGGCAAGCCTTTCACCTGAAAGCAAAATTAGGAAGACATGGAAGATAAGCAACCCTAGGCCTTGGAAATCCTGTGCAAATGACGCTGAGGCAAGAACAGGAGGGCTGTTTCTGTGCTGCTCAAATCAGCCGAATCATGGGTGGTAAAAAGGCTGTGCTGACCTGATCAAAGCCAAATGCTGTGGTCGGTGTTCTCATCACACAATCCTTAGATCTGGGAGGTGTTCAGAGAACAGTGGATGTTTAGTGCTTAAAAGTTCATAATGACTTTGTCAGAAACCTGATCCAGGCTTATAGAGGCGCTCTGAATCCCTTCCTTGACCTGCAAACAGGAGCCAAGTCTTCGCAGCAATGATATCCACGTTTCTCACCTCTGGGCACGTAACCACGTTTCTGCTCTGTATGGCAGGTCTGTAATTCACTACAGTGATTCACACTGACAGAACTGGAAAACATCACAGCCCCTTCTATTGTCTTCAGTCCTATTCAGTATCTAGGACTAGAGAGCTAGGCTTTTTTTATGCTGTTTTTTTTATTTTTTAATTAATTTCTTAGGTCATCTCATTATTGCATTATGCACATTTCCCTCAAAAATAGTACTTTGGAATTAGTGTCAAGAATGTTAACTGCTCTTTTGCAAGAAGATTATTTATGCACAGAGTGAGGAATCCGGCATGGGGGACTGATAAAAATCAGAAGTCAGAGAGCTCAGGTGGAGAGGCCTTATTAGCCTTTGAGGTTTTCTTTTAAAATTCTTTAAAAATTACAGATCTTCTCCATGATTATATTACAGGCCACTGAATAACTTTCATTTATGTTGGTTTCACCTAAGTTTTGTCCATGTTATATCTCTGAGAGATTACAACTTTGAGTACAAGGTAGGCCTGGAAGATGAAGATTACCTTGGTCTTGGAATATGAATCTTCCAAGAAGTTGATTCAACTTCAAAGCTATATGGTCATAATCTCCTCTCTTGCAGGAATAGGGAGGCTTTGATGCCAAGTTCTTGTTTTAGGACTTCTGAAAGGGGGCTTTGCCACATGGCTGAACCTGCTGTGGATAAACAAGGAAGACTAGATGCTGCTTTCCCAAGCTTACTCTTTGAAGGTGATTTTACTGGAGGCTGTAGATGAAAAGCCAGATTTGTTTAGTCTTTGTCTTTTGGGAAATTACCAGTCTTTGAGGAATACTGCAATCCTATGGGCTTGTTGTCCCTCTGGACAACTGGCAAATTGTCTTTTCAGAATTTTAGGTTGTACCTAAGAATATAAATAGGAGAAAATTGCATTTATGAGAATGTAATGCTTCCTCAGAGCATGGGGGTAGCCAGGCCAAGGGCTGAAACATTGAACACCAACTATTCATTTTCAGACCTGTGCTTGGCACCTGCCACGGGCTTTTATGGTGTACGTGGAGTTGGTAGATAACCTATGACTTTTCTGAACAGTTTTGAAGCACTGTGAATTTTGGGACTTCTCTTTCACATTTTCCTGCCCCTCTCCTGGCAAGCTTTTCCAAGGCTGGCTGCAGAGTGTAAGTAGCATGGGGAGATCTTCTTGGTTTACCTTAATTTTTAGCTAATCAGTGACATTCCTTTCTGGCTTGGCTTCTTTCTAGTATTAGTGCTGTCACCTTATTAATTGCAGCCAATTAGCACCATGGCAATGCAGCCAAGTGTCAGCTGGTGTGAGCTTTTCGCCTCTTTTTTCAACATAATTAGAGAATATTCACTGTCATGTTGCTTATATATCTTTGTGGTGTTTCCTCTGTTGTGTAGCTGTGTCTTATGGCTCTCTAGCTGAACTTGGGCTTCTGCATGGGGAAAGGTAGCTGGGAGCAGAGTTTGTAATAATAATAATGCATCTCAAGGTGTAAAAGGGCAGGATTACCTATAGGAGATTGTTGCCAGGAGGATTTGCAGGCAGATGACAGGTGTCCAGGACATGCACAGCACCCAGCTGCATGATCAGAGCAAACACACTGTACCGATGCAGCAAGTGGGGCTGGGGCACTTGGGTATTTTATTAGCGTTCAGAGCTGGTTTCTCTGTCCACTGTGAGGGATGTTAGAGACCAGCTGAGCATTGGGAGGTACAGAAAGAGCTTCCACGAGGCTGAGCATCACAGGAGGAACCCAAATCCCAGTTGTGACTTGGCAGCAGCTTCCCTCTCTCTTTGTTGAGAAATGACCTGGGAATGGCTGGCCAGGAGGGATTGGCCAGGAGCTTTTTCACAGAAGGATCATGCTCCCAGAGACAGTGAATAATTTTCATGACGTTTCCTGAAGTCTCAAAGGCAAATGACGTACTTCTCATTGCATGAAATGTCTCATTCAAATTATTTATGCAGCTGAATTAAACAAAAGAGAACTTTCTTAGATAGACTGTGACTTACCAAAATGTGGTATCTTAAGCATAGATTCAGTCCCATTGCTTCTCCCAGTCTGCTTCATAAGGCAAGAGCAATTGCTACCTGCTATAAACCAAAAGTGAGACAAGGGAAAATTCAAACCACCGAAGCTCTTCCCTCTTCCAGCACCAAATCATCAAGCTCATAGCCTGCCCATGTCCATCTGCCCTGCCCAGCATCTGCTTGCCACTGCAAACTCTACTGTAAAGAAGCACTCCCATTTTTTCCCTTGTTTTTCTCTTAATTTGGAAGTGAAGTCTCATGCAGGGTATAAGTTACGGTTCACTTCCACTATGTGCTTCCCTCTATTCTCTCTGTGATCAGAGGGAGCAGATGGAAAACTTTACAAAGAGAACAGACATCTCTGGTCCCTGGCTGCAAGGCCAGAGGGGCCTCAGATGTTATCCCTCATATTCTTACTGCAGTTAACTGAATTTGTCCAGGGGATTTAGAAAGAAAAGCTGCCATTGCCAGGCAGCTTGTACAGGGAATATGTCTTGATATATTTTCACTGTTACTGATGAGAGAGGGGGAAAATGCTTAATTAGGGAATTAACTGTCTTTTAGAAGGTTAAGCTTCCTCTGGACATATTTACTGAAAAGAGAAAAAAGTGTTGCAAAGTCTGACAAAAATCTCTTTTCTCAATGTGAATGAAAAGACAAACAGTTCGACTGAAAGATGAGTGTAATTGCTTGCTAGACCTAGGGCTGGTTTTGCTCTAGGGAAATAATGCTTTCCCTCCTCTGCTGATCCTCTTTTCTTTTCTTTTCTTTTCTTTTCTTTTCTTTTCTTTTCTTTTCTTTTCTTTTCTTTTCTTTTCTTTTCTTTTCTTTTCTTTTCTTTTCTTTTCTTTTCTTTTCTTTTCTTTTCTTTTCTTTTCTTTTCTTTTCTTTTCTTTTCTTTTCTTTTCTTTTCTTTTCTTTTCTTTTCTTCTCAGGTAGCCTGGGAAAGGGAGGCCCATGCAGGTAATTCTGATTTTGCCCCGTAAGGTCACACAGTGTTTGGCTTTGCTTCAAAGTCCTCTCTTATCCAATACCTGTTCACTGGAGTAACACAGATTATAAACTGGGAAATCCAAGTACTTTGGGGGGAAAATGGGAGTTTGAGTATATGCAGCTACAAGATCTGTTGCAGGTGTCTCAGGGTGACATGGAAAGCATTTGTCTGATGCAGTGCTACTTCTCACAAGTATAAACTAATTTACATCTCAAATCCTGAAGTCAATGAGAAGTTAATTCATAATGCTGGTATTGAAGATGATTAATCCAGTTTAGGATATGAGGGAGGAATTACCATTTTTGATGAGATGAGCACCAGGACCTGATACTCCTCTGTGCATTCCTCTGCTTGAGATTTAGTTTTGAAGGTGTTTAGGAATGTTTACCTTTTATGACTGGAAAATAGCACTGTATAAAGTGTGGCAATCTTTTTTCCCCTTTATGAGCTAAATTCCTGCCTGGCACTTTGTGGAGAGTCTCTAATTCAAATTGACAGCAGGCTGCAATGCCAAGTAATAAGGTACATTTTACATATTTATCCATGTATGTGTGGGACAGGAATTAATTCACATTAATTGAGAGAATGTCAGGGAGTTATACAATGGGGATTACTATTTTGGTTTTTTTCTGATATATTTCATCTACCCTTCCTGAACTCAAAGATGATGATATTAGTGGTTTCCATTTGCAGCGAAGCAGCAACTCTGATGTGTCCCTAATATCTGCCAGCATTTGGCTGGAAACAGGGAATGATTTTTAACTCCGAAATGCTGCGCTCAAACTCTGCTCCAGGCCTTGTTTCAAGTTTACATGTGAGAGAGTAATGGCACACAGCTGCCTGCCTGCAGAGGCTCACTGGCTCTGGGGTAATCCTGCAGTCTCATCTCCCATGTGTCTCAAGCAATGATTTCATTTTGCTCTTGGCAGTGAAGACTCTGGTTGGTCTCTTGCAGGAGCAGCAGCTTCTGCAATCCCACCCCATGAAGGTGCTCTCCCCGTGTGCAGTTGGTCCATTGAGGCAGCTCGTGGCCAGCTCAGCATGACATGGTTGAGGTTGTGCATCTTTTGGGTGCACAGGCAGGACAGGAAAAACCCTGGGCATGGGGCTTCCAAAGCAATCATGTTTGGAGGGGTGGGAGTATTGGCAGATGCTCATCAGAAAAGGAGTAATCAGCATTGGCATTTGCTTCATGAAAGCCCCATTCAAGCTTTCAATCCAGAGATTCCGTGTGTCCCCATCAAGGAATATCCCAGTGGAGGCCAGCAAAGAAGATTCACAAGCACATCTGTGCCTGAGATCCTTTTTCTTGTATAAGCTTTCTTTCAAGCAAAAAGCCTGTCCTTGCACAGAATGACAACCAGGAGGTATTTGCAGGACAAAACCCAGATATCTGCAAGCGTGCCGACAGATGTCCTTGGAGCCTTTGTCACTTGTCTGCTGAGAAAAAAAAAACAAACCGAACCCAACAAAGATCCTATTTTTGTCTGAAAATTTGCAGCAATTGCTGGCACCTCCTTTGCTGTATAAAGATACAAGAATAGCTTTTTAACCTGATTTAGTGTTCATTAACACCTTTTAAAATTACGGTTATAGCCAAGAATTTACTTATATGTGACACTGCGTCTACTTCTTAAGCTAATAGATCATCTTCTGTAATCTTTGGTGTTGCTAAGTCCCCTAAAATGGGGTGATACTCAATTACATTAGCTGGGCCTCATCTCTCAGAAAGCATTTCTGAAGGCCGTACGCTTTGGGGGACATGATTATTTAGGATCGTGGCAGTTGTAGGTGTTATTTACCATTAATAAATCAGACTGTTTTCAATCCATATCCATCACTACAGGATCACTAAAGAGAGCCACAGCTAGGATTTCTCTTTAGTGAAAGCCATTAACAAGGTGTACCTATTGAGTGAGGGCTGCTTTACCATTGGAAATCCTTCACTTCTGTGGGAATGAAACTTTTATTTATTTTCCTTCCCCTCAAGGTTACAGCCACAAATCTCTTTTGCATGCAGGAGTAGTGTGAAATCATTTAAATGAGCCACAGAAGGGCTGAGTGGGAGATGCAATAAGCAGGTTGTTGTGTTGGCAGCGTTGCTAATGTACTAATGTACTCGTGGAAAATGGCTGGTTCTGCTGGTAAAGTGGGGCTAAGGCAAGCCAGACCATTTGTCCCCACACACAGACCTGAGTAGGCTGAACCTAAAGGTGTTTGAGTGACAGCTGATCTGTGCTTTTGAGTGAGCCCTCCACACTGACTGCAAGCTCATTCTCTCACTCCAGCCCCAGCAGGAGGCTATTCCCAATTTTTTGTCCCATAAACGAAAACAAAAATCAGTGAGACAGATTTATCAGACGGATATTCTGTAGCGGTGATCCCTGCTCCAAGCTTGGTGTTCTCTCTGGGCAGTACAATAATGAGTAGTTAAACACCCTTACCCTTTCAATTAAAGTTCCCAAAGTGCTTGCTAAGCATGAATTACAGTAAGGCTATGAGAGATAGACAGCAAACTATAAGCCTCAATTTACAGTCAAGAAAGACCCAGTTTGTCAGTGGAGTTTGATTTAAAAACCACCGTGAAAATTGTTGTCCCCTGCAAATCAATATTCAAAACACCCGAAGTTCAGTAGGACCAAGTTTGCACTTTAGGGATCCTCTGTGCCCTGTAAACATCACAAACAAAGGTCTAGTCCCAAAGGTGAAGTAAAAGTAAATTTATTACTTGTTTTTAAACATTTTGAGTAATTTTCAAATATATCGTGATGAGGCACTGTAATTATTGTGTGAGTTTAATTTAGAGTAGGTATTTACCAATTAAATTATATCTGACAGAGGTCTTGAAGGGATGAAAGTCATCTTAAAAAAAAAATCTCAGTATGTGTATCAGTAATATTCCAAAAATCAATGTTGTCATCAAGCCATATTGACCTTCTTAGAAGCTGCATTTTTTTTAATTACATGTCTGAAATAAGATTAAAACTTTTCATTATGCCTGTAGAGTTCCCTTAAAATAAATAAAAAGCACCAAAGCATTTCTTATTGATCTTGAGTCTCATAATAAGTCTTTAAATCCGAACAAATCCAAATGAAAAAACACAAACCAGACAATCCCAACAATCCTCCTCCATTATCTTGTGCATCAAGGGAAGTTAAAATTTAATACATATTTTGTAAATGTTTAATTAATGGTGGGATTTTTCTTGTTGCCCCTTTTGGTGTCCCAGCTGTAGAATCCACCTTTGAACTCTTGAGGCCTCAGCAGAGATGGTTAATAAATGCTATTCTGGCACTTGATACAGCAAGTAATGCCACTCCATTAGCACAGTCCCAGACACCTCTTGCTCATGAATTGTTGTTCTTCATTAGAATGCATAGCTAAGATTTTTTTTAAATAAAAGAAAAAACTTTTGGCAGTGGGAGAAGGGTATAGCAGGAAGGTTTCAGATCTACCAGGAAGAAGGAGCATCCATGTGCTGAACTCTGCCCCGAGCTCTTATAGAAGTCCACTCTTACATAATGCCCAAGGCATTTATGACAGTGTTCAGAGAAAGTAGGCAAAGTGAAAATAAATAATCCAATAAAATTTACCTGTTTTTCAGGTTTTCTTTGGGGGTCTTAGCTACTCTGGACAAATCTGTCTGTTGAAGTTTTTCTGTACATGGCTGAGATGTCTCCAGGTTGTCCTGGGGCAGACCATAGGTGTAATGTTGCTCCTCTGTGTTGGTAGTTGGTAAAGCTATAAACTAAAAGATGTGATGTTAAAATAAATCATACTAACTAGGTACATTGGTCTGTTTTTTCCTCCAGGGGGATATATTCAGGAATGTCAGGAATGCTGAAAATACTCACTTTCAGTAGGCAATTGACAAATAGATGGGGAAGAATAAAAGTTTAATTTTTTCCTTTAAAATGTTTGCTTTTTTCACAAAAGCTTTTTTCTTCCTGCCTAAATATTAACTTTAAATCTGTTCTCTCATACTAACTTCAAAAGACTGTAAACAGTCAAATAAAGGATAAAGCATGAGGAAAATATTCTGGAGGTAATTAAAAATGTGTATGTGTGGCAGTTGGGAAAAAGGCTTAGTGGTGGACTTGGCAGGGCTGAGATAATGATTGTATTGTATGATCTTAAAGGTCTTTTCCATCCCAAATTATTCTATGATTCTAAAAGCAAAACAGGAAAAAAAACCAGAGCATACGAGAGATGACGCTGTCGTTCCAGGACAGATTAATCAGGGAACCAGGAGGCATCATCAAATGGGCTTCACCAAGATGTAAGTTTTGATGTTTCTCCTTTTTACTTGCAGCACGAATGTTTCTCAGTTTTGCAGCGCCTTGGCTGAGAAGTCCTTTGCTCAGTGCATGTGGCAGGGCATGGCCTTGCTGCAAAAGAAAAGCACCCCAGTGGTCTTCCTAAGAAGCCAAGGAAAGATAAATACGTGTCTGGAAAACAATTCTCAGCCATTGGGTCAGTTTTCTTTAAATGCCTTTGTGCCTGGCTGACTTCATGTCCAGACCTACCCCTTGGTGCCTCCAGTGCATTCTCAAATGTGCAACCACCACTGTGGGACTGGTGCAGAGTGAACTACTTCTTTTTCAACAGAACAAATGTTGCCATCCTGGGCTTCACTTGGATATTTTGCTTTTTCCTTAGTAGGACTGAACTCCCCAAATACCAAGATCCCAAGATGGTGCAGAGACACTGCTCACTCATGGTGTATCAGATTTAGGGACAAAGGATGACATGCTCAGGGCTGCAGCAGGAGGAGAAATCCTGTGGTAGTCACAGACTTTCAGAACTGATGTGGTTGGAAGGGTCTTGTGTTGTGTTTTGAACTAGGTTTCCACATATTGCCATATGAATACTTTAGAGTGAGACAAACCTGTTTTAGAGCCAGGTGTTTGGATATTGATTTGTACCTGTGACTGCTCTCCACTCCTTCAGCCTGTCCAACCTTAGCTCAGTGTCATCTCAGGTGAGTCAGAAGTGCTCCAGCTTTGCTCACATCTTCCCTCTCATCATCCCTGTCCTTTCGTTTGCAAGGTGTCAGAAAAAAAGAGTGCCCATGCTGGTGTGTTGTCTGTTGCTGGTGTCACAGGTGATGAAGACACTCTCCTCATCCAACCTGGCATACTTGCTTTTAGATTAAATCCTGTCCACTGGGGGAACCACATGAGGGAAGGAGGAAGAGTTCTCCCTATCACATGCAAAAACAAAATTAGATTAAAAAGCTAAAGAATGAATTAGAGGGTCCTTTTTTGTTGATTCATAGCTGTTTTCAAGAGCAAGGACAGTTCATCTTGTCACTTTCTGAGCTTTGCTTACAATTTCTGCATCTCATTATAGTGGAAAACATCTTTAAAATGCTTTTTCACATAGATGTGTGTGCATGCTTTTGAGATAAATGGTTGTTCTGGGTTTGGTTTTTCAGCGAATTTTCTCCTACCTCCTATCTGGAAGAAGGACAATGCATTGCCTGAAATTCAAATGGGGGCAATCAGAAAGCAGCTACTTCCTCCTTGAACCCAGGAATGGGACTGCCCAAAACCCCAACCAAACCTCCAGGGTAGCCCCCTTGCCTTTTTCTCATGGTATCACCTGAAATCCGCCCCCAGCCAGGGCTGTTGTGACACCCAGCTGCATCTTTTGTTTTCTGATTGCCCTTATTTGTCTTTCAGGCAAGGAATAGCCCTTCTTCCAGATAGCAGGTGGGAGAAAATTCACTCAAAAATCAAACCCAGAACAATGGTGTAGTTGTAAAAATGAACTTGAAGTCTTGAACCAGAATAATAAAGTACTGGAATTGTCTTCCCAGGGAGGTGGTAGAATCACCATCTATGGATGTGTTTAAAAAAAACTGGACATGGCACTTGGTGCTATAGTCTAGTTGAGGTGTTAGGGCATAGGTTGGACTTGATGATCTTAGAGGTCTCTTCCAACCTCATTATTCTGTGATTCTGTGATCACTGTTGGCACCAATGTCACTGCGTTGGGACATGTCTTAGCCAGAGTGGCATAAGAGTAACACCAAGATTTTATGGTGGCAAGTGCAAAGCATGAGGAGTGAAAATGAAAGCCTTCAGTTAAAAGAAAAAGTGTATCTGGTAGAGAAGGATGCTTTGAGGCCTCTCACCAGAAAGCTAGGTAGAAATTGCTGCTTGTGTTCAATTCTTACCTGGATGCCTGCAGAAGAAAGGAGAAAGTATGGTGTTTAATTCTTTGTACTATTCACCACAGAACATCAGCAAGAGAGACTTCTGCGAGCACTGCACAGTTTTCTCTCTGGATCTCCTGCAGCACACTGAACTTAGTATTCTCTTTACATTCCTTTTGGGAATTTGCTGATCAAAGCATTGGTTCATACTTCAGAAAAAGCACACTTGATAGCAAAATTCATCCTTGTTCCAAGGTGCTGAACCATTTGGGTGGCATTTCATTCACACAGACTGTGAACTCTTTGCAAGTGAGAGAATATTATAAGGATTGGGATACTACCAGTAGGAGAGTGTCACATAACAAAATCCTATTTCTCGGGGCTTAAAAATACTGGAACAACATAAATACAATTAATAGGCAGTAATCAATGAGCCCCTGTGAGAAAAACCACTTGCACTTTATGGTCTCATCTTTAGCAAATAAGATGTGAAGTGAATTATAGGAAGTATGGAGTGTGTAGTCTCTGCCCAGCTGCCTTGACCCACGCCATGGCCCCAACACATCTGGCACTGCACTCACAGAACTGAGACTCATCTCCAACCACAGAACTTCTGGGTGTGGGTCTGAGATCTCTTGCACCTGGCATTTTACCTGTTGTTTCTAGGATGCTGCAGCAGCCCCATCATGTAGCTCTGGGCTGGATTTGCTCCCTCACCATGGCAATACCAGGTAGCTTTCCTGCAAGCAGCAGAAGGTGGTTTCCCCTCCTGAGAAGAGCACACACAGTTCCTGCCTGTATTTAAGCACTCTGCAGTGAGCCCAATGCAACATTCGTATCCCAGCTGGCGTATGCACAAGGATAAGTAGACACTGTCTTCATAGGGAGGCTGGTCAGATGTCTTGTACAAGGCCCAGCAGAGTGGCTGAGAAACACAGATTCAGTGGCCAACACCGCAGGGGCAAAGCCCATCTGCAGAGAAGTCAGCACTGACTTCTCTGGGCTCACCCCTCAAAATCACAGAGGCACATATACACAGAAAGGAACACAAATCTGCTGAAAATTAATCCCAAGGTGAACGGGCAAGAAAATGCTCCTGACAAATGTTGTTGATGTCATGGCATTATGTAAGCTAGCAAGAGATTCTCATCCCACAGTTTTGTTTTGCCAGTATTCAAATTTGCATAGCAGCTTTTAATCGCATAGACAATTTAATAATTTTGGCTTTGCAGACAGATTGTAAAGTTTTGCAGGAGTCATTCTGACCCCTTCTCTCTACAAAGGCTGCTTTTCTCCTTAGACAGCAGTGGTCCCAGTAGTCATCTCTATGTTTTCATTCTTGGAAATATATATCCTCTCATCATTTCTCTCTTTGCCCAATTTTTCACAAATACCTCTGCCCTCAGAGGCATACCTGGACACCCATCTTGTTTCTCTGCAGCTGCTTTAGCAATTTGTTTTCTTCCTCCTTTCATTCATATGAATGTAATTCCATGAATTTCTGGAGCATACCGTTAGTGTCCTCTGCTTTACAGCAGCATAAAATTAGACAAGAACATGAATTGTACTCAACACAGCTTAAAAACCTATACATTGTCTGTGTTCTTTTCTTGCCTCTGCCCCTCATGTCTACTCTGGTGTTTGATGTTTTCAAATGGGCCAGATTTGCACCAGAAAATGTTTTGTTTTCCTGGAGAAGGCAAATGGTTCAGAAAAGTCAACATTTTTCTGAGAAGACATTCTGCATCTTAAAGATATTGCATAATCAATGGAGACATAAAAAAGCATGCAAAATTTGCAAGGAGCCATAGCAATTTTAAGAACATCAAAATATGTTGGGTTTGATTCCCAAGAGGAGTCTTTATTTGTGTGAATAGGGATCCTGTAATTTTATTATCTCCTAGTAATTTTCCTGTCTTCCATTTCATACCTTTAAAAAGGTAGGAGGATATGAACAAATCTGTTCATTTGGAGTTATGTTTTGTTTTGGTGGTTTAATTTAAGTGGCACTGAAACGCCAACTGAAATTAGTGTGAGAATGCTGTAGCATTGTAGAGCAAAAAGCCCTTTCCACATTGTCAACTTTAGTAGGGAATTTCCTTTTTTTGTTCTGAGATAATCTTTACATTATGCCTCCATTGTTAAATATTTAAGGACCTAGGCTGCAAAGAATTGATTAAAAAATTCAGCAATTTATGTGTGTCATTAAACTTCATTTTTGCTGTAACATATCTTGCTAATTTGTTATGATATCTTTGATTTAGTAGCCATTGCCAGAAGCATTAGAGGAAAAGGTAAACTTTAAGCTTGTTGACTTTATTACTAAGTTGATTTATTCCTTCTTTTGACCAGTTTACACCACAGCTATTGCAAGACCTATAACTGCTATGCAGTCAATACTTCAGTTTCCCCTGTACTAGGAAATACTTTAGGCTAGGCATTTTTGTGACCAAAGCTTTCTGAACAAATGCTGCAGCACTATAACAATTCCCTCTATTTTGTTTTCTAAAATTAATTCCGTACTTGTGAGCTACTTTACAGAAACAATCGCACACATTAGGTCCATATCAATAATTTATTCTCCTTATTAGAAACTATCAGGGCCTTAGAGAGAATTGTAGATATGAGGGTTTAAAATCTACCACTCCCTCAGAGAGGCCATGGGGAAGGCACACATACTGTGAACAAGGCTTGGGGGCAAAGGACCTATTTTTATAGACATAGAGTTAGGTGTATACAGTTGGAAACTGCCTCTTTGCCTAAATTAAAAATAGATTTGTTTCCAGCTTTTTGGAGTTCACATATGTAAGAGTAATTGAGTCTGGAAGAGAGAATTTCAAAACTCAATATTTATGAATTTTAAATATGCATCTAGAAGTGCTCCTAATAGATGTGGTGGGTTTTTTCTCCAGCAAAAAATTGTTACAACTTACTGCATGATTCCATTTATAAGTGTTTTACAGAAGGCTAATTGTTCATAGGTGTTTTTATGCCACAGGTGCTACAAGCAACTTAGCCAAATGAAAACCCAGTGAGGGGCAAAAAGAACCAAACCCCTCTGGATTTAAGGAGAGGTCAGTGAATGACTGTGGATTCACTGTGTCTTGCAGAACCACAAAGGAAAAACTGCATTATTTTGGGTTTTGCCCAGGATGTTGTTAGTGCCTATATAAGACTGTAATTCCGTAATATAATACCTGTTTTTTTGCTATGTTTTATATGTATGTTTAGCCTATCATATATCTATTTGTTTCATTATTTAGTAGTAATAACTACATGAACATTAGAAAAGTGGAGATCGATAAATGTGTTGGGTTGGTGAGTGGGGAAAACTGTGAATTTGTTCTAATGCAGGCATCCAACTTGCAGTTTGAAGTACCTGGGAGAAAAACACTACCAACCAGATGTTTCCACACAAAAAGATATGCAAATCATTTTGACTTGCTGATCTGGGTCTATTAAAGCTAGAGCCTCTTGGAGCAGCTTTGGAGATCTCACTTAGGAGTGGATGCACTGCTAGGATCTCACAGTTCCTGGGGCAGTTCTCCAAATAGCCACTGCAACAGAGACTGCCCAGCAACTGTGGGTCTGGATGATGGCAACATATTAGAGCAACTGGGGATGTATCTTTCTCAATTACTGTTCTCTTTCACATATAGTAATGACTGGGTATCTTGCTTATTTTGTTTGTTACTGAAATCATGGTATTTGAAGGTGTTTAGACCAAGAGCCTAATTAAGGCATTTAACATGCAGATGACAGGCTGGCTCTTTGATGTACACACTTCTCTCTGTGAACTAACTAAGCCCCTACTTCTCTACGTCAAAGGAGATTTTTCTGCCCTGACATGGTATTTCTCATCACTGGCCCTTTCACTTGTTGCTACAGCTGAGTGGGAGGCATATAATCTATCTCAAAAAATGAAGAAACCAGGCTCTGCTGCAAATCTGCTTTGGTGACTTGATCTAGGGGTGTCCTGTCTTGGTTGAGGACAGATGCTTTCAGAGATGCCACAGTATATCAGTTCTTTTAATTACAGAAGATTCATTAAGTTACATTTCTTTAAGAAAAGTTTTGGGCAATTGATTACAGAATCAGAATACCTGTACTGAAGAGAACCAGAAAAATAACTTAAAAATAACAAGGTTGCACTGATACTTGAAACTTCTCCTGTGGCCCTCAGGTCCTGAAATGCCAATTTCACTTCATGACCCCAAGTGTGCTGCAGAGAGTAACCCTCTCTGTTGGCTCCTCACTTCCATTTATATTCTGGAATTCCACTGCTTTTTCAGGGCTGCCACATTTCAAATGCACCTCATTCGATGTTCTTGTCCTGGTGAACCTTTTATTTTCCCTGTGTCAGCATCCAGAAGATGTTGAAGATATTTCTGGCCATATGTAAATACTCCTTGAATTCATGGGGATCCCAAGGGCCACAGGGCCAGAGGCATAAGGGGGCAAGTTTTAGACTGGATATTAGGGAGCTGAGAAATAAGAAACACTGGAAAAAGCCTCCTAGAGAGGCGATCTATGCCTCAAGCCTGTCATTTTAGGAAGCATTTAAATAATGACATTAATAACATTCTTGAACTTGTAATCAGACCTGAAGTGGTCACTTGAACTAGATGATCATCGTAGGTCACTTCCAACTGAAAACACTGGTTCCATTCCATTCCATTCCATTCCATTCCATTCCACTCCATTCCATGCATGGCCTGCCATGGATGATGTTTGGAAAAGCATTATTTGCACCTTTTCTTTCTCTTAATTCTGAAGTGCTGTTTCCAAAGAGCAGGCATATTATATTCCTATTAGTTACTGACCATGGGTTTCCCATTGGTAGGATTTAGGGTATTCTACCAAGAACCTGTTGACAAGCTCTGGGATGCAGAGTCCTTTCCAGAGCGATTGTCTCAGCAGAGAGAATTACAAAATTATTATTGCATTGATGACTCCTTGGCCATGCTTTCAATTTTTTTTTTTTTTTGCTTAACTCAGTAAAGTCTGAAAAAACATTTCTGTTAACACTTTGTTGAGTGTCTCTGACATTTTCTTTAGTGCACTGTTGTTCTTACAGATTTTACATTTACATTTTACATTTAACTGATATTCATCTTTTCTTATTCTTACACCTTGATGTTCTGCTCACCGTCACTGTTGTCTGATGATGACGGAGTATGTTCGCTGGCACTAAGAGCTTGATGTATTCAGTGGTTGACAGAAGGTAAAGCCTGAAAGCATTTCAGACACACCTTAAAAGCTGAACACAGTCCTCTATTTCCAACCTCAGAAGGGAGGCAGGGGAGTCTTTAAATCTTAGTGAATAAAATGGAAGCAAACAAGCAATTAACAAAACCACAGAGTGTGAGAGCACAGTGCTGAGCAGGCTGTGCTGGTGGCAAGGAAGGCTTTGGAGGAATCACCTTGCTCCCTTGGAAGTGCAGGCTCCTGCCAGCAGTCTTAGCTAGGGCTAAGTTTGAGAGAAACCAGTCAGAACAGTCATCATGAAAGAGCAGAAGGACTTGATGTTGCCATCCTTACTAATGTGAAAAAGCAGCCTGGAAAAGAACACAGATTTTTGATCTCTTCTTCTAATAGACGTGAGAGGGGAGTAAAGACGGCTGAGAAATATCATAAAAGCCCTAGAAAACAGTGGGTGGGTCACCCCTCAGAATCCTGACTATCATTATCTCCCAGATGCCAAAAAATAAGTGTCCCTCTCTCCTGCTCCTTCCAGGTTTATACCCTTCATGTTTACAGAAAAAGGCTGGGAAACAATACTAAAATAAATCCTAGATATCAGAAACTATATGGCAGATAAAATCACTGTTGTATTTCTTTAGATAGTCTTTTGGTGGTTTGGATGTCTAGCTCATAGGTTTTTATATGTACTTGGAATTAGCAATATGCCATTAGACACAGTATAAAAGCAACTCACAGAGAGCTACTCAGAGTTTTCTTGTGCACAGAATGTTTGTGAGAAAACACACTGTAAAGACACAATTTGTTTTCAAAAAGAATTTTTAGTGGAGAATGCTGATTTTTTAATCCGTAGTCAAGGTACAGTTTTCCCTCACAAAAATTTTTTAAAAGCTGAAAACATCCTTCATAAAACTAGATAAAACCATACTGCGTTCTAGCATATTTGTGTTTAAAAGAAAAAATCCCAGGTCTTCTCATGCTGACCCGGGGGACATATGCCAAGTTCTCTAGGGAATCTGGAAGCTTCTGTTTTGATTACTTTTTAAAAGGGGGTTTTGTAGTGCTAGAGTCTGGACAACAGGCCCAAGCCAGAGCTGACTTACAGATGAATCCTGTGCATTATATAACTAATACCCCCTATGCTACTTACTTAAAAATAGATAAACATTGTTTACAGACTCACCAAACCACTTATGCTAGCTGTTTTAATGCCAAACCAGATGCTTTAGAGATTTTTGCATGATCTTGTGCAATTGTCTGCATGATATGCTAAGAGACCCTCCCAGCCAGTATCACCAAATGTCTGTCCACTAGATATTTTAAGAAACCCTCCCAGCCATGGCATGGGCTCTGGCCAATCCCTGGTCCGGGGACTTTGGGAAGTGTACCACCAGATGTTTTTGCACAGCAAGATATCCAAGTCATTCTGACTTGCTGATCTGGGTCTGTAAAAGCTGGACCCTCTTGCAGCAACTTAGGAGTGGATGCCTTGATAGGACCTCCCAATTCCTGGGAAAATCCTCCAAACTGTCGCTGCAGCAGGGTCTCCCCAGCAACTTGCAGATCTGGATGGTGGCAATGTATTAGCGCAATTGGTGATGTAACTTTCTCAGCCACTATTCTCTTTCTCATGTAGTAATGATTTGGTATCTTGCTTATTTTGTATGTTGCTGGAACTGAGTGCATAGTAAGCTTATTATGTTATTAAATGTATAATTTTATTTCTGTGTTGCCTTGATATTAATAGTAAAAAAAGAGCATTCTTTCCACTGGTGTCTGTGATCTTCCTGTCGCACCCATCAACTGGCAAAACAGGTATGTGTTATTGAAGGTTTTTGCTTAAATTCACTGTCTTATTCACCTCTTTTTGGCACACCAGTGTTGGAGAAGCTATACAGAGACACATAATACCATGCAGAGAGAGTGATAAATCTCTCTGAGGAAAAAGGAGATCAAGTTAAGAAAACTTGGGAGGACAAGGAGCAGCATCCACTGCCTCAAACACTGCTGTAAAATCTTACTGATGCCTTTTTTTGTGGACTGCTTGTGTTCGCAGCCTGGCTGGACCATCACTCCAGTTACACTAACCTATGGCACTGATGCAACCCCCCCCCTGCACAGCTAGGACTGTATTTCAATTCTAGTTCCCTCAATGAGCTGTCAATATTGCTGTGACAATTATTCTGTAGCTTCCTGAAAAGGGAAGAGTCACAGTTATTCAAGGAAAATGAATATATGAAATATTTACATCTGACTTTTCTTTTGTTATTGTTAATCTTTTTGTTGTTGTTGTTGTTTTTCCTTATGAGCAGCAAACACAATGCTCTGTTTGTGAAAGAACAGATTGGATTTCTATGTCAGGGCTGCTTTTTATAATTAGTTCATAGTCATAGGGAAAAATATTTATAAATCCAACCTTCACAAAAGAACAACACAGAGGATCAGCTGAAGCCAAACATATATGAAGTTTTGCATTATGTAATCGTAAAATGCTCCTACTGAAATGTTTTATTGATTGCTCAATAATGAAAGAACAAGACTAAGCTTCCAAAAATGCAGCATCAAATCTATATGGACAGATAGATAATAACTGATTCCTTTCATTGTGGAATGTTAACATAGAAAAATATTAGGCTATCTGCGAGGAGCAGTCTGAATGTTCAGATTTGTATTCAGTGAAAGCTTTGTATGGTACCAGCATTTCAAGGTGGCTGTTTCATATTTTCAGTCTTATCTGTCGACAGCTCTGCATAATGCTCAATGGGTGGATCAATAAGAGCCAAAGGTAATGTGTTACAGTGTGATAATTCCTCAGAAAAGGTAGTGTGTGTTTTGGCTTCTTTGATAGCATTGATGTCAGTGGGCAAACTAAGAGGTAGTAATTATCCTTCCCTCAAACAATGATTATTTAAAAGTTCTCATGGACTGGCAATATGCAAAGCACAGAACTTGTGGAGGTGAGTGGCTGAGGAGCAGGTACCTGGCACAGTCCCTTTGGCTCCAACGTGCCCCATCACGGCCAGGGAGACTTCTGGCATGCATCGTCACAATTCCCCGTGGTGGGGGAGGAAACCTCACTCCACACTGACTTTTGATGTGCAGCACATCACAGCTACATGTGCTGCTTCAAGGACTGTAACCAAGCATGTTGTAATGCCCAGCACCAAGGGTTGTGATGGTCTTCAGAGCTGGCATGGCACTGCATAATAGAGGAAGTGAGGTCATGCTTGGCCTCCCTTGCACGAGTTGCTCTTGTGGGCCAGCAAACACTTCTGCCAGTGATTTGTCATCTGCTTATTGGTTTTCAACCCCATAAAGGGTGCCTCTGAACCAACCGTGTCTGAAGACATGCCCCTGTAACCATGAAGATCAGCAAACTAACCCTGAAATTAATTTTGAACCTTCTCCTCTGAAAGTCCTTATTCCACACACGTCTGCCAGTATCCTAGATAACCTTCCCCAGCAGTCAGGCACTGTGAGATGGGGTGGATGATGCTTTGTGCCTTTTGCAGAGGTAAAATATTCACTTGCATTGATCCACCCATTGATTTTTTAGGCTTGTCTCAGTCATGTGACAAACCCCTCTATGAGGAATCATGAAATCCTCAGGTTCACTTAGAAGCTGCAGTGTGCTGTAGTGTACAGCACAGAGTTTGCTGCTGAATGATAGACACTGTGAAATAAAGAGTACTCAGATTTTAATGTGTCTGATTATTTTATAAGACTTTATTTTTAAGAACTTTCAGGTTCCCCCATGCTCACTTAAACAAAGGAGGCAACTTTCCAGATAAATTTATTCAGTGCTGACCATAAAAAATAATGAAATTGACAGCAAATTGAGTGCCAACATTTTTCAGACTGGGGTTCCAAACAAGAGCAGAGCAAGAGGGTCCAATTTCACACAGACAGCAGGGAAAGGGCAGCAAAATCCTTGTACCAAGCAAAATATCACAACACTGTCCAGAGAAGCCTGGGGAAAAATTATACAATCTGGACAGAGTCGAGTTGTGCTGTCTGAAAGGAGACAGTTTAAAGAAAAATCCATTCCTGTACTCTCCAAAATACAAGATGAAGTGATTCTGGCACCTTGCTCCGAGCCAAGGCGAGGCAGCACCAGAAAACCTGGCCACCAGCCAGCACTGGTGCAGTGAGAGGAAAGCCAGCTTCCCAGCCATGAAATTTCTCCCTCTTCCAACAAGACCATGAATCCCTTCTGGCATGCTTCTTCCCCATCCTTCAGGGTGAGATCTTTTAATCCTAAATCAGCTGATAGGGAGGATGAGGAGCTGGGCATTCTGCAACAGCAGGGAAGGATTTCATCCCTGATGAGATTTCAGGTTTATATTAATTATTAATATTTATATTAACATCTTGTTGACACTACATATTTTTAATCCATTTTTTTGCTATCCTTTTTTTGCCAGCTGTTTAGTTTAATTAAAGCTCCCCAGCCTGGGTTTCCCCCTGAAAGTATTCAGTGATACCTTGAGGTCTTTTGATGAGCCAAATATTAATTTCTCTGAATTAAGCTGGGTGCCTGCCTGCTCTTTTGCCTCAGGGAATGGGGGGTTTCTGTGCTCCCCCTGTCCCATCATTCATTCCCTATCCCTCTGCGGACAGACATGGCAATATAAAACCTTCATCTGTTCCTTGGTGCCCAAGGACTGCACCCAGAGGTGCCAAGGGAGAAGCTACAAGTTTTCCAGCAGAGAGAAGACATTTTAATATGCAAATCTCTTCCTAAGAAGCTGTGATGTGGCCAAACACCCAAGGGATAATCTGGTTTGTCTACCAGTTTTT
This sequence comes from Vidua chalybeata, assembly GCF_026979565.1. NCBI lineage: Eukaryota > Metazoa > Chordata > Aves > Passeriformes > Viduidae > Vidua > Vidua chalybeata. The sequence goes on from NC_071532.1 coordinate 7,047,368, forward strand.
TTAGAAAGCAAACACACAAAGGAAAAACCTTGCTCTGGATATATGCATCTATTTACAGATTTAATACCAGCAAAGCTAGTGAGCAAGCGAGCACCCACCCCAAAGGTCAGAGCCAGCCTGTTCGCTTCTCCCTGCCTTTTGTTTCTGAAGTTTTCCTTATTCCCATATTTATAAGTTCCACTGAAAAAGAACAGAGCTGTCTCCTTCTGTGATTGAAATGCCAGAAAAAGCCTGTGGTTCCTCAAAATCTAATAACCAATGTGCTGGGATTGATTCCCTCCTCATCCTTCCTCGACAGTACATTAAAGAGAGAGGTCACAGGGTGCACCAGCAGGACACACAAGGATAAGGGGCGTGTATTTGGAGTTTAGCAAAACTGAGGGAGAAGGAAAAAGAAATTAATGGAGGAGCCAGTCAAGATCTGATACGAGGATCTGTTGGGTACACCTGGCCTCTCAACAGCAAACTGAACCAGAGCCTCAGAGGCTCTTGAGTTAAGGGTCTTGAATTTTATCTTTGATGAAGGCTGGACCTGGTATGCCAGAGGAACCTACCCTCTCCAGATCCAAATCACAGATGGGAGGGTGTCTTGATTTAAAAGACAAATGTCTCCGAAGGGAGGAGGGAACCTTCCTGGAATGGAAAATCCCCTTCCTCCAAATTGTTACAACTTTGAAAATTACGTGGCTTCCAAGCCATGTAAAATGTAGGAAAAAGGAATAACAGTTTTCTACCATAAAAAAAAAACAACAACCCAAACAAACAAACAAACAAAAAAAAACCAAAAAAAAAAAAAAACCAAAAAAACAAACAACAAAAAAAAAAAAAAAAACAAAAACCAAAACCACCCCAAAACCCCCCAAAAAACACCCACAGAACAGAACAAACAGCATCACAATAACAGATACTTCCTGTAATATATGATTTAGAATAAATTCGTGCTCAGGACTAAAAAATACAGTATCCTTTCTAATGGAACCAAGTGACAGGAAAGAGCGATATACACAGGATGAATTTCTGTCTCAAAAGATGGCTATTCTGAAGGATTATTCTGTCTAGAAGATATGCCTTGAATGATAACATGAATATTTGTTGCCAGAACAAGATATTCGAGGGGATTACCAGCTAACAGGATTTCAACAATCAGAGTATTCTGGGAAAACCTCTGTTTATAAACTCCACAAGAAAAGAACACACATGAATATGTGAAAAAGGACAAAGGGAAACAGGAAGACCCCCCAGAATCCCTCTAAGTCTGGAAACAGTATAAAAAAGACACTGTGAAATCAGTACCCCATGAACTGCCAGGGTACAGAGCTGCATTATCCAGACCCAGTTCACCCAGCACCAATCGCCTGGCTCAGTGCTGATTTGCTTGTGGCTTTTTCCAATTTTACTTTGTTTTGATTTAATAAATTCCTTTTGTTATGTATAATATGGATAATTCATGCCTATAAAGGGATATATATAGATATAATATGTTATATTGCCAAGAAATATTTGTATAAAGTTTTAAGCATGCGAATCAGAGCCAAGGGATTACCTCACATATCTTTAAACCAACAAGAGGGAGGAGGACTTCATTTGCAAACGAATAAATGTAGCTGGCCGGAGATGGGTCGTTCCCCAAAATGATCCAAGTAACTCCCAAGCGATGATCAACCTGATAACTATCTAAGACTGAGATAGCTGGTGTGACCAGAGAGATACATCTCAATGCCAAGTTCCCGTAACTCAATCAGGGACATACATCGCTCTCCGGACATGGTTTTGTTCAACTCAATGTAGAGAAAAGAAATTCTATGAATATGTGAGACTGAAAGGAAAGAAAAGCCTGATCTCCAAGAACTCTGCCTCAGGCAGATTAAACTGTATAAAAACCACTCGGACAGGACAGTCAGTGTGAACATAGGAGACCCTCTGCTGTAGAGGTCGGACCTGTGTCTCACCCAGCGCCAATCCCCTTTTTGATTGGATTGTGGCTATCTCAGACCGAAGTTTGGTCGTGTAATAAAAATCTATTTTTATTAAATATTAAATTTGGCTTGACTAATTTTTACCTATAACACTTTAATAATTAAATTGACTGATTCATTTGTAACACTTCCCAAGCACTAAGCACTGTTTCCAGCTGTGACCACACCAGGCAGGGAGCGCTGGCAGGTGCTGAGCCAAGGGCTGCAGTGGCGCACTGCTGTCCAGCAGGAGTGTGAGCCCTCATGAGGGACATTGGTGGCCTTGGACAAGATGAAGCAGGGAAATTGTCCTGAAACTCAGGCAGGAGGCCTTGGTCTCTCTCAGTCCTGCCCATGGCCAAAGTCTCAGTCAACAGGGGGTGGTTGGGACCTCTCTCTGTCTTGTAAGCAGCGGTCACTGGCAAGAAAGTCCAGGACAAAACCGCAAGACAATTGTTCCCGCTCCCTGCATGGACAGACTGCACACACAGAGCTAAAAACTGCCACTCACTTCCCCTCTCCTCCCCACAAACCATTCTGGTGCTATGCCAGAGCCATCAGCTACGCTTTTGTTAACTCAATTACCTTGCCATCCTTCCCTGAGGTATCATCTCCTCCTCCCAGTGTCTTTTAAGGCGACAAATGGGAAAAAATTCACTGAGAAACCTAACCCACAACAGGGGGACCAGCTGTTGAACTGCAGAAAGGAAACTGAGAGCAGTGTTGCTGGGTCACAAGCAGTGACACTTCTGAGAAATAGTCTGTAAGAATCATCTTCAAAACTCCACACAGGCCTCTGCTCCTGCCCGAAGGATTTAAAGCAACAGCTTTATAAAAAAGGAGATTATTAAGGAATGAATGATTGAATGAATAAATGAATGAATGAATGAATGAATGAATGAATGAATGAATGAATGAATGAGTTATAGATGGATAAAGAGATTATTGGATCTTGCAATTAAGGGATGACTATTGTGTGAATATTAAGAAAAGCTTTAGTGATGTATAGTTATGTCAGTGTAGTTTAAATGTCCTCTGTTCTCCCCATAGTTCCCTTTTCCCCCTCTGTATTGTTGCCATCAGACAGCCTGGGTTGTCTAGGACAGGTAGAAAGAAGGTGAGCACATGTGCCCCTTGCACGGGGCAGCTGGGAATAGAAAAGCTTGTTGCTAAGGGGGCACGGCATGGCAACATCTGACCTCCAATCAAGTTACAAGAAAGCAATCTCCACCAATAAATGGCAAAGAAGAGCTGACTGACAGACTTTGGGAGCGGCCAGGGTTGGCTGATGCAAGCCCAGGGGTAGAAAAGACTGAGCATCCATCTTGAAGATGAACCCGCCATGTGGTAGGCAGCCACAAGGGCGATGCCCAGCACTGCAATTTTTCCTTATTTAGTCCTTTTGTTGTATTTTTGTTAAAGGGTAATAAACCTTTTAAAATTTTTAAAGTGAGTGATTTTTTTCTCACAAATGAATGAATGAATGAATGAATGAATGAATGAATGAATGAATGAATGAATGAAACTCAGGTTCCATCCCTGGCTAGCAAGTACATAGAGGTGTTGATGAGTTGTTGATTTGAAATGCTGTGATTGTGATCTAATTGAGAGTTGGGGGGGAAGACATATTTTTGGCCACAAGAAGAAGTCTGATTCTTAAATGGCAGTCACTCTGCTTGTGTCCATGAATGGCTGTGGATTTGCTGTAATGGAGCTATAATATGGAAGGTCTAATCTACTCTACATGTGCATTTAGGACGTCTCATTTCTGAGGTTTCTCTTTGTGAACTCTAGCTCATCTCCAGAAAACCAGAGATGGGAGCAGCTTCATCACAAACTAATAGTGGAAAGGGGATTGTCCTAATGAGATACTGGGCCAAAATCTTCTGAGATGCTTCAGATGACCAGGCCATTGCACTGTCCCAGGGACAAAACCAATTTACTGCTGTGTTTGCATACGTGCAAGGGAAGGCTGTTCTGACAGCGGTGAACTCCTGGTGCCTCACTTGACTGCTTGGACTCTCGTGTTTAAGGACCTTGGCATCCACATAGGGCTACATCAAAAGGTTCTGTGGCAGCAGCTCTCTGGCCACAGAGAGAAACAATTTTCCCAGGAGAAACAATTTTCTCCTCCTGGGGAGAGGGCTGTGAGAAGATCAGAGAAAAGACTGAGAAACTGCTGCACCTCTTATTGTGAACATGTGGAATGTGTTATGGAGATTTGTTTGCCAAAGGGTTGTTTCTTAATTAGCCAGTGATGATCGTAACTGTCTATAAAAGCAATGGGTTTCTTAATAATTATATACAGAATAATATAATAAAGAGATTGATCAGCCTCTGTGAATCATGGAGTCAATGCTAATTATTACCCGGCTGGGGGCCCGATGATGCAGTGACAGGTTCCACCGTGAAAGCAAGGATTTGCTGAAAACTGTCTCTACTGCCAGCTGTAGCATTTTACTCTTCTGTCCACACAGTGCAAATTCATTAACAGTCCCATATATGCCTTTTCCCAAAGCCGTGACATCATTGTCACCAAGTCATTAGCATTTCGTAGGACTTTGTTGGGGTATTGACATTCAAAGTAAGTCTTTTGGTTATGCCTATGAAACTCAAGGGTGTTTTGCCCAGCCCACAGGCACCTGCTGGCTGGAGCAATCTGTGTACAAGCTTTGCTCACTCTTAAATTTCTTTTTTGCCTTAATTTAGACTGATGGCTCAAGTAATGGCCATTTTCAGGAAGCCTTGAAAAGCTCTGTGAGCAATGACAGCACAAGGGGAAGAGAGCCCAAAAGAAGGGTATGTAGTACAGAAAACCTAAAAGCAAAAAGTGACACAGCTCTACCTCTTTATAATGAAGAAAAAATCAATTAAAATATTTGTAAGCCTAGAAAAAGCAGTTTCAAAATTAATGACCTATTTTGCCATAAAATGAGGAACATGATGTAATATTTTGCAAAGGCTGAAGAGCTGTGTACGCATCTGCTTACTGGGTATGTGGCAGTCTTTTTTGAAAACAGAAGGCAAATTCCTCTAATACCTTCTTATGCGAGAGAGCTTTGTGCCTGATTTTATTTGCTGCTGCTATTGCCATTATTTTAAGGCGTCCTGCAGTGCAGGAGAAAAAAGGCTCAGATTTGTCAAGGTGGTGATGGCAAAGCCTAACGTGGCCATGCTGCAGCCTATTTGTGCTCCTTAATGCTTCAGAGATTTCCACATGAAGTGAATCATGCCAGAATAATAATGCCACATCTTGCAATTCATTCTCATCAGTTTTAATGAAGATAAAGAGGCTCACTTTTTGAATCCATTTGTGCTTAACAAATTAAACATGCTGCAGAATGGTGCATATGTACAGAATATTTGTCCATATAATGTTCATTCAGGTGGCAAGTTAACTAAGCTTGTTCCATATATTTTTATTTTGAAATTCATCCTGTGAATTTTCTGCCTTAAGAAGTCCTCACAGCTATACAGTTTGTTCTGATCTTGTTCCCTGCTTATGTGAAGTTATTGTTAATCATTTTACTCCTATTTTTGATGTTGCAGCATCACTTTGCTTTGAGAAAGTATTTTTGGAGTCCAGCAGCCTGAAGAAGTGAGCCAGAGGGAGCAGAGGATAGGTGAAAGCCTCATAGAAAAATCTCCCTTATTTGCCACAGCATTAAAATCCACCACCAATCAACAGGTCTCACCTACAGGCAGCTCCCCATCTCCTTCCTGAAGCTTCATTCCATGACCCTGTATCTACTAATTGCTACCAGAGTGCAGCAGCCACACAGCAGAGTGCAGAGGGAGAGTGTAAACTTCCCACCGTGCTGGGGAAGTTGGCAGGTTACTCAGGTTTGTTATGAGGAGATACTATGAGGAGAAACTTAGGGATGACACCAACTTTGCCTCAAGAAACAGAAAGAAAAGCAAGCAATACCTGTTATATTAAACACTTTCATTCTGCAAACTGCTGAAAATAATAAATACAAGAAAGGAGGTCAATTAACACTTGAACAAGATTTGCTTCCACAATAAACTGTGTCCAGCAAATAGCCAGGGAAGGGTTCCAAATACTTGGTTGTCTGGACCTGTGACTTTGGATAAAATATAAAACAGAAGTGGAGAAACCAATGGGCAACAACTTTTGAGCTGTGCTGGGAAATAGTATTGACTACTGCAATGTGGGCAGCAAGGCAGGCTGTGCACAGGCAGTAGCAAGAGGGCCATCCAGAGGTGTCCCCAGAGAAGCTGTGCAATGGAACATGCACAGTTGCCATGATGTCAATCCCTGCTTGCTTTTTTTCTGGCACAGGGAATAAATGGCTATGGGAACCACAGGGTGATAACTTTGTTTTGGCACTAAGTTATGCCATGTAGCTCAACATGGATCTCTCTATGATAACTTTTGACTTCTAGACACTCAATGGCTCAAAAAATGCTATTTTTTTCTTTCTTTTTCTTCAAAGAAAAGGAGAGTCCCCTGATTCAGCTGTCTGTTAACTTGAAGGGTGACCCAAATATCTCCTGGAAGACAGGAGACAAAGAGAGAATCACTGAATATCCTGAGTTGGAAGGGACCCACAGGGTGATCAAGTCCAACTCCTGACTGTGCAGGGAGCAAGCCCAAAACCCCACCACAGGCCTGAGAGCATTGTCCAAAACTTCTGAAAATCTGTCAGACTTGGTGCTGTGAACAGTTCCCTGGGGAGCCCCTTTCAGTGCTCAAATGCCCTCTGAGTGAAAATCCTTTGCATGACTTTTAAACCAAACATCACGTGACTCAGCTTCAGGCCATTCCCTTGAGTCTTGTCGTTGATCCCCAGGAAGAAGAGCTCCGTGCCCCTCCTCTTCCACTTGTGTGAAAGCTGAAGACTGCAATGATGTCTCCTGTCAGTCTCTGCCAGGCTGAAGAAGTTAAGTGACCTCAGCTACTCCTCATACAGCTTCTCTTCCAGACCTTTCACCATACTCCTGCACCTCTTTTGGATGCTGAAAAGACTTGAACAGCTCAACTTTCATTTTCTTTTGTTATGAAGGGCATATCCTATATTCTTGAAGACAAAACAGAAAACAGTATGTGCAAATGTCAAAAAGGAGAAATTAGAACACTGACTCCAGAAAATGCAGTTTTTCCCTCTGCTTCTCTCTTTTTTTCTTGTAGCTTTGTTGCTGAAGAAAGGTAAGCACAGTAGGTGGTAATAGCAGTCACTCAAAACCTCGGACCGGTTGTATCATCATCTGTCTGTTCAAAATGTTTCAAGGTTTGTTTTGGTCATGGACTCACAGCAGTTGATTAAAAAAAAGCCCTGATTGGGCTGCCAGAGATAAGCTGCTACTGACAAGAGGCAGAAGAGGAGGCACAAGAGGAGAAAGGACAGGCAGGTGAGCAACAGGACCACAAGTATCCCACATATTGACTTTAAATATTGCAACATATTCAAGGGTGCTGACTTACAGCAATTTATACTTATTTCTAGGGGATACCTTGAAACACTATCCATTAGCAGCACACACAGCATCTGCAATTAGGATACAGAGGTGGGCACTCTGGCACCACAGGGTGAATTTAAAAAATAAAATCAACACCCCATTGAACAAAGACAGATTTGTGTTAGCCTGCTCTTTTTTTTTTTTTCTTAATTACTCCATAAAAATAGTGAATATCTTATTTCATTCACAGATATATTTTTATTCCCACTGTGAGGGCCCAAATTCGTGAATCCCAGCAGCCTTTTCTGTCCTTGTGCTGCTTTGTGTTGTCATTACAATACCACTGCCAATTTACTCTTTTAAATCCCAAAGCTGTATGTCTTGAAAAAAAACCATTGTAACTTTGTCTGTGAGGAGGCACAAGTCAGAGTCATCTAAGAAAAGTCTGTTAATCCCTTCTTTCTCCAGAGATAAATCCATAGCAATTGAACTGCATTGCCACCTGCACTTCTCCCTCTGTTTTGATGCAGACTTTATGTTGACAGAAATACTGTCAACAATAACACAATTGGAACAGTTATTTGCTGCCAGATCCTCGGCTCTCCTGACAACAATTTGCCAGGGTGGACACTGAAGGGCATCTCTAGAATCAGCTTTAACACATTCATAGTGGCATCTCTTGGAAGCTCTGGAACAGGTCAGGACAACTTTTCTAGGATGCATTACAGACACTATCAACTCCATAGAGATGTCTCTATGAAGAGAAACCATGGAAGAGGAGTATTTGATGAGAATTTTGGAGTGAAAATACTCTCCCATATTTTCACTTAAAAAATAAAATCTTAAAATTGTATCAAATGTAGTTGTTGTAAATGTTAGAGAGAGAAGTTAGGAAAAAGAGAGAATCACAAAGACATTCCCTACAGGTAGCCAAACAGTGTATCTTGTGAAGGCTATATCTTGTGAAGAAGAAGAGGGTTTAAAATAAAAACAATTTCTGTATTTTGTGTAATACAGAGCAGGTGTCTGCACTATGATTGGGCTAAAGAAAAAAAAAAGGAAATGAAAGTAAATTTGCAGGTGGGTGCAGCAGATTTTTTGGGGGCAAGAGCTGCTATTCAAGGTCAGTGATAAGTAACTCCTGTCTGGAAGATAACAGAGAACATACAGGACTGGAGATAAAATTCAATTTTGGACAGAAGGTGACACATCAAGCCAATATGGGTATTATGAAATGATGGTAAGAACGAGGACTATGTTCATCCATCATCCCTGGGGAGAAAAAGATTGGAGAAAAAAGATCAAAGTCCAAGACGTCTCTTTGTACTGTAAGAGCCTCCATTTTAGACCCTCTGCCATCCACAGGATATTCTTTGTTTTGGCAGAAGAGGACCACGACTCATCATGGAAAAAAATTTCATACTTGATTAATCTGTCCAGAGAGTCAGTTGTTCATCTACTGGATATGTGAGAGCCTGAAGGGGCAGGGAGGTCTTCAGGATGAGAGGAAGATTAATCATTTAAAAGTGAGCATTGCCATGAAGATGGTGTAAGGACATGGGATGCTAGCGCAAGTAAAGAAAAGGAGAAAGTTGAAATACATGTGAAAACAAATGTTTTAGAAGGATTGGGAAGATCAAGAGAAGACAAAGTGAAAAATGCAATTGTGGAGGAGATGATGAGGCATAAATGGATGTCAGAGAATAGGAAACTCCAGTGGGTGGATCGGATGCTCATGACAGAAAAGTAAAACCAGCCAAAACAAGTGATGAGGGGGGAGCTTAGATCTTCCAAGACCACCAGACTATTCACCGGAGGATTGAGATGCTTTGAACAAAGGATGCAGTCAGAATGGTGTTGAAAAGGGCCAGAAAGAAGGTAGAAATTAAGTCAAAGGCCAAAGAAAAATGACACACAGTATGGTGCTGGTGGACACCAAAGAGGGATGTGTTTCATGTGGAGGGAATTGCCAGCAAAGCAAGGAGTGGCAAATTTTAACATACCAATGTACAACTTAGATGGGGGAAAGGGCAATGTCACAAGTCTTGGATTTACTCTCTTCTGGTCCTCTGTTTTCCTAAGCAGCCATGACAGGTTATCCAGGAGGCTTGACATTATTGCACTCTTTATGGCCATTGCAATGAAAAACTGCTGGAGTTTTCAAGAAGCTGTCCTGCCATCATCCTGCAATGAGATATTTTTAAAAGTGCTGATTTTTCTGTCTGCTAATTTTATCCAGGCTTAATTAAAAGCAACCACAGAGAGCAGGAGACTCAGAGAGAAGACAAGAGGGAGGAAAAATAAAATTATTTGGCTTCACATTCCAGGGACCCAAGCACAATTTGGCAACTAACTGAGGCTCATGAGAGATTTTTAAATTATTTTTTTTCTTTCTGAATTATATGTACTGAGTTTATAATTACAGAGATCCAGATCCTTGGCATTGTCATATCCAGCAAGTCTCATTACTTATCTCGCAGTAAGTACATGGCTGTTAATACTAATTCCATAATGACAGTGGAGCAGTGAAGTCAAATTTAATAGTTCCTCAGTTAATCATTAAAATTAGCCTATCTCTGTGGATACTGTATCTTCTAATATTTCCATGCAATGCCATTGTGGGTAATAAATAAGACAGCAAAGGGGGCTTTTTAATGTGTTATCATCCCATGGAGGCTAATAAGGCTACCTCAGTCCTGGCTCAGAAATGTTGGAGTGGGCTTTGCAAGCCAATTCCTTTCTGCGATAATTCTCTGGGAAAAATCTATTTTGACATAGCCACGAGATATTGAAAGGTCAAAGAAGGAGAAGCAAATACAAGATAGCCAGAGCACATGGCATGTGTCTCAGTTTAGAGACAAATTTAGAGAAAAACGCTCTGGAATGAGCATTGTTTTCTCAAGAGAAGGGATTCAGTAATCTCCTTTTTCTGCCAATGAAAGAAATTAATACCAGTGGGTGAAAGTGAAAAAAACACAACTGTTTATTAACAAACAAGGTGCCTGCACAACACAGGAAAAAAGATTGAATAAATGCTAGATATTGAACTTTCAGAACCTTGCCCCCCACCGCTCCCACCCACAGCAGAACAAAACACTAAAAATGCCCGGGGAAGAGAAACACACTGGCTGCTGCGTGGTTGGGAAGGCAAAACGGTGGCCTTCCCTTTGTCTCAGGGAAGGGAAAAAGTTCATGCAGCGGCTCAGGCACAACAGATGGGAACCTGTTGAATTTCTGGCGTTGGTCTCCTCCTCACAGCAGACAAACCTGGTGGATTTTGGTGTCCTTTCTCTTGCTGGTTCAGCTTTTCCCAAGGTCTCAGGCTGGCTGGAGCAGCCCCTGACATTCCCCCTGCAGGTCCCAGTGAACTGCCTCGACGACCGCCTGACTTCGGACCAAAACCAAGCCAAACAGTTGAAGAGAAAACAAAACAGAAGCCACCGAAAGGATTGCCAGAAGCTTCCAAGCCAAGGGAAAGGAAAAAAAGAAACTTCTTGCTTAAGTTAGGAAAAAACTAATCTAGCAAAGCAACAATCTGTCATCTGGTCAGCACTGCACCCAGCACGCTCCACAGAGAGTCTTTGAACAAAGCCCACGCCGGGTAAAGCTACAGCAGCCATAAAGCAGACGATTAGGGAATAGAGTATTATAGAGTAATACTGTGATGGCTGAACAGCAGGGCTGTAAGGCCTCACAGACTGGACTCTGACTTGATCAGCCGTACCTGCCAGCTCTTCTTGAGAATGGAATCCTGTAACAGTGGAAAACAGCTTGTTCTCCTGAGAAAAAAAATCCTAAGACTGTGACAGTTACTTACACCTGTATAAACTATCCTAGATCATAGAAGAGAAATATGCAAACAGTATCTAAAAAGACACAAGTGTTATAGATGGATAATGAGATGATTGGATCTCACAATTAAGGGATGACTATTGTGTGAATATTAAGAAAAGTTTTAGTGATGTATAGTTATGTTATTGTAGTTTAGATGTCCTCTGTTCTCCCCATAGTTCCCTTTTCCCCCTCTGTATTGTTGCCATCAGACAGCCTGGGTTGTCTAGGACAGGTAGAAAGAAGGTGAGCACATGTGCCCCTTGCATGGGGCAGCTGGGAATAGAAAAGCTTGTTGCTAAGGGGGCACGGCATGGCAACATCTGACCTCCAATCAAGTTACAAGAAAGCAATCTCCACCAATAAACGGCAAAGAAGAGCTGACTGACAGACTTTGGGAGCGGCCAGGGTTGGCTGATGCAAGCCCAGGCGTAGAAAAGACTGAGCATCCATTTTGAAGATGAACCCGCCATGTGGTAGGCAGCCACAAGGGCGATGCCCAGCACTGCAATTTTTCCTTATTTAGTCCTTTTGTTGTATTTTTGTTAAGGGGTAATAAACCTTTTAAAATTTTTAAAGTGAGGAGTTGTCTCTCACATTAGCTGCTACGTAAGCACGTCTGGTGTGCTGACCGATCAAATGGGGTAGCAGCTACTTCCTGACCAATTAGAGATGGGCACAATACTACTGTCAAACCCGATATGAACTGGGAGTTGGGGATAAACTGGTACCTTTTTTCACTGCTTGGAGAAATGTCTCATCTCGTTTCTATCTCTACCACTAAGTCATAGCGACAGCGTATCATCATAAAATCACCCCCAGACAGCTTGCTAATAACTATGTGGTAGGGAGAAGAAAAAGAAAGACCTCAGGACAGTCAGATTGAGCTGCACTGAGGTGAACTCCACCAGGCATGGATTCTTGCAAATTCTTTCCAGCTTCAGTCAGATTTTTTTTTTTTAGTATTATTATTCAATATTGTTTATTTTCTTATTCTTGAATTGTATGGTTTTAACTACAAGATTAAATGCTTTGGCATGACTTAGAGCTTAAAGCTGCCTCAGAACCAGGGCAGGGACATTAGGAATGGTTCAGTAAAGTGAAATAGTTTTATCATCTTAATGAGGGAATTCTTGCTCATGAAGGTTTTCACCAGATAAAAACCTGAAAAGAAGTATTTTATCTTTGAAGAAACTGGATGAGCAACAATAAAAATGAAAATTTTGTTCTTTTTTATGAGTAGATGACTGGTGGGAGAGTACAGATTTTTAAAAATAATCACCATCATCTCTTCTCAAATGTTGATTCTTAAAAGCTGCAGACAGATTTTCTTAAATAATGGGTGCAAAATCTTTGCTGCTTTCTAGAAGAAAACCACTGTGCTAAATGACTGCTCATTTTATAAGTACTCTACTTTGTACTTTGGTTGCTTCTTCATGAACTTTTGACTTTAATAACATTGCCTTGATTAGGAATACTGAAAGAAGGGACAGAGAAAAGACTGAGGGATCTTAATGTGAAAGAGATGGGATGGAGTTGAGCTTAAAGCATACAATAAACTGGAACCCAGGCAATGTGTTAGCGGGGCTGCTGTAGAGCTGAGCAGAGGAAGGTAGTGTCAAGAAAGACCCAGGCAAATTGGCAGCTGTCAAATACAAGAGGGTCTTGAGAAATGAAGAACAATATCCCATGACTCCAAAAATCCAGGGATCTCCTACATCATGTCAAGCCCCAGACATGGGGCCCCTGATATTGAGATTGCTCTGCCTTCAGCGTCAGGAGTGCCAAGATTTTTCCTCTGGACTTTGGGTGCATGAAGCTCATGATCTCTTGGCTAAATTGCATATCCTCAGACACCTTGATTCCATAAGAAAATCTGGAAGAAAACGTGTGTCATTGTTTGGTGTATATTGGATTGTACGCTTTTTGTCTCTGAAGGATCCGTGTCAATTCAGGCCATCCAAATGGTCTGTGTTGTTGAATCTGATGTCCTTTGCACAGAAGATAGCAGGAGAGATAAAATTCAATTAATAGAATTGATCCAAACTGGAACTCCAAATATTTTTTTAATGCTTTGACAGCAATTTCTGTAGGAGCAGATGAGTCAGTTTCTAGTCTGATGATAAGTATCTTTGTAATGAGATATGTGGTGATGCCTTTGGGGTTGAGACAAAATCCCCCCCTCCTCAAAGCTCCCATTGGGTAAGACTCCACAAGACTTTGGCCTCAAACAATAATTAAGGGTGTTTTCTTTTGTGGCAAATTGCTATATCTTGTTCAAAATCAGATGGTTAAGGGAAGGAATAGAAATGATGTGTGAATCTCTTTGTAAAGACTACAAAATACAGATAATATTTTAAATACAAAATTTACTTCTTGCTCTTTCATATTTTTATTTGAAAATTTACTTTTTCAACATTCAATCATTCTTTAAATCATTTCAAGGTGTCTCGTTTGAGCCCACCAATAGCTATACATTTTCTTAAATGAAAATCTAGGAGAGCTTTCTAGAAACATACAAGTTTTCTGGAACCTGATGTTTTCAAGAAGTTTTCTCAGGGACTTTATCCAGAAGAGATGAAGTGCAGATAAGTCTGTCAGCTGCTTTAAGATGCTCTGAATTAGTTCTGTCTTGCTGGAGAGCTTCCAGCACATCTCAAGCTTGGTGATAATATCTGGTCTCTATAGTCAGTGCATCCAAAATCTTTCTTCCAAAATAAGCCAATATATCAATTTTTCCCCCCCTGTAGGTTTCTTGGATCTTGCTCTTTGCTAGCATTGCAGGCCTCTGGAGCCTTCAGTCCAAACTCCTTCAGCCTCTTGCCCCCTACTAGCAGGGCCCAAGGGCTCTGTAGAGAGGAGTGTCTTCGGGAAGTGCCATTTCATCATTTGGCCTCGTCCCTTCCTAGTTCTGCTACAGGCTCACACACCAAGTTTGAGAACAAGCTTTGGCTGAAAACAAAGCTGAAAATTTAAAGGAAGCTGAGAAAGCATCCAATTCACAATGGAGAGAAACTCTGCAATTAGTTTTGTTGGAAGAGGCATTTAAATCAGCTGTACACATATGGTGTAAGTGCTCGGGAAGCTGGTAGCCTGACAAGCAGAACAGCTCTGCTCTCATCCAATCTAGTGGGAAAGAGATTGGCGCATCTGTGAACAAATGTCATGGTCTGGGGGCTGTTCTCTTCCATTCTCTTTTCTTTGGTTGTTTGTTTTCTTCCTCTCCCTCACTGTCATTTTTAAAAATGCCTAACAGCCTTTCTTTAAGAGAGAAATTGTGCAGAAAGCATGACTGCATTTAAAGAATTTCCACTATCTGCTTCTGTTTTTTTTTTTTTTTTATATTTCATAACTCACTGGAAACATGATTCTTACACCACCACCCCCCCAAAAAAAAAAAAAAAAATCCACTCTTCAGTTCCCAGCTTTTAATGAATGGGAGACAACATGCCATATTCACTCCAAGCAAAATATTTACTTCTTCTCCATATAGTTAATTACAGTTTATCTCTTTATTGTCCAGGAGTCCCAAACAATTGCTGCAAGCTTCTCATTGAAGCCTGCAACTGAGAAAATAATTTTTTGTATTCACTAAGTTAAATCATAACATGCTGCTCATCTTTCTAGACTTCAAGTCTCGTGTATTGCTGGTGCACTATAACATGCACTTGTGATTAATAGACTGAGGAGTCTTGGGAAATTAGCTAGAGAAGTTGCAAATGCTACATTTCTGGAAATGTTGACTGGAGGGATCTTTGAGCATGTTGACTCAGGGAGTTTCCACCTCTAGTGGAAGGTGTGGCAGGGGCCTTGGAAACAGGCAATCTTTAAGATTCCTTCCAACCCAAACCATTCTATGACTCTCTGAATGGTTCCAAATGGTAAATTATTTCTTGCCAGAAATGCCATACAATGCTGGGGTTTTCTTTGCTATTACCTACCTATATTTTCAGAACAAGGAGTTAATACCTTCCCCACCAAATTAGGGCAACTGGCCTAAAAGGGTAAACATAGAAAGTGTTTCACCAAGCACTTTTTCTCCAGTAGCATGGGTACCAAATGTCCCCTCAGAGGTGATAGCTGCTGTTTCTGTCTTTCAGACCACAGACTCAGATGATATGAGGACTGTGACCTCTTTGACCCCCACACTGGGTAAAAGGTGTTTTCTCATCACATGCAGTGTGACCTCCCCTGGCCTATGCCCAAAGCATGCTGTGACCTACCTTCCCATTTAAACTTGAGCTAGAAGGGAAAGGGTACATGTGTGCCAGTTCTTAATGCCAAGTAGATATATTTTAAATAATGGAGCTTTGGGGAGGAAGAGGGAAATCAGTTAGATGGGAAACCCTGGGCTTATTTACCCTGTTTTTTCCTCACTCCAGGGCATATGTATGTCTGTCTGGAGAAATATGATGAGTGTGTGTTTTAAGCTCTCCAGGAAATAAGGCCCAATTGATTGAAATATAAATTCACTTGATTAAGGGCTGATTTAATTTTTTTTTAAAGCAGATTAAAAATTAAACAAGCTCTCCCTTTCTCTCCTAAATCTCTCCTTTTTTGAGAGCTGATCCACTGCTTAAAGATCCCCTTCCAGTATTTAAAAATGCATTTAAATGCCAGTCAAGCATCCACAGAGACCAGCAGTCATACTTTGGTTTTGTCACCACATTTCTGGCTGATACAGCATTGAGTGCATTGCACATTCCCCAAAATAACAATACTCTGCACATCCCCCAGAATAAGGATAGCGAGAAGGATGGGAAGAGAGATGTGGTGTTAAAGGACTAGGATGATGGGTTTGAAATCTTTTTGGTCTCTGGGTGTTTGAACAGAGTGTGAAGTTATCAATAGCAATCAGGAAACATTGGCTATGTTTGATGCTTCACTTATGGCTCAATATCTAAAATGGAAAGACTGATTGGTTTCGGAGCACGTTGTAATCAATACGGCATATTTGATGAATATTGCAGCTAATTAGCTGTGACTTGGTTGTTTAGTGCTTCAAATGAGGAAAATTATCATGTCAATGCTCTAATTTCATAAGAAGAGAATTATTGCCTTATTTTCTGGTATTTGTTTTGGTTTATGCATATACATCTTTATTTCTGTATTTGCGTATGCTCTTTGCTTTAGTGAATATGTGTTTTTGCAAGCTCATGTTGAGCAGAATTTGTCTCTGAGTCAAAATTGACAGAAAAAGCTTAGTCTGCAGCAAAACCTCTTATTTTTTTTTTCCTTGCAGGGTTTTAAAAGGAGAGCAGATTACTTGCACAGAGCATGGTCATCATACTCCAACAGCAGGGAGTAGTGCTGTTAGCTTGCTTTCAGCACTGTCTTTGCAAGAGTCTGTGCAGCCTCCAGCACTCACACCATCTTCACCATCCACAGCTGCACACAGACAATGTCTCCAAGCCCAAACTAACCATTTCTTAGGACTTTGTATGTGCTACAATATTTTAATGCCACTATAAAGTGCCCTACAGCAGTGTGATTGATGAGCACATGCCTCATGTCCTGAGTGATCCTGTCACTCCTGAGGCTGTTAGATGAGCAGGGGGTGTCTTGTGGCCTCTTCGATTAGCTGACCCTCCAGTATGCACCAAGGATGCCCCAAGGAGATCTGTGCCCACTAAAGATATTAACTCTCCCTGCAGGAAGGTATGCTGATGAAACAGCATGCAGGATTGAAGTGCACCCTGTCATCATGGGTTAGGGGGATTTGTTTTGGTTTATGCATGGGTATGCAAAGGGTTAGGGGCAGAGCTAGATGCTCTAAATCAGAAGTTTCACAAATTTCAATTGCTAAACACCAAATAATCCTGATCAGGACAATGTGATCCAGAATCAGAACAACACAATATCTCTGACGCTCCCAATTGGACACCAACAATGCTGGGTCCTTCCTAAGTCCCATCCACATTTAGAGGTGCCTCTGTCAGAGAAAGGGGTAGACCTGCCTCTCTACTGTAGAGTTCACAGAGAGGAGAATGAGTTCCAGCTCAGAGGATTAACCAAGGCCATGTGCCATACCACCTAACCAGGTTGTCATCTACCCTGTGGGTGTAGATGCCCGAGGGGAGCTTTGCTTGCACTGTGAGATGAAGGTGCCTCAAGACTCATCCTAGATATGCTCACATATCTATGTGGATGACCCTTGGGTCCCACTTCACCACAGTGACTGGGATCCAGAGGGTCCTGGAGTGGCCAATGATCACCTTACCCAGGTTCAAAGATGGATATGGCTTTGCCTTGCATGAATGCCTGTAGCATTTGTAGGGACACTGTAAGAGACCAAATGAAGAATGGACCCAGGGAGATGTATAAAGATAAATGAGTTCCTTAATTCTTGGCCTTCTCCATTCTTTTAGTCTTTAAAAACACTGCACAGGAGGTTAATCTGCCTCAAATGCCTCCAGCAGCAACCTGACCATGCTGAGACACCCTGTCTTGTAGCATACCTTGTCTCAGGTTTTTTTCCTGTCACAAAGTTATTTATGTTTGGCGCCTGGCAGTTAGTTGCCAATGAGAGAAAGTATATACAAACCTAATGCAGTCTTATACCCTCCCTGCAGCTGTGTTTGTCTAGCTATCCCCTGGCAATGAGTACTTGTAGGGCCTCCCCTAATGTTCCCAAACCCTGAGAAAGGCATATTTCCCCCAAAGAGAATAATAAAAGGGCAATAATTCCTGGCTATCATGAAGCATGAACCTGCTTGGGGTCACTCAGCAGCAGACAGCATAAAATGCCTAAACAAGCATTCTGAGCTTCCAGCTGGTGTCTTCTTGTCTTTTGTTTCACAGCTTAAGCTGCCAGTCCTCCACAAATTCTACCTTGTAGGAAGACTTGGAAAAGGAAAATGTAAAGCAGTAAAGAAGATGACAAAAAGGTTTCTAAACATTTAAATGTCAAAATTTGGGATAGTCCAATTCCTTCTCAACAGAACATTGGAGCTTTTGAGTGGCTCCTGGTGTTATTTAAATGTGCATCAGGTTAATGGGGGATCTGATCAGGGGCTTTCTAATTGTGATAATCTTGCTCTGAGAAGCAACGGTCTCTCAGAGACTACAACAGTCTTTGAGGTAAGCAAAGAGAGGAACTTGCCAAAAGAAAGGGGTTGTCATAGCTCCCTGAGAAGCAGATGAAGTTAGATTTTCCCTCATTTCAAAATGGGATTCCTTCACCCACAGGTTACCAGGATGGGGCCTGAATCATGAACAGTGGAGATGGGCCCTGATGAGATGATGGTCACTTCCAAATATTGCTTTCATTGTAATGCCTTGGAAATCCTGTGAAGTTGTGGAAGCTTTTTTTTCCCTCTGACTGATTCAGACTTTTTAAAGAGAATATTTTTATACAATTGGCCACTTTTTCTCCTCTCCTCTCCTCTCCTCTCCTCTCCTCTCCTCTCCTCTCCTCTCCTCTCCTCTCCTCTCCTCTCCTCTCCTCTCCTCTCCTCTCCTCTCCTCTCCTCTCCTCTCCTCTCCTCTCCTCTCCTCTCCTCTCCTCTCCTCTCCTCTCCTCTCTCCTCTCCTCTCCTCTCCTCTCCTCTCCTCTCCTCTCCTCTCCTCTCCTCTCCTCTCCTCTCCTCTCCTCTCCTCTCCTCTCCTCTCCTCTCCTCTCCTCTCCTCTCCTCTCCTCTCCTCTCCTCTCCTCTCCTCTCCTCTCCTCTCCTCTCCTCTCCTCTCCTCTCCTCTCCTCTCCTCTCCTCTCCTCTCCTCTCCTCTCCTCTCCTCTCCTCTCCTCTCCTCTCCTCTCCTCTCCTCACCTTCCACCAGCATTGGTTGTTCAAATACCCATCTAAACTTTCCTCTTGAGATCTTTCTGATTTCTGGAGTTTTGATAAGAATTAAGCCATCTAAATTGCCAAATAGTTTTATTTGCAGGTATTGATTCCTGGAGAGGCAGGAAGTTTATATTTGAATGATGGATTGGCACACCATTAGCTCTGATTGAGATGACATCTTTAAATGAATACTGCCATCTTGCACTTAATTAGAGATGACTTAGTTATTTTGCAAAGCATTTCATGTCAGGATGGGTCTCTGATGAACTTTTGAACTTCTTACAAGGGAGAACATGGAGGAGGTTGTACTGTTTTGTCTGTATATAGGTGTATAAAAGCAACAGAAATTTGGAAAGGAGGATGTCACTGAGGCATGACAGCAGAGAAGGATTGAGAGGGGTATGAGATCACAGCCTCCATAGTATTGTTGTTTAGCAGGGTAACCACAAAACAGACCTCTGTCTGATTTGTCATGGCAAACAGCTCTAAAAAAATGAAGGGTTTTAGAAAAAACCCTTTCTATATTTTGAAAAAAACACATTTTTCAAAGAAACAAAAATTTATTAGACGCACTTTCTTTAGATGGAAAAATAATAAAGGTAAGATGCCCCCTAAGATGCCCATTAATTTCCTCTTCATCTGTTTGATAGCATTTGTGAATATTCTGTTTCCCCATCCTTGTGATTTGAGGATTATTCTGGGAGAATAAGTGTATGAGTCTAGGAGCTGCATTCCAGCATAGAACTGGGCACCAGGATAGACCTCCCAGCTCTCTTAAGCATTGTGGTCCCTGGGCCAGAGGACCAGGGGACCTTGGGACTGCCATTCACTCTGCAAGCAAGAGACTGAGTTCCCCATACACTCCCAGCCTGGCACAGGCACCAAGTGGCTCCCAGCTACAGAGACCTTTCCAGGCACTGGAATCCCCTATTTTGAGGGTTTGCCCAATGTGAAAAGAGGAAAGGCTGGGTCCGAGCTCAGTGCTCAGGTTCAAGTCCAGGCCATGCCCAGGATGGCACTTGGTCCTGCTGGGGTCAGTTTAATTCCTGTACAACTTAGCAGTGTGTGTTTAGTCACAGATTCCCCAGCTGTGCAAAGACAAAGCATAGCTGAGCATTAATGAGGCATAATTTAAAAAAATCTTATTGTGTAAATTAATTTCACACATAAACACTGGCACAGTACACTGGAGTGCAGGCCTTGTAAGCTCAGTAAACGCCTGCACGTTCTCTGGCTTTCTCCAGGTTGAAAATGTTTCCTTTCCCTTCCAGAAACATCAAAGCACACAAATATTTTTTATTACCCCGAGGCAAGGAGATAAATCATCCAGCACAGTAAAAGCACATCCAGCATAGGGCAGGAAGGATGCAGCATGGGAGTCCGTGGAGCACAGAGCTCCTGGGTGCAGTGGTGGGAAGTGCTCTCACACCCACAGCATTGCTGGTGTACTTTCTGAGGTATGTTTCCAGTTCTCATTGCAAATAGCTAAAGGTCTCCCTAGATCCCCATTAATTATATACAAATGAGTGTTCTCTGCAGCATGGCCATATTTATTGCTAAAATTTGTTTGTGCCACTAGCCTTCCCTTATTTTCTTCCTCACAGCATGTTTCTCTGCTGGTGTTGTGTGGGCAGTTTTTCTTCTTCCTGGACCACATGCCACAGGGAAAGTTCCAATCTTGATAGCTATTAGACTAAAAACTTCTTAGAAATCAGCTGCAGAACCTGTTTTTTCTCTCTGCAGATCTAATGTCATGCCAAGGGGAGAAACAGACTCCAAATGTGCCATGGTTTCTCCTGTATAATATCAATTTGATATTTATTTGACTCCCTGGGGGCTGTTTCCTGAATTCAGGGACATAGGATGATACAGACCCTCCAGCAGAGCTACTCTGACCCCTCTACATCTTCCTCATGCTCTGTGCCAAAATAATGTATTGTGGTAGCAGGATTCCTCATCACTTCATGGAGCTAGAGAACTGGCTAAGGTGATCTATGTAAAGAAAAGAAAATAGAACAGAGGAAAATAAAATAAAATAGTGGATGCAGAGGGTGAGCCTGGCAAGGCAGTGAGTGTTGAACTGAAGACATGCAGGTTCACAGGTCAGGAATGAGCCCCTGCATGGCTACCACTGCAAAGAGAGGTAGGAAATGAGGGACTGATGCATGTTGAGGAACTAGTAGTTTGATAAATTACTAGGAAAATTAAAATAATTATTCTACCCTTCCTATCTCTTGCTTTTCAGTAATGAATGTTGATGCTAATGAAATCACCCATCCAGTTTTTCCTCAACCTGTCCTGGAGGAGAAGAAGTAGCAAGGCACAATAAGGGAATCAGGGTAAAAACGAACTCCATGCATGGCTTCATCATGTGATGCCAAATTCTCCTCTTCATGGTTGGAGTGGGTTTTTTAAACTTCTTTTTCAAAGAGACATGTTTTTCACAGTGTCACCCATCTCACCTTTGTGCAACCCAGACCCAAGAACAAAAGGGGCTTTCTGTATGTTGATAATTTTGGATAAATAAATTTAGGCTTTGGGAAAACTGGATAAAATGTAGTCACATGTCCAGTGTAATGAGGTTGAGGGATCTCTTCCAAAGTCATGTTGTTGCTGGTGATTTTGTGGTGCCATAGGGGATTGCAGGGAGCGAACTAGCCCAAGACATATTTGCTATGTGACACATCCCTTCTTAATCCCATTCAGATCCCTCTGTGTTCCTGGAAAAAATGAAAAGCTTAACTGAAAATCATGAGATTAAATAAATAAATTAAAAGGGTGTAAAAAGCTAGTCAAGAAATAAACCACTAATTCTCGCCTTTCTCCCAAGTGTTAGCATGAGCACGCAGGGACATGAACTTGCTTGTACCACTCCTTGCACACCCTTACCCTTCAAGGTCAAGTATTCTCTCTAGAATATATGAAATACTCAGACACACACACAAACCAGAAGTGTTCAGAGGCTGTCAGCTTTCCTAAGTGATACAAACCTTGCTCTAATAGCAGCAATAAGAGGGACCCCACTGTTTTGATTCTCAGGCATAAGGAGTTTCTTGCTGATCTGGGAGAGTAACTTCAGGTTCACTTCCTAAAGGATCCAAGTTCTCCATGTGTTCTTCTGTCCTCTGAAGTCCTCCCCCCTTGGTAGCCAGATCTGATTCAAAGGATGATTTTTATGGATGCCTGTAGCTGCTGCAGCCCAAGTCCTGGAGGGGAAGCTGAGGCTGTTTAACTGCACGTGGAAGCTGGTGTTAATCGAGGGGATGCTTCTGGCCTGGAGGTGACATATTTATTGTGAGACTAGGAAACAGTGGAGGAGAAGGAGGCAGGAGCAGGAGGGACAGTCAGGAATGCTGTGAGAATGTGATGTCTATCCTTGGGAGGAAAATGCCTTCCTGTCACCCTGCCAGCCATGGCTCCCCTGCCCATTACAGGGTGGGTTAAGCAAGCGGCAGAAGGGCTCTGACAGAGGGTTTTTTCAACATGCCTTTCTTTTAAAATCTCCCTTTATGCTCAGCCACTCAGAGAAAGCCATAGTTATTTTAGTATCTCTTCCCTTTCCTTCTCAGGAAATGCACTTGGCTTTGCAAGTCTCAGGAGTTGAGAGGAGACAGAGATAGGAGAGCTGACCACAACAGACCCAAGGCATATTCTGGACCATATGCTCAGTATATAAAATGGGCTGAAAAAAGTGAGAGTTTGGAGTTATGATATTGGTCTTCTTAAGTATTATTACATGTAATGAATCCCTTCTTTCCTGGCGATTGCTGACCACCTACCTGCTCATGGGAAGTGGTGAATGAGTTCCTTATTTTTCTTTGCTTGTGTGCATGATTTTTGCTTTCCTTATTAAAGTGTTCTTATCTCAATCCACAATTTTCTGACTTTTACCCTTCCTATTTTCTCCCCATCCTGCTGGTGGGGGAGTGAGCGATTGAATGGTGACTGGCATTGAACATCTTGTAGAAGTGCCTGCCCACTGCCTAGGGCAGTTTATCCAAGAGAACTGCAGGGTGTGACCTTCACCTGGAGGGAATACATTAAAGACAGGACCTGACTGCTTCCTCCTAGTTTGTGCTCTGCTGCTTGTCTCAATGATGGGCAGCAGCAGTGACCAGAGGAGAATACACAGCACCCTGAAAAGGAGACTAAGTACCAATTTAAGTACCAATTTAACCAATTTAACTTTTCTTCTTGTTAACTATTTATATTTTTTTATTCCGGGGTGTTTTTTTTTTTTTTTTTTTTGTTTTTTTTTTTTGTTTTGTTTTTGTTTTCGTTTTTGTTTTTGTTTTTGTTTTTTTTTTTGAGCCAAGGACATTTGGTAGATCTCCTTGATAGACAACAACTCTATTTTGTACCCAGCATAATCTGTGCTAAATCCAAAGTTTACTGTAACATCCAGCCACTCTCTTTGTTTCTATTATTTGTATTGTCTGTCCTTCTCTTCTCATGCTTGCAGCCCATAAGATGCCTTACCCAAAGGAGAAACAAGATATCTTTAAGTCATCCTCCCTTACCAACAATGATGAATGTGGCCCAAGGTGCAGATGTCCAACAAATGGGAAGGTGCTAAATGCAACAACAACAAAAAATGCATCCTCTGGACAGGCAACTGGCCTGTGGCACTGACTGCTCTGCAGAAGCAGTGAAGAAAACAATTTTACAAGATTCAGGATAAATGCCTTCAAATTTCGGTTATTTATGTGCAGGTAAGGAGTATAAAGGGATACAGTCATACACTACATGCTTGTTTGGCTTCTTCTGTGTAAGAAGTGTGGGAAAGAAGAAACATCTCCTGGCTTTCTGAGATCCTGCCCTTGCCTCCCTTGCATTCTTCCTTCCCATCACTACCTCTGCTGGATGCAGGCATCTCAGTCTCCTCCCTTACCAGGCCCAGAGTTGATGTGTGTGATGATGTAAATTTATCCAGGTTTTGGGACTGCTCTTTTTGCTTCTCTCCTCTTAGCTCTGCTGTGTTGAGGCTCATGTGAAGGCTGAGGGAGTGATGATGGCCTAGGTCACTAGAACTGGTGCTCACTGGTGTCCTGTGCTGTGTATGCTGCTTTCCCTGCTCTGTCCTCCCTTGTTTAATATTAGGGCTGCAAATCCCTGCATCTCTTTCTACATCTTGCATGAAGATGTACCTTTCCACAGCTGCCAAGGACACCTCCTGCTTGTGCTTGGCCTGTTCATAGCAAGGGTGTCTTTGGATGGTTTGTTTAATGACTGGCACTACCAGGACCACGGGTTACTCCTGACCCCTCTTAAGTTTCCTGGATTTTCCATGCCCTAGGTTACTGACAGATTGTAAAGGCAGAACAAGGTAAATCAAATAATACAGTTGGGTATTTTTTTGATATGAAGTGCTGCACCTTAACTGAAACAAGTGGTTTGTTTAAGCTTGGTTTTAGTTTCAGCTGACTGGAGACAGTGAGTGTTGGGTTGTGTTGACCAAGTGCCTGCAAGGTGGGCTTTTCTTTTCACATTGGCTTGAACAAGATGCTGACTACCAGAGGCTCAGGCTCATGATGAGGTTCAGAGGATCATGGAAACCCAGCATCACAGAGGCAGCCCAGGATTTGCAGATGTCTTTGGGACATCAACTCTTCCAAGCAGCTCCCTGGGGATAGGGGGCTTAAGAGATGTGTCTGCTATGCAGCAGTGCTGAACCAAAACAGGCATTTGCTGCCCACAACCCCTCCTAACTCCCCTTTCCTATGGCACTGTTATTCTTTTAGCTGTTTTTGGGAAGGCACCAAGCCCAAAAGCATATCACGTCTTTAAGTCTTCTTTTCCTCGGGGTTCAGCAATGCAAGTCAGAGTTTTAGCAGGAGCAGTGTCAATCATGTTGTCTCCCTTGCTTGACATACAAGGCCAGCCATTGCAGGGAAGGTCTAGCAGGTTGTCTCTGCCAGCAGAAAAAATGGCTCATGAATTGGGTAATTCTGCTGAAGCAAAGGAGGCAATGCTTTATCTCAGTCCTGTTCTCTTTTTGGCTAAATAAAAGTGTTGTTGTTGTGGTTTTTGTTTTCTTGCTTGTGGGTTTTTTTTTTCCCCTCTTTGGGGTCAGACTGCTAGGGCTGCCATGTGCTCTCCACAGCTGGATTAGTCTCTGTCTGCCACTGTCTACCATTGCCTCCCATTCCCAAGCACACGGGTATATCCCCATCTCCCTCCCCCTCCAGTTCTCCAGCATCCTGCTGAAATGTTGGCCTGAACTTTGGCCAATGGCTGTTCTTTCAGAGCCCTCAGCTGTGAGATAGGATTAGTGGCTGCTAGCTCAAACTCCAGTGAGCTGCTGTGGTGCTCACTGGGCTAAAAAATTTTAGTTTGCCCCACATCCAACTGTATGTTAATATAGTCAAGCAGAAAAAAAACAAACCAAAACATGATCCAGGGCTCCCTTTGTGTCAAGAAAAAAAACAAGTGTGAAGGTCTGTCTTCTCTGTGTCACAAGTTTTGACACCTTCCACTGAAAGCTACAGGGGACTACAGCCTTTATTTTTTCCCTGACATTAGATTCTACTTTTTCCTCTTTTACAGTTTGTGCTAGGCTTGACTGGAAACAGCAACAAAGCAACACTTAGAAGTGCTTTTTTTTAACATGGTTTTTAAAACTTCCGTTTCTGTTTTTAGCTCATGATAGAAATCAATTTCACCACAGAGTCCTATTTGTTCTCTGACTCCTGGTCTCATGTCATACTATTGTTCTGCTATAAATTTTCTCAATAAAATCCTGTGTACAATATTACATATTCTATGTTATACATGGGGATTGCATATATAGCTATCCTGGGAGTTTTCTTTGGGATGTGATAGATCCTACATGACATTTTACAGAGAATTTTGTTCAATTTTGTTAAGTGGATATACTGCCAAAAAAAAATCTACAATGACATACTGTATGTGCAATAGATATATACAAGATATAAAATACAGCCTATAGTAAAACTTATCTAAATACTGTATAACACATCATATAACATAAACATAATAATAATCATAATAATATAAACTATAAACCATATATAGTGGATGATGGGTAGTTAATGTACTTTGGACCGTATAATGTATGTTATTATATGCTGTATGTGTACTGCACCTAAAATGTGTGCTCTATAGAAAACTCATTTTATCAAACTTGGTTTTTTATAATCCCTAAACACAGGTAAAAGCTGTAACATAAAGTCAATATTTGCATACAAAATATTTTGTATTACGTAAACTAAACCATCCTGGTATCATCTAACATGGAGATAATATATACCAGCAGTCTACTGGTATGTGGTTTAGACCACATATCATAGATAACATAAAAGCTATATAATATTTAATATTCAATGTATATGTAGCTATATATACAGTAGCACAATAGTGGTGTTTTATATGAGATAAATGTAACTTGGGATATAACTGCACACAACAGAACACTCTGTATTATGTAGTATATAATCCCTATGCTATTCCATTGTATACTACTCCTTTATATCATATATTTTATTTGTGTCATACCATATAGGAATTATATCATACTACATTGTTTGTCTAGTAAATGTCATTAGCAAGATACAACACATTACATAATGAAGCATAATAAATCTTATCATAATGAACTATAATGAATCTTACACTGCACAAAGTATTTACTGTAAACACAACACATAAATTTTTCTTTGACTGGGGGCAAGAGGTAATCAATGTCTCCTCAGCACCTGGCCTCTCATTTCCCTTTTCTGCAGAAAAAAATAAACACACCCTCCTCTGCTGTGGGGTGCTGTGAAGGGCGCATTGAGCAGAGAGGGGATTTTTAATTTCATCATGCCCATTTGTGTACTTCTGGATTTGTGTGTCTCTGCTGCTTCTTTCAACTGTCTTGTGATTTGATCTCTACTTCTCTGTTTCTGCTTTTATTTCAAAACAATTTCCTGACTTGCTGCTGTGATATAGTTTAAAAATATATTAAAGTCTTTTATAATTTAGGCTTACATTTCCGATCCAGAAGGACACTTCTACCAAGCAGGTACTTGGAAACTGGTGTGAAATAAGTAGGACTTGTACAAACAGGGCAAAGGCCAAAGAGGTTCCCCGGCCTGTGCAACAGCTGGTGTCAGCACTGCGACGCAGACTTGCACTTAAAATTATTTATAAAAGCTTGTTCTGTTTTTTCCTGGGGAAAACCAGGAAGATCTTGGTTTGACTATTTTTAATAGGTGAGTGACTATTTTTAATAGGTGAGGTGTGTCTAGTTGCAAATGCCAACCACATTTTCCAATATCAACCGAGTGCATGGACTCGCTCTTCTGCTACGGAGTGGATGATGCTCAACAGGGTTAAACTGGAGGAAAATTTCACCTGTGTAATGCAAATAGAAGTAGCCCCCCAAACCATGAACTCTGAGCTGCCACCAGATGGAGCAACCTCCTCAACTACCTCCTCCACCGTCTGTATTTTCAAAAGAAATCTTTTTTTTTTTTTTTTTTTTTCTGAAGGCATTCATTATGATAAATATTTTATCAATGAATTCTGAAACAATTAATAGTGATTTGACATTTACTTTAAGGAGTTCCTGATAATTTTAGTGGAGTGAGAAATGGGGTATTTAAATGTCTCTGTACAGTTTTACTTAAAAAAAAAAAAAAAAAAAAAAAAAAAAAGCCCACCCTCAAGACTAATTAAAATCCCAAAGCACAGTTTCTACCTTACAAATAAACCAAGGTCATAATGACCCCTTTGGAAGCTGCTGTGTGCAGGGGCTAGGGAGAGGAATCAAAGCCAATTTAAAGCATGCACATAACCCTCTGAAGAGATTCATATGGAATTCTCTTGGAGACTCTCTCTGAGAAGCTGATTAGGGAAATTGGTAATAGAGCCTCTGTTTCTGTAGACATATATTGACATCCAATGTAATCAGATCCACAGACGACTTTCCCAGGCACAAATCCACCACTTCAACACCTTCCCTTTCAGACCTTGTTTAGAAATTTGTCAAGAAGACTCTCCTAATCCACATCATTTGGAAAAACATCCATCTCTGTGAAGATCTGCGCCACTTCAAACACATGCCCTTCTTCATACTCCAATGGCATGGACTTTTTCCTCTTGATGTTGTGCTGACCAAGAAGGGTGGGATGGACAGCACTTTCTCAGCTAAGAAGGCAATTTATTTGCTCTCTCTTAAAACATACACACTCTTGCAGCAGAAATTGGCTACAGTGTGGGTAAAGTAGGTGCTTCCACTGCTGTACAGCTCTGGACATAAAGTGAAAACAGCTGAAGCCAGTGAGAAGCACAGCTATTTCTGGTATTTCTCTCTCTCACGTTAGCTCAGACCATACGTACATTTGGGGCCTGCATACAGCAAAAAGGCAGACATTCCCCACGGCCACGCATCTCCTGTACCTTGTCCTCTTCCATTTAGCAGTCCAAGGGTTGCACACAAGGAAAGGTGAAATTTCAGAGAAGGAGGCCATTTGTTGGAGAGTGTTGAACCCACATAGCCCAGCCCCCTCACTTCAGTTATTGATGTTTAAAACCTTGGCTGAGAAGAGTAAGGCCGGGTTGGTACACACAGTTTCACCGATGTCGGTGTCATGAAAGAAAAAACCCCACTTTTGTGATCTTTGAGGTATCCTCTACCTATCCATTTTTTAAATAAGTGATGGTAGAAAGAACAGATAACATCTAGCACACATAATTCTCTATTATACTTGTGGATTGCATTTATATGGAGTATTCTTTGACAGATAACAGATGCTGGGATTTAGTGCAACAGGACAGGTTTTGTAACATCTCTTGTGCAGCACTGGGACCAGTCAAGATGCCTTCCCCCTTTGAGCTGTAAGATCCTCTAAAAATCCCCCCTGCCAGGAGATATCTGGTTATTACAAGAATCTGCCAAATGACAAATTTTAATGAGGGTCCAGCTGCATGCGTTGCTGATGGCACATCCAAACCAAAACGTCCTCCGTTGACAACCAAAATTACCTCTGCACCACTGGCATGGTGAGGAGGGCATAAACACACGAGTGGCATTGCCTTGTCTTCAGGACAAGCTTTATTAACTATTTGCTTTAACAAGGTAGTTATGAAGGCATTGGTTCTTTAGGCTACAAGGAAAGTAATGAGACTCAGGTTCAGCATGTAAATGACAAAGTAACAAGAAAGGCATATTTTAACTCATATAACTACTAGACCATCTATTAGAAGACATTTTGCAAGCAACATTCTACATTTCTTTGCATTGAAGTAAAAACATATTTTTTGGTCAAGAAAATTACCTTTTTCAATTTTTACATTTTTTTAAAACTTATATCACAAATGTCAGGGTAAGGCAAATCCTGGATGAACAATATGATAAAAATCCCTATTCCCCAAGAAAATAGATCCACATACTCTGTTAAATTTTGTAATTTTAAAAGCAAAGCTGGCATGCACTGCATATAGAGAAAACTTTTTCTTTTTTTAAATATAATTTAATTCAAGTCCTAAAGCAGAACAGTGTTAATTCAAAGAGAGGCTTTCTCAGTGCTTTATAGAAAGAGTGACAATTAGCTGCAGTGACCCATTATTACAGACTATGTCTCAGTATCACCTTTGGATGTCATCATGGGAGCAGTCACCAGCCTGAGGAATGGTAGGGATGAGCACTTTCAGACACAGGAGAAACAACAATCAAGCACAGCCTCTTACATTGAATGCAAACATCAGCACCCAAAAGCTGCTACTCCCTTTACACCACCTACTGTGAATACATTGTGAGTTTAAATCAAAATCCTTGACATAAATACCAGTGTGGTGATTCTCCATCTAACATTTGTTCTTCTACAAAACCAGCCCCTTACCTTTCTGCATCTCCAGAAGAACATCAGAGACTGACTGCATCGACTGTTATTAACACAGCTGAAAACTCATGCTGCCAAAGTATACTCACTTTATGAGCAGTGAAAAATGCCAACAACTCAAATCAAAACCCACCCAAAGGAAGACAGATATAAACAAGGCTGCAAATAGTACAGTAAGGACTTAATCTACTCATAGGTTTCCTTGCTTTACACTTTCTGGACTTCATGCTTTGCCGACACATCACTGGGCAAATGGTTGTTTCGAAGACTCACTATTGTCTACCAAGGTTAAATAAAAAGCAAAATAAAATTACTGACAGGGGCTAGAGAGTGTCTAATATGATGCATCTTTGCAGCTATTTTTTTTTTCTTTAACTGCCAGTCTTCACAAGACATTTAAGGGATCTTTATCTCCTTCTGAATGACCACTAATGTTAATGTTGGCCATGGGGAATCACGATCAGAAGAGGTACAGAACTATATTCAAGGGACTGGATAGTCTGTTGAAGGTATCACATTTATACCACCTCCTGATGTATTTATCCACTCCTGATCTACCTATTACAACAGCCTGTTTCAATCATAGTAACACAGTATGAGAAATACACAGAAACATGAGGGACCATGCAGAAGAGTCCACATCCCAAAAGACATGTTCTGTCAAGCATGACCCCAAGATTGGGAAAGAAGAGCATCAGAGGCACCTAAAAGGGAGCAAGGAGTCCCTTCAAGAGTATTTGGAGAGAACAAGAGCCAAAGGAATGGTAGTTACCAAATACAGGTAATCTTAGCAAAATTCTCAGACTGATTAATAGTCTAACATTAGCTCATTTACTCCTACAATTGATCCGATCTGGAGTTGTTCATCCACTCCAGGTGATGAAGAAGCTCCTTGAGAGCCCCTCTGGTGCTAGTCACGCCTGGGTGAATATACCACAGGAGGCAGCACACAGAAATACCCTTCTGATCCCACCTCAAGCAAACCTGCTGGAGTGCCACAGAGAAGGGGAGGAGGGGAGGTGGGCGGGGAGCTGTACTTTCTAGGACCTATACTCTCTGCGTGTAATCTGATGCTTTTCCTGTTTTCCTTTCTAATCCTTATTTTTCCTTGACACCCTTTTGAATTAACAACAACCACTGCCTGTCATAGCCCATGTTAGGTACGCTCAGGTCAACCTTGACTTGCTGTTACTCCAGCACAGGATTTACCATTGAAACTGCTCTAGCTGGGATGCACCCAGATCACAGGAGGATAGAGATATGTCTTACCTTTTTTTTTTTTTTTTACTTTTTTTTCCTGTCCCGATATGAAATACCTATTCTGTGATTCAGGAATATTTTGGGTGAAAATAAGAGTAAGGAACCAATTATTTTTATTAAAATTATCAAATTAGAATCAATTACTTTGCTTAAAATTACCAAATAATTCTTAGCAGCACTTTAAAATACAGTTTGTAGCACATCCCACTAGGGACAAAGGTTGCATGCTCTTCCATCCAGTGTATTTTCCATCAGTTTTGGTTACAGTACAGTTGGGAAATGTACATGAAAACCTTTTGTTCCTTTTCTACAAATTTTCAGTGCAGCATTTACTGGCAGAACAATTGACATATGGAGAGACATTCTTATCCAAATAACTGTTAATTGCTTTTTAAAAAAAAATAAAAATCCATGCATATGCAGTGGAAAATGTAATGAGGGCTCACAAAAGCTACTGTGTAAAGCTGTTAAAGCTGGGAGCTGTATTTAAAGATGCCTCTAATGCAGAGTCTTTCCAGCATTGAGGAAATGTCTGTTGTCTACATGTACCCAAAGGTCATACTTACAGCACTGGTTTTGAGATGTGCAGAACTAACTGGAAAAATCAGGATTTAGGGTGCTGGCTGTTTGAGGCTACATGTGTTAGTCACATGTAAGGACATGGTACAGCATAGGCTGATCATGGGAAAGAAGATAAAGATGCTAGAAAAGGGGTGGGCCTGGAAACAGGCTACTGATGATATGATGCAGGAGGAAAAAAGACCCAGTATTAAGAGAGGGACTCACATTTCAGAAGAAACTGTTGTAAATTGCAGGGTTGTAAATTTGCAGGGTTAATTGCAAAACATTGTGACATTACGATTCTTTCCAACAGACTTACAGAATGAAATGCAATGAAGAACAAAGAGAAATTAAAAGCAAAGACTCATTCCCCCAAAAGCTCCCCCCCTCCCAACCCGCTGATCATCTCTGTGTGCTCTTTTCGGCCAAGAATGATGCTGTAGGATGTCAGCGCCTGCCCGTAGGGTTTCCTTGGGTCTCTCCTCTCCTGCATCCTTCCTTTGCCACAGCAGTAGAGAGAAAAGTGGAAAGAAAAAAGTAAAATTTTCAAATGTCTGCACAGAACCCACATCTCATGTTTCCAGCAACAGATGCCTATGGTTTCATTTTTTGTCCAATGTGTCTGTGTGACACAGCTTATGTATAACAGCTACTATTGGGTGAGCAAATTACCTGTGCTTATCAGGGTGTCTTGGTTTTCCAGAGCACCACCAAGCAACAGCTTGATACCAGAGATGCCCATCTCTGGCAGGTGCTTTGGTGACAAACAACACATTAAAGTACTAAAAATAGGAAGCAGATGGACCTCCTTTGCTCCAGAACAACCCTTATGAGTTTCTCTGAGGTTTAACAGGCTGATCAATCCTCCCCGGGGATCACTCCTAGTAATTAAAACAGTAGCAATGGAGTTTGGATGACTTTGACAGTGAGTTGCAATGCATTCGATGCCTGCTTCTAATCCTGTGCGTGCCATTGAACTGCGGAGCAAGACATGGTGTGCCCAGGATCTGGCCCCTTTGCATCAGAAAGATGCCACATCTTGCAGTGGAACTGAAGAGATTTATTAATTGATTACTAATTCATGAGCAAAAATTACTCCAGCCCTAAACATTTACAGATAATAATTTCTATGGGAAAATGCAGCATGAGAAATAGATTGCTTAAGGGCCACATGAAAACTGCAATATTCAAATACCTTTTTTTAAACAGAAGAAGGGTATTACCATATTGATGTATTTTTAAGTTAAGGATTTCATTATTTCCTCTTTTTTTGTTTGAGCAAGAAGCTAAGGGAGTGGGAGGAAGAGTTATGGATGCTGTATTTTAATTAATATTTTGAGGGTGCATCCTATTTTTACTTCAGTACTTTTTAAATGGGACACCATCAGGGCTACTTCTCACTCCAGCAGTATAGTAGCACATCACCTGTATGCTGATAAGGACCAAGAGTCACATTCAATAATAAGACCTTGTATTTTAAATCTCTGTGTTACAGATGCTACCATTGTGCACCTTGCTCTTGTGCTACATGAAACCCCATTACAAGGGTAAAAACAGCATGTTGCTGTTGATGACATTGGTACTTCTCAAAAACCCTACACCAAAGGAAGCAGTGAGCACTGAAAACCACTTCTGAGGGAGAAATGGCTCCTGCTTATTTTTGTTAGGGATGAGACTTGGCCTTCTATCTTCCCACTACATTATTCATTTTAGTCCAGAAGAAATGCTATTTATGCCTATGAAAAACACTTCCTCAACAGCCACCACTGTTCCAGCCACAGCACTATCATTTAGTGTGGAAAGCCATAAAAAGCTCCAAAAGGCAGCAGAGCTCCAGAAGACAGCTCTCTGACTTTGCCTTGTTTTTCAGTGGTATTGCTGAAGAGACATTAGGTATGGAGAGCCAAGGGCAACAAGCCCCTTACAGTGTGAACCTTTTGTTCCCAGAACACAGCTCATAGAGAACTGAGCGTTGTTCCAACCAGTATAAATTGCCTGTCATTTTCCAAAGCAATGCCAAAAATTGTTTGCTCACTCATTCTTCTGTTCCTTGTCTCAGTGCTGTTTTGCCTTCTGATGATCTAAGACCATGCACTACCTACATCCATTAGAGCTGCAGACTGCTGCAATAATATTTGCTTGACAAATAAAGTTTTTCCTTTTTATGATGCAATACAGGCCATATTAGACAATTACTTCTCCTTTGTATTAGGTATTCCTATTTTTTAAAAATATTTGTTAAATTTTAACTTTAATTTAGGTGCTTTCAAAGCAAGTTTTCATACAGAAACTGTATGGAAAATAGGGGAGAAAAAATAGTTGTGAATATCTTACCTGTTACTTAAGCTTTCTGCTCTGTTTCCATTGGATCGTTTATACTTTCAACTTGACTATTCATTTCAGCTGAAAAAGAAATGAGATGGTCATTAAACTCTATTAATGATACTCGTTAAGTTTATCATGTGGAGTAATAACTGCTTTTAAACCAAAAGGGACATTAATTGCATTAAGAAATCTCTTAAGTCATCAAATAGGTCTCTCAGGGGACCCATCCTAACCTGGAGGTCCCTGGACACTATGAGAAACAGTCCTGCAAGGAGGAAGGCTTTAGCATCACTAGAAATGCAAGCCTCTGGCTCTAGATTTGCTCTTTGGTCCACATCCATCCAGTCTGACTTGGGCACCCAACCAAGGAGTCCAGCTCAAGGTCAAAAGGACCTTCATGTCTCTCTGAAGAGATACATGAGATACAGAGCCACAGAGATACAGGTATTGCCAAAGAGTGATCTAGAGTTTTGCTGGACTAAGTGGTCTTGACCCTCTGATTCAAACCTTGACCCTCAGATTCAAACCTTGACCTTCAGATTCAAACACTGGCTTCTGACAAAGTCCCTGATAGGACTCAGGTTGAGCTGCAGGATGAACATAAATCCATTTCCATAGAAAATAGAATCATTTAGGTTGGAAAAGACCCTTAAGATCACTGAATCCAACCAAAAACCTAACACTGCCAAGGCCCACTAAATCATGCCTCTAAATTACAGGAGTCAAGCTGTGACACTTTTGATGCCATCTCAGTTACAGAGATGCTGCTTCCAGAAGTTCTTGAACTGCAAATTACTGGAACCTAGGGGAGGATTCAGAGGCAATGCTACTATATTCCTACAATAATAGTTTGTTAGTGTAAGATCCATTTAAAAGGCAATCTTATTTTCATTTAAAATTACAAAAAAAAAAACCAAACTAAAAAAAAATTAAAAAAAATAAATAGAAGGCTTAAACTAATTTCACTATGACATTTGTCAAAACTGTCATCTAAATTATGGCAGGTGTGATTGATCATAGCGAGGCTAAACATAAATATCTGCAGTTTTAAGACTAATATCTAGTATTTGTTCTGCACTGAATTTGAATGAAGCATTTATAGTAAAACCATTTTTTGTTTCTTTACTCTGGGTTTGTGTTGTGTTATCACCTGTAGATTTGTGAGGCATTTGATATGGGCGACAGGGAAAAACCTCAAACATGAGTAGAAGATTTGGAAATTAAGATGGGAGAGAGGAAGGGAAAAAACCCCAAAATCAATAATGATGCTACTTCTAGCCAGGCAGTATGATGTCTTTTCTAAATCAATATTATGTCAATGTACCTGTTACAGTTTTGATTAATTATTTGTAAATTATTCATCACCCATATGCAGAGAAGATACTGTAATGGCTTCTTGGATGTATGTGATGAATAATACGAAAAGTATCCTCTCCTGATTACAGAGCTCTGATGCACATCACATTTAACAAGCTTGTGTTCTTTAACAATATTTTCATGGAAAAGGCAGGACGCTTAATAAAAAAAATCACTGAAGGAAGGCTGCTGCACACTGACAGCAGCATCCTCTCCCAGCCTCATCATGCTGGACAGCCCCACTGGCAGTATTTGTTGAAAATACCGTCAGCCTTCACTCATGTTCTACAGAAACCTCCTGCAAAATAAATCTGGACTCGAGACCTGTGGTGAGGCTCTGTCAGCATTCCAGATGAACTTTTTCCTTCGTATTTGTGTTGGAGCTCAGCTCTTTGCATGAGCTCTACTAGGGCAGGGAGGTCTGACTGAAGGATGGGCTTCTGCAGACCACTGAGTGAACCCCAACATTTGCCACTATGATTCCACACAATTCTCTCTGTTTAGCTGGAAGCATAGTGAAGCACAGCAGTGAAGGACATAGCACAAGAACACAGGGAAGAACTGCCACTAGGTATGGTGGGGATGTGACTCACAATCCTCTGTTCCTCTCAGCACAAGGTGGTGTCAGAAAGGCATCATTAACCCTGGGTGTTCTACATCCAATCACATCACAAGTTGAAATAGGGCTTCTCCCTGATAAGCAAGGTTTTTCGAGGTTTTAAACTGCTAACTCAATTTAGCAGTCTGGTTGCATCTCCCCATAATATGCTACATCAGCCAACAACTCTGAGGAGCACCTGGAGTGCAAAAAGATCATATCTTCTAAATTCAGTTTTACCTGCACCTCCTTCTGCACCTTCACAGATGGTTTTTATGCCAGAAATGGACATCTCTGAACAATGGATGTGGACTTTCTCAGACTGATTTCTTTTAAATTTTGACCCACTGGGGGACAAAATGATAAACTCTCAAATGATGACTGGGCTGGGATTTCTCCCCCAAAAGAAAGTTCCTTGCAAGAGGAGAAGAAATAACCCAGCAAATAATTCCCATCCATAACAAAACTGTGGTTGTTGCTGACCTGGGGGATGTGCTTTGGCAGTGCAACATTATTCCTCATCCCTGCAAGACAGCTATGTGCTTAAAGGTTAGCTAGCCAGCAATGACAGCACGGCATGTAAGAGGAGAAGACAGGCAAATGGGAGACTGGAGAGCCAAGTTAAAGTAATTGCTAGAGAATTAGTGCATTTCTTTAGCCTAGGGTATTATGCTGTAGACCTGGACAGCAGATGACACCAAAATACTAGTGTTTTGGTTTAAATCAGGATGCAGCTTCCCACAGGCTTGAAACAAAAAAGATGATGTAGCAACCCCATTGTGAAAACTTTGATTTGACTAATACAAGCTGGAAACTAAAAATTGCCTTAGTAATCTCTAGAGCTTTGGTGGAAGAAGAAAGAAGGGGTGGAAGGGAGGGAGGGAGGAAGGAAGGGAGGGAGAGAGGGAGGGAAGACTCCAGGAAGGAAGGAAAGAAGGGAGGGAAAAAGCAAGGGAGAAAGAGAAAGCAAGAAGGGAAGGGAAGGGAAGGGAAGGGAAGGGAAGGGAAGGAAGGGAAGGGAAGGGAAGGGAAGGGAAGGGAAGGGAAGGGAAGGGAAGGGAAGGGAAGGGAAGGGAAGGGAAGGGAAGGGAAGGGAAGGGAAGGGAAGGGAAGGGAAGGGAAGGGAAGGGAAGGGAAGGGAAGGGAAGGGAAGGAAGGGAAGGGAAGGGAAGGGAAGGGAAGGGAAGGGAAGGGAAGGGAAGGGAAGGGAAGGGAAGGGAAGGGAAGGGAAGGGAAGGGAAGGGAAGGGAAGGGAAGGAAGGGAAGGGAAGGGAAGGGAAGGGAAGGGAAGGGAAGGGAAGGGAAGGGAAGGGAAGGGAAGGGAAGGAAAAAGAAGGCTGCTGTCAGGGAAATACCATCTAAGAACCTAATCACCAAAGGTGGGGATTACCGTCATTAAAAAAAAACTAATCAGCAAATCTGTCCTGGGTAGAAGAAATTTAATATACAAGGGTCTTTGTTCTGATGGCTGATGGAAATGGGCAGGACAAGTATGTGTCTGTATACATAGCCCTAATCCAGGCTACAGATGCACCTTCTGACAGTTTTCCTGATGGAGAATCAATCCCAGGTCTCAAATAATAGTAATTTCTCAAATATATCACCCTCATGGACCTGCCCACTGGATGAACAATATCGAGATCCACCTAAGCTGTCTAAACTCTCTGCATCTCTAATGCATTTTCCACTGTGCCCTTGAACGTGAAATTAAACCACAAGAGCCGGGCTGCCAAGGGGGATGCAGTGATACATGCTTGTGCTTTCAGCTCTGAAGCAATGAGCTCTCCTGGGGTGGAAAGAAGGGGACCAGAGAAAAAATTGGCAATTTACATAAAAATTACTGTTAAAGGGAATGAGTTAGATCCTTCCTCTCTTTTTTTTTTTTTTAACATGCAGTGTATGTCCACAAGGAAAATCACCCTGTAACATAATCCTAATAGCAGTTTAAGCTGTCTAGAAATAAAAACTTCCCTGACAAGTGAAATACGTTTTGGCAGTCTAAGCAAACACCCTTTTCCTGTTCTTTCATATAACTTAGAAAGTTCAAAGAAAAGGAAGGTACAAGATGAGTCATATATAGAAGACGTTACAAGACAAGCCAGATTTGAAACAGAGAAACCTATCAAGATCCTCATTTCAGAAACTGCTAGCTGGTCCTGCTGTCCTGTCCTATGGGCACATGTTGAAACAGCTATGCAATCACTTTCCTTTCCAGCCAGAAATCCCTTAAGATATTCCTTTAGTAAATTTGTATTTGTTTTCACTAAGGAGCCCAAAGTATCCCATGGATTCACAATTCAAATGCTTTAATGTGCTGTGACTTTTGGGCTTGTTCAAAGAATGAGTCAAGAAGGCTCCTTTGGCTTTATTCTGCACTTCTACTTGTAATAGCATAATCTCTAGCATTTTTTAATAAAGAAAAGTTCATTATGCACACTTGCTTTTCCTGTGCTTGCAAACTTCTTTACAGGCCAGTATCTAATCAGTCACCAATTCAAATGCTGCAGCACAATCTGACATCAGAGAAAGGAAATCAGCATCAGATTCTTTGTGTAACTAATAGCAAAAACTATATAATTGGTTTGTCTTTGAGATGTATAAAAGTGTCCCTTCGATTTATATTATATCAATGTTGAGGAGGTTAAAGAAAGAGTTAAAAAATAGCCTTCACTACAGGGAGGAGTCTGTGGGTATAAAATAAGGATTGGACACCCAATCCCAAACCCACTGCTGTTTGGGGCAGTAAAAATGCCCCTCTGTGTAAAACCCAACAAAATCCTGTATATAGCTCTGTTACACTACAAGAGCTGACCAAAATGAGTGAAAAAGGCCTCACCAAAGCCTAAGCACCAATATGCTGATTCCCACCATAATTTCTTTACACACAGGATGAGTCAAGGAAGTAAATTATTTTTTGTTTACAAGGATATTTCACACTGTAGATTTTGAGTAGCATCCTAGTACTCAGCCCTTGATGGAATTTGCCACACAGATGGGTCATTGGCTCACCAAGATCAATGTTGGAGGAATATAATTGTCAAGTCAGGAATTATGTGTTGATTATGTCCACAAACCTGACTGGAACTGCTGTTGGGTCAACTAAATTGTGGTTGTTTTATTAACAGTAAAAGTCTCACAGCTGACCAAGAATGAGACTAACATACAAGTTCAGAGTGGTTATACTTCCAAACACTTCCCCCTTGATGGAGTTAGGCACCAGCACAAAAATATTCAGAAATAATCCTCTGACTGCAGTTAGACCCCCAACCTCTTGGCCAATTCTGTATCAAGACCAACATTACAGTGGGTCTAAAATATTACTTAATTAAAAGGCAGGCAGTGTAGAACATATCAACTGAACACATTAACCCAATCAAATTAAAAAGCAGGGCTACAGTGCTGAAAATTACTTCCACCAGACTCACAAGACAGTAGAGGTGGTGTAAACTCTCAGAAAGACTCAGCTGAAGAGACTGTAAATATAATTCAATTTTTTTTTTAGGAGGAAACATAGAAACAAACTCCAGAAAGGCAATGCTAGATATCAACTTCAGGACAATATACAGAGTCATAGAATGGTTTTGCTTGGAAAAGACTTTAAAGACCATGTAGTTGTACTCCCCTGCCTTGGGCAAGGACACCTTTCACCATCAGGTTGTTCCAAGCCCCCATGAGCCTGGTCTTGAACACTTCCAGGAATGGGGCATCCACAGCTCTCTGGACAACCTGTTCCACTGCCTCCCTACCCTCATAGTGAACAATTCCCTACTAATATCCAATCTAAACACATTCTTTGTCAGATTAAAGCCATTACCCTAAAAAATTAATTGAAAATAACAGAACAACATACCATCCTTATTTGAAACATCTGCTGCTTGACTTGCAAGGTCAATTTTCATAGGCTCCATGGAAGTTTCCTCTTGCTCTTTTATCCCTGTAATATAAGCCAAAGAAGGAGAAAAATCAATACCCACAGTACCTGATTAATATCTAATTCTCAGACTCTTCATGTCTGGCTTTTTTTTTCCTTCTGGCAAGCTCTTACCTTTGTAGACTCCACTGTTGTATAGTGGCACCCACTAGAGAAGAGGACAAAGGATATAGGGAGAACACGACTTGAAAACAATTGCCTGAATATTTTTAGCAATTCAAATTATTTTTGAACTGAGATTGTTAAAATCACATCATGGTGTGTGCTTCTGCCTCCCCACCATTCCTTTCTCATCACTTTTAAAGAATCCCTTCTGCTCATAAAATGAAATATATGATGGAGACTTAATCACAGTTATAAAGTTTCTATAGCCAGCAGAAAGAAAATACAGTGAAGTGTTCAAATACATCGGGTAGCCAAACACAAACTAGAATATGAATGTAGGAAAATGCATTTTATCACTGTAACTCAATATTTTTATCTCTTCTGCCCCAGGCATGTCTGGAAGCTTAGATTCAAACTAACAGTATTTGAAAAGGAAAAACAATGAATTTGCTGTTTTAGACAGAGTTCTACTATTCTGCCATTGGCTAAAAAGCCAATTTTTATTTACATTCCATCATGCTACTTCTCTACTTCTGTGGCCGCTGTAAAGCCTGTTGCGCTCATCCTGTGACAGAACTCTAGGATATCAGGTGATTGGTCACTAAGGGATCCAGGCATGTGGGTGGTTATAATGAGACAGCGGAGTGTAGTAAGGACTCAGATATTTCAGAAACATTTCATTCATAAACTGAAATAATTTACCCGTTCAACAACACAGATGAAACCTTCACTGTGTCTCAAAAAGCTCCTTCTTTCTCCTGTGGAATTCTAAAGTGGGGTTTTTAAGTCCACCGGAGTGTACTACATTTATTTTGTCCATAAAAATGTATCTACTACTGAAAATTTCAGCCACTTTTCCTTCTAATTTTATCTGCAAAACAATGGTATAATGGAGACTTTAATTTTCTCTTTGCTTGCTGTGATGGCCAATGCGATTTTCACTGGCAACTTCTGCCACACTACCTATAGAATCATAGAATCATAGAATCATTAAGGTAGGAAAAGATATCTAAGATATCTTTATATCTTTTATATCTTGTTAACCCAAGACTGCTAAGTACACCACAAAACCATGTCCTCAAGTACTACATCCACTCACCTTCTGAACATTTCCAGGGTTGGGGATTCCACCGCTTCCCTGGGCAGCCTATTCCAATGCCTGACCTACAGTCCTACCAAGTTTGGGGGATGGACGACTTTACAGTGATAGAAATGTTACTTATCATTTTAACAGTCCTTATTTCTCACGCAGAAACTTTTCAGTGGATCATCATATCACCAGCTTCACCTCTTCCTCACTGGTTAAAAACATCTCCCCACAGAAGCAAACAAAATGCTTGTAAATATCTGTGAATGCTGCATATCTGCCTGAAATTGCCCCTTTGTGGGTGCATCAAGCTCCAGATGCTTCTCCAGGGAATTCATGAGAGTGAGCGTGGTTATCTCCTGTGGTTTTTTATGTACCAACTTCCCCAAGATTTCCCAGTGCTCACCCACCTGTCTTTTTGGCTCATGCAAAAGGTAAACCCAGGTGACCCGACACAAATAATATGTATATAGCAGGAATTTGTCAAGTACAAGACTGAATAGGTGTTTCAAAATCCCTGCCTGACTTCTCCTGGCAAAATCAATATGAAATTTGAGGGACCATGAAAACACTGATTAATGAAGGAAGATACACAGACGTTATGATTGTGATGCATTTTGATAACAAAATTTTGAAAAATCTCAGAATAATCAGGTGGGCTGGGAGGAAGCTTAAAAACCATTTAGTTCCAATCCCTCTGCCATGGGCAGGGACACCTTCCACTAGACCAGGTTGTTCCGAGCCACATCCAACCTGCCCTTGAATAATTAATGGAATGGGGCAATGACAGCTTCACAAGGCAATATGTGCCAGGGCCTCACCACCCTCTGAGTAAAGGATTTCCTCCTAATATCCAGTCTTAAATCTACTCTTTCATGTTAAAAACATTCCTCTTTGTCCTACTGACTGTCTCTACATGAGTGAAGCCTGCAGTGGATGCAGCTCTACCCATGAAGACACCCTGATGTCTGATGTAGGTATTTGGGATGTCTGCTAAACACCCACATGCTCCAACTGGCAGCTGCTACCTCTGAATCTTTGACTCCTCTAAACCACCATGTATTAACCAAATAAAGGAGATATGATATGACAGGTTATGTCTGGCCTCCCAGTTTCTCCTCTTGTCACTGCCTGAAGATGACCACATGAAGTTCCCAGCCCTTATCACAAGAACTTTAACTAGCCAGCATGCCTGGCTTCAGCACACTGCTGAAAGGTCTTTTGCTTTCCATTTCAGAAATCTCTCATGCAGCTGACAGGTGCAAAGGTTTATTGGCACAGTGCGAGGTGATGATGGAGGCTAATGAAAGAGAATTTTATGGACACATGTGCATATGTAAATTTGTGCACACGTGCCTAGTTCCAGTTGTCTTCCATTTGCAGTGATAACATCAGGCATGGGATGGGGGGTGGTAAACCTAGAAAGAGGCTAGGAAGAGTAACAACGGCATCAACAGATCTGCAAAATTTTTTTCAGAGGTTTAGGATCATAAATACTGTCAGAAGAGTTGCTTTTGTTCTGCTTTTTCACCTTCTTTCCATGTCTGAAACTCTGATTCCCCATCCTTTCTAGGAGGGGATTGTTGCAGTATCAGTGGTTTTTACACTGGGAGTTCACTGTTGGATATTGTCAGCAAGAAAATTATAGTGGGAAACAATGTTCAGGGGCAACCTAGGCAGAAGATATTTTAAACTTTTACTAACCTGAGCACCTCTGCAAATCTTGGGAGGAGATTTTCACAGTTTACCATCTCATTTTCTGGGAAAATTTACAAATTCACTTAATATAAATGTAATTTCTTCCTTCATTATTACTATGGGATGGACACAGGAACATTCACTATACTGCCATGCATGTGGGAAGGGTATTATCCAAAATAGCTCCCCTGCTGTGCAGTCAATTCAAGTTCACTTTGAGATCAGCCCAATTCACATAAACAGCAGAATTTGATCAATACCAGAAACTGCCTTGACAACCAATTTATTCATGAGGCCTCTCCCTCGATCTAATTCCTTCAGGTTAAAGCACAAACAAGCAAAGGGTGTTAGGTCTCCATGCAGGAGCCGAGAGCTCCTGAGGGGAGGGAGCCCAGGAGATACCGCTTTCAATATCAATTCTCATTTCCAATTGTGCTCCTGCCAGAGCTCATTACCTGAACCCTTTGCCAACTGGTCACACAATCAGCTCAGCACTGAGAAACAATGGGCTGCTGGCATGGGCGAGCAGGGCTCCCAGCCTTTTCCAATGCATAAGACAAGTATATACCAGGAAGACAGAAATCTGTATACACTTATATAATCTCTTCTTTTTTTCCCTTAATAATCACTTGTTCCATGTGCTTACAGTTAATACAACATTTTCTCTAGAGATGATTTTCCCCCCTCTAAATTCACATACTGTTTACAAGATTAACATGAAGCTCTTGTGGTACCTCTCGGTACCTTAGCA
The DNA here is from genome assembly GCF_026979565.1 of Vidua chalybeata. NCBI lineage: Eukaryota > Metazoa > Chordata > Aves > Passeriformes > Viduidae > Vidua > Vidua chalybeata. The sequence goes on from NC_071532.1 coordinate 7,090,875, forward strand.
TTGATTTTAAAATTGCCCAAACATAGAGGTTAGGCATCTGTTTTATGAATCCCCAGTAAATTCTAATGAGTAAAAAGCATAACCCTTGTCTTCCTCATCATCCTCTTTCTCCCTTTGCACAAGGTTTACATCTATTTCAAGCAACAAAAGCAGGCAGCAATCCAGGCTTAGGAGCTGTTACAACCCAAAAACTCAGTTTCTGCCCTGAGCTGCCTACCTTAAGGATGCTTATTTCTCTTTGATGAGTTTCAAGGGGGGTTCTCCTGGCAGAACCTTCGAGACAAGCCTTGACATTGGATGTGAGTCAGGGATGTCAAGTGGGCTCTGAACCAGGAACCTGGGTTCCTGCTATTAATTTCTAGCTTGTAAATAATGTCAGAGACCCCCTTTAAGACAAACAGAAGAACCGGTTTTATGTGTAAATTCGTTCTGTCAGTGTAATCACATACTCCATGGTAACTTAAATCTTTAAAAATCCCCAATTATAGAAGTCTTGTAATAAGTGGGAAATCCTGGCCCTAAGATCATTCTGAATATTTGAGGGAGAAAAGAGTTGGCAATACTACAAGAATCCTGAAAACTATTTTTACAGGCAAAATGGCAGTGCCATTATTCTCATAGCTAGTCTGCTTCACAATTCTGGGTGTTGCCACAGGAATTCAAATAAAATACTATCCTGCCCACAGACAAGGTGCAACCTGAAGAAATTCATTAGCTGTAAATTATTTGTAAAGGAGTTGCTTCTACTTCTGTTCTATACTTGTGTTCAGCTATACTGAACAATCCAGATTTCTCCAATTCATACCCACTGTTGTTTTGAGTTCAGTTGTAAATATGCTTCCCCTAATCACAAGACTCTGAGAGTCAGGCACATTAAAAAAAAAAAAAAATCCAAATTTCTCTGTTTAAAATTGGAACACACCTTTTTTCATCTGCAGTAACAAGACCAAACCAAACAAACCAAACAAACAAAAAAAAAAAAAACCAAAAAAAAACCAAAAAAAAAAAAACCAAAAAAAAACACCAAAAAAACAAACCCAAAAAACAGACAAAGCTCTTCTGACCAACAGCTGCATTGTCTTTTCTGTCAAAACCAGTTCCCATTTTCTTGCTCTGCGAATAGTCGGAGTTGTTTTTTTCCTTCTTTCCAGTCATTTCATTGTAGCACTTTGCTAATGTGACTGTCAAGCCTTCACATCCTTGGTTTACTGCTGTATTTTAGTAACATTATAAAGGCTGCCTCATTTAGAAACGGAAGCTGTCTGTGATACAAGGATTCTGGTTGACTCCTGTTTGATATCCATCTGGGATGACTGGCCCTTTTAATCAGACCGGATTCTACCACATCAAATATTTGTGCTGTCTTTTTGTATGACTTTACAGGTATAAGCACTCAACCTGCTGCTCTTGGGGCACTAAGAAAAAAAACAGCAATCCTTTTCCATCTGTACTTCTTTATGTTTGAGCTGGAGGGCAGTTTTCTCCATTTTTGTCCTTCTGCAATGAGCAGGTCAAGCTTGACAGTTCCGAATCTGCAGGAATGGCACTGCCACCACCATGCCTCTCGCTGTTCAGCGTGGCTCAGTAAACAACAAACAACTCCATCTGTTATATCAGGAATACGACACCTCCATCAACCACCACCCTGTCCCCAGCAATTATGCTCCACAGAGATGAAAGAAAATTCCAGGACGGAGATTTCAAAGGAGGGTGTGCTGTTTATGGTACCAGCTTTTCTGGGCTTTTCAAGGCACTGAGTGAGCATCATTCTGGATTTGTGTTGCAGCCCCTTCATTATTAATTGGAGTGTGTACCCTCCTTTTTGGCATTTTGGCTTCCCAGAGTAAGCTTCTGTTTGTACTTCTGTTTTCCAGAGCAACAAAGAGTGATGAATCTCCCTTTTCCTCCAGTGCAGTGTGTGTCAGCTCAGCTCTCTGTTTGTGCACACAACTGTACCTAAAGGCATGATGCTGCTCCCAGCCACTGTTATTCCCAGTTCAAGCTGAACAGCAATTTAAAAAAAAAAAAAAATGCAATTTAAAAGTGTCTAAGATCTGCTTATCCCTATCCCCTTCAAGCCTTTTATTAAACATACTGTTAGTAAAATCCCATTGTGCCAACCATTCTCCAAAGGTGAGTATGGGAGGCTAGTGAGGATTGTCACTCAGCAATACAGTCCATAAGAGCCACACTAATTTGGCACATCTAAAACCACTCATGTCCAACAGGAGCACTTTGTGTATTTTGTCTCTCTCTAAAAACAGGATAAACCTGCACATAGCAGGCTCTTGATGAATGCAAGGCACATTGTTTTAAGAAAAGCCTTTTTGATTTTTTCTTTAATTCTGGAAAAATGTGTAAAAGGCCATGTCATTGTTTTCCCTCATCAGAGAAGGAACCTGAAGCATAGAATGTTTGAAATGGAGCACCCAAAAAATTTCATCTCATCCCTCAATTGCTGGCTGTTAACACGACTAAAATGTTGCCTGGTTGTGATCAAACTAGTAGATCACCTGTCCTGAATGACTTCCAAAGCACTTATGCTCCACCCCTGCCTACAAAGAAGGCAAATAGTATGCTCAGTAGCATTATGACGAGTGAAGGGAACAGAAATGGTATGATTATTTACCTCTCTTTACCATTCTGTCATTTTTTTCCTGCTGTTTGTGAAACTCATGAGTGATTTGGTTCAGTTCCTGATCACTACCTGCCTCATCCTGAGAATTGTGTAGGTGTGAGGAATTAGAGCACTAGGGGACCCTTTTGTGTAAGCCTTAGAACATCTACATATTTCCTAGGGCACACCTTTTACCAGAGGGAATGATGCTGGGCATTCAGAAATATCTTCTGAATTCCATGGCCATGTGAGCCAGCCTGTTGAAAGACAGCTTCCTGCCAGAATGATATCTGCACCTCTACTCCCATCACAATATCACTGTTCTCCACACACTCACCAGGCTCATCACCGCATACCTGCTAGCACAACAGCTCTCTCCAGCAGCTTTAATTCCTCTCTGCACCATTAATCTGTGGTGAGGATTCCTGGCCTTAATTTTGATGAACCAATGTGGGAGCCCAAATGCTTTAATAGGCCTTTCTTTCCCTTTGGTCCCTCCACTAAAAACCAGAACAACTTAATAGCCTGTGTTGCCATCAGCAGCACATACTCTGTCTCTATTCCTTTTCAATCTTTTATTCACTGTATTTTCTGAGCACTTCAAATGATCTTGAGAAAACCACAGAAAATCAGACTCTGATAGCAAAGAGATCCTGGATCTCCTAAGCAGGACAGATTTGTCAGAATGTGACACTGTTTCAAAAAAAAGGGGAAAGAAACTTTCCATTTTGTTCCAAAGTAATAACTCCAAACATAAAGGAGACTGAGTCAGTCCTCAGCTTTGAGCAGTAGGGCAAGAAGCAGATGGGTACCTGTAGAGAACAGAAACAATATTTATAATAGAAATTATAAGGAAAAGATGGGGAAGAGGGGAAGAACCTCAGAGAACCTCAAACCACTCAAGAGCTGAAAGTTAGAAGAGTTCCTCTCAGAGAAGCATCCTCACCTTTCATGGAGAACCCACTCCATCCACACAGGGCAAAAGGAGGCTTTGCCCAAGCTTATGATAATGTACTGATGGGGTTTCTCATCCTTCTGGCTTGCAAGCACTTATTTCTGAGGCCACTGCTTCTGAAAGAAATTACTGCTGAGCAAAAGAGTAGCCTTAGAAAATATTCTGTTCAATTCCTTTTCAAGAAGACTATTACCAAAATTAATGAAGAATGAGCTTCAAAGTAGCGGTGGACAGCAGCTGAGGGTGTATGGATCTAACTGAAATGCAGTAACAATATACAATGTGGGAGAAAGACTCTTCCCTGATATTTATCCAGAGACCCCAACCTAAATTTTGCAGCTTAAAATAGAACACATTATTTACAAACACGGAGAGGCATATGAAGTTGAACAAAGTTCTGCTAATAGATGTCTAGATCATTCCTGTGACATTGGGTAAAAACTGGAGCAGCTTGTTTTGAAAGCTAAGGCATGTTTTTCCTCAACCATCCTGCTTTCACTCCATACTATTGAAAATTTCTCAAAGTTCTGTTATACCTCAAGGTACCAAATATAAACTGGAGGCCAAAACCATATAACACGGAGTCTGAACAAAAGTCTTTAAGAAACAAAAAAGAGGGGGGAAAAGAGGAGCACACAACCATCTCTGTATGTTTCTTATCAGAGAATATACTTTCAAAAAGATGCAGGATTTTCCCTTTAGCACTGGAAATCATATCCCCTCTATCCATCAAACTATATTTTAACATAGAGGTTGCTCCAGATGCCAGCACACACAGGTCAACATTTTCAACAATAGCGGACTAATGTTAAGAGCACTTTAAAATAGAGTTTCAATCCCTTTTTTTCAAAAGCTTCAAGCTTCTACCAGTTCCATCTGGCTTCACAGGGGGCTCACTTCATAAAGTGTTTTGGATGTGCTCAGCATTTTTGAAATTCAGGGCACCTATTTTGAATCCTAAACATGGACTTTAAAAATCCATGCCAATTCTCACTGCACTTCTTTAATCTGTGCTTAGAAAGCTAAGTGACATTATAACCAACAACCTGGCTTTTCCATTCTCTTTCCCTGAACAGAATTTGAGGGAAATCTGAGAATTTGTAGAACTCCTAATAAAACTGGTGTCTATCATGAAAACTAGCGGACTTGAGTCTAAAAAGATAACTATAATTTTCCTTGAAACTAGTCAGTAACATCTCCTCAAATCCTCTTTGTAATTGATGAGCTCTTTCCTTACTAAGAGCTGTCCTGTAGGTCAGCCAGAACGTAGCAGCTAGGGCTGTGGGATACTCAGAAATACCACAGGCCATAGAAAAGTACTGAATTCCAGGCTGGCATGTTGGAATACTTAGCCCTTCCTGGAATGCCAGCTCCCTCCTACGGGGTGCCAGAAAACATAAGGGCTTGTCTTTGCAATCTTAGCACCAAAGTCAAGACTTCTACCAATTAAACCAGAAGAGAATAATTGTATTAGCAGCTGATAGTGGCAGACTTCTGTCCTGCTAAAGCAGGGTGACATGCAAACACTAAAAACACTTCCTCAAGCTAAATTCTTCAGATTGCTGGATTCAGACCATGCTTTACAATTTCTTTATAATAAGACCTTCTTAGCTTAGGAACTTGCAGATGCCTAGAGCCTTTCCATTATTTATCTTTCAAGTCTTTTGAGCTTAGGAATAAAAAAAAAAATCACCTGATATAATGGTTCCAGCTTTGTGTCAAAAAGCAGCAATATTTCCTCTCTTCTTGAATACCCACAGTTGGAAGAATATAGAGCTTTTGCCAGCACATAGCCCAAGGGTAAGAATTAGAGGTAACAGGTGTGCTCTCTACAAATGTTCACATGGCCCAGCTCTGCAAGAATTTGTACGCTGGTGTAAGGATTGCCACTGCCCACAGTCTCTACAGATACCTTGGCAACTCTTACTTTCATGGGAGCTACTGAAGATTTCAAAAGAATGCAGAAGTGCTAATCTCCTGATGCAGGTGACTTCAGCCCTGACAGACATTTCCTCAGAGTCACAGATAAAACTGAAGGATTAAGCCATAAAGGATTAGGAGAGGTGTCACCTAGAATTAAGTCACTGGCCTTGAATCATGGCTTTGTTGGGCACTGAAAATAGCAAATTTCACCATCTTAAAAACAAGTTTTATTGTATTTCTTTAAATATATATAAATATATTTCAGATATATATCTTGATTTCCTGAGTAGGCTTAAAAGTCTAGATGGCTCATAGTTGTACAATTTCCATTTTTTACTACACTTCAGTGCACTAAAATACATCAATCTGACAATCTGAAGAGACCAAACAAATTTCTTTCACAACTGTGCACTGGATGTTTATGCATCTAAGAAAATACAGGAAATAAACACTTGCATGGCTCTCTTGACATAGAACCTATTTTAAATGATACAGACCCTAAAAGGGGAGGGTCTGTTAGACAGAAAATTGGTCTTTGCCTAGAAAGTTTATAGCTCATAGCAAATCTAGGTCTTCCCAACTTAGCTGCCCAGTTATTTTGATGTAAGCACAAAGAAGAGGTCCATACATGAGATGTGCTTTAAGTCCAAAAAGTCTGTGGCATTTCACTTAACAGGTGCAGAGATTATTTGGGGTGGTAGGGAAGAAATAAGCCTAGTGCCTTAAAGGGCTGTTTTAAGTCACTCTGGATATCTATGACAATGCTGAGAACTGGTTGAAAATCTTATGAGGGACCCAAGCACTGATCCTCAGCCTGATAAAACCTGCCATAATTTGGAAGTATTGTGTCTAGCTCAGGCTGGAGACTGGCAGAAGCTGACAGTGACAAAGCCATTGCAGCTACTGCATTCTGCAGGCAGGGGGTGGTCCTGCTGTACAGGGAAGCCACTGCAAAGGCACACGTGTAGTCTACGAAAATATTTCTAATCAAACCTTCTCCTGAATCAAATGATGCTTTGTTTTTCCTGGTTTAAAAGAACAGATAGTATAATGGGAAATGTAATGTTTTCAGAGAGTCATACAAATGTATCCTGTGAAGCCCAAGATTTCCAGAGAAATGTTGCTGGCTCTTGCCAAAACTATAAACTGAAGCTACCAGATTGCTGTTAAAAATTAAAAGAAAAAGTGAAACCTCCCTCAATTTAAAAGGACATGAGTATTTTTCAATTTTGTCAGACATTTTCATGGAGGGAGGAACAAGGAGGAACTGCTTCTTGATTACCAGCAGGAAGCATTTAAGAATATGTTTACTGGTCATTCATGACACAAGTACTTCTGGCAGAGGCAAGCAAGCTATTTTTTAAGCAGCAGAGCTGGAGGAAGCCAGTTGGTCACAGAGAATCCATGTATCAGACAGTGGTGCCACTGTGTTGGCAGTCCTTGAAAGGGATGCCTCAATTAGGCTGATGAGCATGCAAAATCATGGAATTTAGGCTGTGCATTCCTTGGATAAAGAAAATTGTGAAGGGCACTTTGCATGGTATTTCCAGTTTAAGTTTAGAGACTGGACTACACAGCAGTAATCACTAATGATAGTAAAAGTCCTAATTAATACTAATAGCACTAATAGGTAAAAAGATCCTGCTTATCCTTCTATATTCCTATTTATATTTCCTATCAGAAAAATTCTTCACTTAAGTTTCATTTCCTTAACAGACAGCAATTCATACTCTAAGTGACAACTTAACAGTGTAACCATTAATGTACAATAGAAAGTATAATGAAAATGAACCCAAATTAAAGTTCTCTAAAATCAGTTTATCTACTCTTCATCTCATGGCATATTTACTACAGCAAGCCTAAAAGTTTAGACTCATTTTATTTCTGCCCGTCCTCCAATTTACAAACCCTGAATTAATGCAGCTCTTTTCACAGCCCACATACAAAAGAACTGTGCAAATAGCTGAAGGAAATGATAAGAACTGGATCACATGCCATGGATCACATTCTGTGCACAGAATGGCTTCCCTGGAGTAAGCCCATGCAGCAGTGCTTTTTGACATTCTTCATTACAGTCCAGTCCTTGGATCACTGGTGGTGTAGCCATGTGAAAGCAGGCTTCCAGTGACAAAACAACGCTTACAACAAAAGGCCATCCCTCCCAAGGGGAGCACAGCAGTGATTTGAATACCAGGCCTCAAAAAGGTGGCTTTATTTCAAAAATTTTGCCAAGGGCTGCTAGTGGGCCAATCAGTTTCAGTGTGTAATGGTTTATAGCAACAAAACTGTGAAGTCTCCAGAAACTAGAAATCTGTGAAATGTGGGGAAAAGAGCTGCCTTCTTGCCAAAACAAAATTCCTGGTTATATGGAGTATTGGATCAAAGACAACGTATTTTGCAGAAACACAACATCATCACAAACCTCATCACCAAGGCTTTGGGGATGATGGGTGACAGTCCCTCTAGTGTCCTCAGCCACACTGGTTGAGCACAGCCAAGGCTGGACCAGCCCCTGCCCCTTCCTCCAGCTTTCCTCTGCACATACCCTCCACATTCTGATTTATTCCACGTTGTCAGCAGCAGGGGTGCTCAGTGAGCAACTGGGGAGCCCCTGCTGCTCCAGGCAATGCCTCCTCAGCAACTCCCAGCAGCAGGGCAGGAAGAGGAAAATCAAGATGTCAATTCCAAAACATGCCCAGAAATTTGTACCTGCAGTAGCTGCTCTCAAAGGTTTAGAGCTCACCTCTTCTTTCCTAAAGCCTGCAGCAGACCCAGCTACTTGAAGCTCTTGGACAGCACAGGGATACAGAAAGCATGGAGCAGCTTCAAGCTTTCTGCACATGTGTCCTTTGGGTCCTGGGGTCATAGAATCATAGATTAGTTTGGGAAGGGATCTTAAAGATCATCTAGTTCCAACACCCCTGCCATAAGTTTTTGCCCAAAGATTTTTCCACCTCCCAGGCAATTAAGAGAAGATGCAAAATACCAGAGAAATGGCATTTCCTAGTGATTCTGATAAACAGAGTATATAACCAGCTACTTTAAAAGCAGGCTTTGAAATGCCACTGGCTTGCTTTGTTCTAAGCACAGTCCCAGGGAGAATGTCAGGTCACATAACTCATTTGTTATCTATATACAGAGGAGCTCCACTAAGCACCAGCCATCAAAAAAATACTAGCATTCCTTTTAATGGAAAACAAATAGAAAAGAAAAATGCAACAACTCACTTAAAAGGAAGCCAATTAGCACTTCAAAGATTGCCACGTGGTCTGTAAACAGGGATGTTAATACACTGGGGTGCCGTGCTCCTCTTCAGCCACAGCCTGAGTTATGAAAATGGAGGGAGCACCATTACAGAGATAACACTCCCCCATGACACAAACCTACACTGTGCATTCATTTAGACACACTCTTTGCATTTTATTTCCCTCAGTGGCTTAAAAATGCCAAAAATCAGAATAGCATGTGAGGAGCATTTTAATCTAGCCTTAGATAAGGCACTTTCCTCCTCTGGGCAGCAAGCACTCAGCAGCAACCACTTTATGTACAACATGAAGGAAAGTGTCAGGGAAAAAACTGCAGTAATTGAGGTCACGTCCTCTGTGACTGCAAGGAAACCCTCTCACACATTTTCCCCCATCATCCATGGACATTTCCATGTATATACAGCTAACCATTTTAATGATATATAAATATTTATCTCCTGAGCAGAAAAACTAGTAGGCATTAATTCTAGTGATGCAAACACCTGATGGATAGATGCTCTCATCTACCTGTAAATGTAAAACACCAGCCACTGAAATTATGTGGCAAAATTATATGACAGTTATCTCTGAGGTATTTGGAATTCCACATAAAATCTGTGCTTCACATGGTTAAGCAGCTAGCTCTCATGTTTTGTAGGGAGGGAGGGAAGAAGGGAAAAAATTGTGCTTTGTGTTTTTTTTTTTTAATCTCATTTGCAGCTGTACAGTTACAGCTTAAAGATTAATAATAAAAGAGCATATGTGACAATGCAGAAACAAATGATGTTCAGTGTCAAACACAAATCAAGATGCAAATATATTTTTCTGTTAATTGACCAGACTTTCATTTCAACTGCGCTGATCTTGTAAATAAAGCTTACAAGCTGGTTTCAAGCAAGTGTGGGAATTACACAAAGAAAAAAAAAATCCCAAACCCTAAATCAAAACACCTTAACTCAACTGTCTCCTAGTACTGGTTAGCTAATTATATTTGCCATTTTTTATTCAGGGGATTTAAACAGATTAAAACAGGTTAAAAACAATTGTATTCAGGAACTGGCCCAAGGGTAAGAGCTCTCTGGATAGTACCAGACATCAGCTCGTGTCAACCACTGCTAAAAAACAAGGGGCATCCCTAAATGTTCTGAAAGACAAGAAGAGGTTGGGCAGAAGGATGTACAGATAAGAGGACATACAAGCAGAAGGAAGAGAGTGAAGAAAGAACAAACAACTAAATAACACTAAATAACATTCTCCTGCACCTATGACTTGCCTCTAAGGATTTGCTTTCCAAGCACTTTATTGAAAATGTTCAAGTCCTTAACTTATCTTCTGGGGGGCAAATAAGGGGGCCTGAAAAGCCTTAGGTTAATTAAGCATTGCTGAGATGTGCTCAATGAGATGGGGAAATACAAAGCTTTTGAAAGGGTGAAAAATCTCCAACTATCTGGTAGCAGTGTTGAGAAGAAAGGGGAAATACAAGGGGCAGTCTGCAGCAGGGAGGTACAGAACTCCTTAATTATTGGGCTACCAAGACCATTACCACCCCAAATGCCTGTGAAAGCTTACAAAATGAACTTACAAGGCTCAGCAAAAATATCTCTTAGTAAGAATAGCATCTTCAGGAAAGCAAACAGGAGTAGCTTTCCCCAAGATACATCTGCTAATTAGAAATTATGGGTAATAGATGCAGGCGGCAAGGCCCCCAGATGAGAACAAGACTATTCCTGGTGACCTCTCTACCTGTTTCTTCTGACTGCTGCTCTCCAAGGCTCCACAGATGGTGTTCCCTTTCAATTAATACCACCCTGCCAGCCAGAAGGAAGCTTCTGTTGTACTTGGCAATACAGGTGAACAGCCTGCATTTAGATTTCAAAGCAAATGCCACAGGTGTTCCAGCAATATGGCAAGCAGCTGATGTGCTCCAGCCTCTCCAGGCCTGGATAAGACTCAGCTGTGTTTTCTTATCCCTAAGACTAGCTAGAGAAAAATCACAACATTCAAAGGGCAAACTTTGCACACTGGAGCAAAATCTGAACTATCTTTGCTCTAAATGACTTTGTCAGTTGTGAGGTGTGAAAGTGCCAATGTCATCCTGCCTTCTCCTCTTGGAGATGGATATGTATCCAGCTGATTACAGGTGCAGGTTAGCAAGGAGCAAACTGGCTTTGACACCCAAAGCTGTGACCAAACCTTTGCCAAAAAGTAAAGGCATTCTGTGCTCATTCTCACTTTTGGAATGTGACTATGTGTAGCTGATTTCCTTCCCTCCTACACGCAGATTCTTCTCCAGTTTTTTTCAGCTGTGCACTGGTGATCTAGTTGGATTCACAAGCTGGGCAAGAGCAAGCTATATCTATCCTTGAATGGCAGACCTCATTACAAGAAGGAAATGGTTCTGGCAATCTAATACATTGCATGGCACTGCTGCTTCCAGGATCAGATATAAGCCTCAGGTCATGGCTACCTCTGGTGGTTAAATATCCCATAGCAGTTGTGGTAAGAACAAATGGCATTAACCATATTTTACAGCCAAATCTTGACATGAATATCTCTCCCCCAGGCTCACCTTGAAAGTTCTTTCCACTTTGGAAAGATTTCCTGTGTCTTAAACATCACACCTTTAACTTAGTACTGTTAAACATTGTCTGTGTTTAATGCCAGAGGGAATGGTTTCATGAGCAGATTTTGTGATCTCTATATGCATCAATTTCTAAGATAACTTGGGTTCCTTTAGATAGGTACAAGATATATATGTACTTCTTATAATCTGTTTTTCATGCTTACACACTTCAAGAGCCAGCTGGATCTGCAGGCGGAACTGCATCCAGGAAATCTATTTTATGCCATGCTGGAAGCAGGCAATACTAGGAATATTGTTTAAAGACTTTTTCCTTTAACTTTCTTTTCTTTTTAAAGCAAACTTGCCCATATTACATTGCCAGAAGATTCAAAGCCAAGCTACAAAGGCATCCAAATGTTTGGACATTTACCTGAAAAACAGCTGTGTTCCAGCTGCAGGAGCCTGCAGTACCTGTAACTCAGTAACTGTGTGGTTACTGAGACATGTCTGTAACCTCCCAATAACCTCAGTCATCTGCAATTCAAGACTTAGGTTTCTATGTGCAAGCAGATTTATGATGATACAGGCATTAAAAACATTGACAAGTTTAAAAAGACCACAATAGCTGTACCTACCACACACTGGACAGTTACTGCCTTGGAAGACAGAGAGGTAAAAAAAAACACAGAGGATGCCAGTTTTACCAGACCAGTATGAGTGTGGAAGCTGTTAGCTATGCTCATATAAGGGTAATTGTAAAATACCTGCTGTCCCAAGGAGGAAGTCCCAAAAACTGAGAACACAGCTCTGGTCTCTTGGCAATCTAGCTGTTTAGATCAATGTGACCACCAGGCAGGAGCTCCTGATATCTAAAGGAAGAATTGGGTGCGTGGGTAAGGACCACAGCAAAACACCATGGATCTGTGAGGTGAGATCACAAGAAGAAGGGCCAAGGGCTTAACTGAGGTGTGATGGCAGCAGCCATGCAAAACTTGGAGCAATGAGGATCTGAACCCAAGTGAGGGAGAGGGACCATGCCAGTGCTTACCCTGGCCTTACACCCTCTTGATCAGAGCATGCTGGAAATAAATCTGAATTAATGCTGGAAGGGTTCCACCCCTGATCCTTGTGTCTTAGAGATTCCTGCAAGACAGCCATGTGGGAAGCCCCTCTCATTACTGGGCCAGCACCAATGAGAATGTGTCACCTGTAGAGACCTCTCAATGCTCAGAAAAGAGCAAAACAAAAAACAATGAAGCTGCTGCACACTCATAACAGCAAGTCCTCTGCAGTTTTCTGACCTCTCCAGACCAGCTGGGTTGATGGAGGCACCATACTAAGGTACCAGCACCCCAGAAAGGGGTGATGCTCAGACCCAGCTGTGCTGACAACCTCCCTGCTCAGTCTGTCAGCTTCCTACTAATCTTCCTTCTAGCTAGGATAGCTGGAGGAATCAGGCAAGTTTATTTCCTTCACTTGAGTTGCTGGAGTTAGGCATTGATTTTTCAGCATATTGACATCTTATTTTGAAGCACCTGAGGTATCTCCATTTGTTCTCATTTGTGTCATTTGACACCTTTGTGCTACATTTCAGGCTGTCAGACCGTGAAAAGATATCCAGCAATTGTGCTTTACCTGATGAAATGGTGTAGTAGTAACTGTGTAACTGTGATAGCATTTGGCCACAAATTGGGAATCTCAATGTTTTCTAGGCCCTGATACAGTGAATTTGCCATCCTGACCCCCTGACTATACGCCATTGTTAGCTGTAACCAGGGGATAATGTAGAAGAGACTACTGAATTTTTCTGCTCAAAATCCAGAACAGATTTTAACCAATTTTTCTGTGCAGGTAAGAATGGTATAGCCTGTAAGTGACTGCTTATTTCCTCCACAGAGAAAATGCTGAATGTGTAGACACACTGTCTTTCAAGGGCTGTAAATTAATGTAAGTATTGAGAGGTTTTAGGATTATGTAAATAGAATAAAGGAGGTGTAGGCCTCTGCAATAAGTATGATTACTGGCACAGTGACTGCAGAACAAACAGTAAAGGCACATCCTCATCCACAAAGGGGAATAATGAGTAAAAGGGCTTATATACCCCAACATTTCAGTGTAAAGACCCTACAACAGTGAAACAGTAATGAAGGTCATCTTTTGGTTGAAATTTGCTAGCTGTAGAAAGCAATGGATTTTAGAACTCAGGACAGACATCACAAGTCTGAACATGGGAGGAAAATCATTGGCAACTGTTTCAGCAAAGCACAGTGTTAATCAAGTAAGTACATTATAAGCATTGAAGCATGTATACAGGTAAGTAAAAAACCCCACCATTCCAATACTCTTCATGTTTCTCTTGGATCTCTGAAACAAAACTAAGTGTTTTTGCAGCTGCAACTCACAGCTCATAATTCAGAGCACTGGTTTAATTGCAACTATGAGCACATGCACAGCACTCAGGAGTGCTCCAGGAAAGGTTCCTCAGAGATCATGCAACACCCTAAAAAGGAGATGCCAAGCTTTTGGTGAAATAACAGAAAGTCCCAAAGAGCAGCACTTCTGCACCAATGTGTTGAGATGACCCTACTGCCTGATTCAGGTGCAGTCCCAGAGATGTAGGAGGGAAGAGCTTTCTCCCTGGTAGATCATTCAGAGCAGCTAGAGACAAGGTCAGTTGATGCTATGGGCCAGGTATGCTGGTGATGACCTTGCATGCTCATCTGGAGGCAAAATGTGATAAAAGCCAACCAAGCAGAGGAAAACTCTTCCAGATGGCAAGACCTCAAAAGAACACTTACCTGTCAACCACATTAGGAAAAGGTGAGGGGACAGAAAACCTGCTGCCAAAAAGTTATGAGTAAAGTACAGAAAAAAGGAAGAGAAAATCCGGAGGAAAGCATTATACTTCAAAGATCTGAGTGAGATTGAGTGGGATTTTTCCTGCTCTGGGTCAGCTGCAGTGAGAAAGTTTTAATCTCAGTTGAAGTCATGCCCTAGGAAAGCAACCTCTACTTTACAAGGCTGTACACACATTTCCCCTCACTATGTAGCAGTCCCTTCTTGTACAGCTCTGGCCTCCCTCTCCAAGCACAAGAAGCAAGGACACCTATGAAGCCATGGTGTACTTCATAGCTGAGCAGAAGTGTGAATACACAGAATAGAAAACAGAACAGAGCTGAATCAAAAAGTGTGTCTCTTGATCCACGTGACAGTATGGAGTGAGTAAATGCCACCCTTCTCATATGAGAACAAGATTTACTCCTCACCACAGCACTAGGCGAAACTACAGAAATAAACAGTGAAGTGAAAATGTTCTTCCACTCCTCAAAGTACAAGCAACAGAATCTTTCAGTCCTAGGGCATATGGTGTTTTCTTTTAATTCCTTCCTGTTCTATACTTGAAAAAAAAAGACAGTTCCCCAAATCATACCTTCTCCACTCCTACTGGTTGTGGTTTCCACACAGTTATGACTGGACTCCACTCTATTTTATGAAAATCCTTGGTGAAATGCAGTTTGTCTCCCTGCTGCCCTAAATGTGTGGACATTTGAATTTTTGAAACAGCTATAACATAGTGCCACAACCTGGGCAAGGCGGTACATCTATCCAAAACCTAAACAAGTGGGAGCACAGAATTTCCAGTTCCAGAGCCAGCTCAGTTGGATGAGTGTATTCCATCATAAACAAACTTTATTAAAAGAGATAAGAATCTAAAATTTATCAGTGCTTAACAAAATGAAGACTCCTTTTGTAGAAGATGGCACAAAGACATTTATCTGTGAGGGATCAAATTGTTTCCTGGTGAAACTGCCTGCACTCCTTTAGTCTGCTGGAAGACTGAATTTCTTACTGTGGTACACCGAAGCTAAACTCACTGTTCAAACAGGTACCTGTGTAGCTGTACAGTATATGTTGAAGTGGTGCCTTATCTCTGGAGGTGCTAAAGCTTATTTCCGGAAATATTGATGGCTGTGATGCCATCTGTAACAGTGCAGTCCTTGGCCAGTGAGTCCTACTTTTTCAATAAGTTACAGGAAGCTGTTTTTAAGATGTCAGACTCTCTCCTATATTCCTTCCCCTCATTTCTTGGGTGCTGTTTGAGATAGTTTGAGATAGCTTGAAAGAGATACGTGTTTTGTTTCCATAAGGCAATGCTGTCTCTCTGGAGAGATGAGCTAAAACCAAAGCCTGGTAGACTTGGACCCCACTGTTTGGAATACAGGTTCTATTTTCTCCTCAATTTTCATATGTGAAAAGGGCCTTATCAATATCTTAAAGCTCTTCAAGTCTTGTAGCTCACAAGTAAAAAACATGCAATATCATGTAATACTACTATAAACATATGAGGACTAAGAATGACATCATAGCATCTGCTTTTTCACTGGGATTTAATGATTTTATATTTTTTGGCATTGCCAACATGGAAAATCAAAATGAAAATGGCACTTCAATATATTTCATTAATAAATCCAGTTTCTCCTCCAGCATCTTCAAGGATTTAATTTCTTCTCTTTCTTTTTATTTTCTGTATATGGAAAAGCACTCTAAAGCTTCTTTTACTTGATTTAATGCTGAGTGTGATTCAATTCAGTGCTGTAATATAAGTTAATTAAACTAAACAAAGGCTGCATTCTCAGTACTTTCAGCGGGAACAAAAAGATGATATTTTAAATGCAATAAAAATTGCTAATTCATAATACTATTTTCTGTTCTACTTACTGTAAATAAAATGAAGAAAACAATCAAATAGAGATAATAAACCTTAAATACTGTCATTGTTACAGTATTCCCTATTGTTGTATTCCTGTTTTCTTTGCTTTTGGCTTTTTGTGTTTTACCCTTACCATCATGTCTGGTAACACAAAGTGACTGTGACAGCAAGCAAAACGTTTAAGCTGAAAAAATCTTAGGTTTTCTACTTTCTTATTAGAAAAGCACACAGAAAAAAATAAATTATTTTTTCTTTCAAGGTATGAAAAATAATTAAAACTTCAAATTAATCCTGCACCACCTATTTTTTATGTACATTCAGTTTAGAACCTGGGTATATGGAGAGTAATGAAAGGAAACAGATTCCTTCTGTGGCAGAAAAATAAATATGACTCTTTTCCCCTAAGAGACTGAAATCAATATCTAGAGCAGACTACTGACAGTGCAATAACCACCTGACTGCCAGTGCACAGTGCTGCACAGCATCCTCAGAGAAGTGCCCTCAGGAAAGCCCTGCAGGAGGTCTGCATCCCATGTGAAGCCTCTTTGGTGATGTAAGAGCCTGGACACCTCCCACTTCACAACTGACAAAACCCCCACACAAACAGTGGGGCCAAACCCCACTCCTCTTCTGCAGTCTGCAATGTGTAAGGAGAGCAAAGAGGATGCAGGTGAGCCTCACCTGGCTACTTCCACGAGGCATAGAAATTACTTGGATATCCTTTTCTGCCATAGCTATAATGCCTTCAGGAGAGCAGAGTGCTTGATACAGACCAAACAGCCTTGGACTGCCACAAACTCAGCACAGTGGGCTGGCAAACATAATCTGGTCACAAAATCTCCTCAACTGGCTGATACTGCAGCTGAAAAGTTCACTGGAATTTTGTGAAGTTCTCAAGAAAATAAAGGTATGTAAAGCAAGGCTTCATAGGTGAGGTACCTTTTAGGATTTCCATTTCTAATCTCTCTCGCACCTCCCACTAGTCCCATCTACTGCTTCCCAACAGCCCATATCTCTGCATAATCTAGAGCTTTAAATAACCATTTGTAACTTTCTGGTTCCACAGCTTTTCCAGCCCTTCTGCAAAAAAGTCCAATGGTGCACTTTTCTTTTTCTTTGCCAAACATCAGTATCTATTAGAATAGGATTTTAAAGATATATTTCATATTTAGCATCTGAATATGCTGTAACAGCCCAAAAAATGGCATCTGATCTCTTCAGTATGGGTTCTTATTAAACACCAAATGCACTATATCTGGTTCAGGATATTTTTTCCTCTCCTTTTTGAGCAATTGAATAAAAGAAGTAGGAGCCTTTATAGTAGAAGTAGTCTAGAAGCCACATCAATTCAAAGTATTGTTTTCTTTCCAAACAAAGTGAAATTACCTATTTAAAGATTCTAGTGAAGACTTTTTTTTTTTTTTCCAAAAATGTCTCATCTTTCTCTACTTGAAGAATTAAAGGAGTTTGGTTAAGCAATAAAATTGCCATGAATCAGTAATAAAAATATCAGATTTGTCGAAAAAGATCTTTCTCAAGAATTCTTTCATTTCTCTATAGTCACAATGTCATTTTGAAAGTTTTGAGTGTTTGATAACAAAGTCATTATTCTGACATTATTTATGACTGTGCCAATGCATATAAAATCCTATAAATGCCTGAGACTGAAGCTGTAAAACATGAGAGCTTTTTTCCCCAGGTTTTGGAATATTTTGTTCTCTCCAAGATTACACCATAAAATTATCACTCCCGCTAAAGCGAAATGGACAAGAGAAGAACGGACAAAGTGTTGCCTACATAGTTACAGGTTACAGCTATTCATGTTACAAAGAATGTTGAGCAAAACTGGGCTTAGCTAGAACAGAACCTGGCAGACTTCAACTTAGAAATTAGGCAGATTTCAAATTCAGAGTAAACAAGCACTGATCAGAAGATTGACAAAGGAAATCACATGTACTGCAAATGATGGAAACCTCCCACAGCCTGCCCCTGAGCCAGCCCTAACCTCATGGTTAAGATGAAGATTCTACACAGCCACTCTAATATGTTTCTCTTGTGAAGAAACATCAAATGCCAAGCTCAAACAATATTCCAAATTGGTACAAGATGACAAAATACTTCAGCCCAAATAGAGAAGAGAGAAAACGGAGAAATAACAGCAATAACTGTTCATTTTCTAGTGCTCTGACAGAAATCCTGCCCCTTCAAAGAGTTAAACGACTTCTAAGAGTGATTAGTGAGGGAATCATCATATTGAATGTCTCAATGAAGGGAGATAGAAAGAGAGGGGAAATAAGATGACAGAGATGAGAGTGGGCTCAGAGGAGAAATTGGCTGCAGATTCAGGCAAATGTGGGATTTACTTCCATGTGCTGCAAATTCTGTTGTGGAATAAATGTGCTGCTTAAACCCACAAGTAAGTGCTGAGTGCATGGTCATTACAACACAACGGGACTACTTTCAAGTGTACATATAAAGGGGACTGCCAAAAGGTCTGTTAAAACTGTGTACACTTACCTAGTCAGCAAATAGGTCAGTGATCACCACTTGCTCTGGTTTTTAATAAAGGGATTTGAGAATATTCCCCAATCTTATAAGAAACATAGATTTTCATTATTCTTTTGTGAACTAGAATAAGCACATAATAGTAGTTGAAAAAAAATAAAAAAGGCATCTTAGCTTGCCTTTTTTCTTCAGCTGCTCCCTTATATAACTTCAAGTTACAGTAGGAAAAAGGGGAATAAATTGGCACGTGTGATATTTTATTACTGATTTTGGAAAAAGCAACAGCAGGTTTTTATGAAACGCACAGTGCCTCACATTGTTATATTCTTCAGGGTAATCTGGCTTGGTTCTTACTGCTGGCAATGGGATTTAGGGGTGCGACTGCCAAGATTTTGGTTCTTCATTCCTCTGGGCTCCCAGCATCCCAGAACACCAGGGTCTGGGACTCCTTGGGAATTCACACTACAGCATGACCCTGGAGCTGTGAAGTGAAATGAGCTACACAGAAAGGATCCTGTAAGCTTTAAAAAACCCCAAAACACAGAGATGAGCTAACAGTAAAATTTGCACAATTAAATCAGAAGATAACCTGTGGTTTGTCAGAAGTTCATGTAAACTGACACATATCCAAAACATCAAGAAACAGACATTTTTTCCACAGAAAAACCACACCATTGAAAAGCTTCCTAGCATGCTTCAAAGCCACAATCAGTAACTGAGCAGAAATCCAGCTTTAGGTTGGAAAAGGGACTTTGTTCTTTGTTGGTCCTTTAGTGGCTTACACAGCTCCAGTTCTGAGGACTGAAGGGATTGCAGATGACTACCAAGAATATAATGCTCCCAGTGAGACAGAGAGAAGAGAGAGGCAGCTACATGCTACCCTTTGCTCTGGGATGAGTTTGAAAACATGCACAAAAAAATCTCATGTAGGATAGAAAGACCAGGTAGTTTGGAATTTAGTAGTTGCAACATTTGGCTTTGCATATAGGTCCAGAATGGGTCAAACAGACTAAAGATCCATGAATTTCTGTTTAACAGGACTAGCAGTACCACATTAGCTTTTTCCCCACATTCTTACATAAAAATACAGTATTTCATCCTATATCAAATATACTGTGTGTGCTGCTGGAAAATTTTCAGCTGAATTACTTTAGGAGGTAGCACTTAGGTTACATAAAATAATGTCACATATTAAATCTCTTTTTAATGCCAGGTAATCTCTTTCCATTAAGAGAAATCTCTCATTGGGAAATATATCTTATTTTATCAGTCTGAACTTCAGCTGATTTTATTTTTCTTACCGCTTTTTGTCCAGATCCACTTCACTTTATGGCAAACTTTCAAAACCCATGTGCCAGAATTTGTGCCCACCAGAACAAGAAGCAACTAGCAAGATGAGCTATGAGGGTGCTTATACCCATAAGAATGAAAACAAGACAAGGGAAAGGCTTTATTTCCTTCTCTGCTCCTGCTCTGCAAGAGCACCCCATTTATTTTTCCTGTGCCAAAGACAGTACCTTTGGAAGAAGCTGAACAGAATATTTGTGCTCTTATCCTGCACACAGACTCAACACATCTCCTCTTATCATGGAACTTACAAAATGATCATTTAAATTGATGACACTACTTCTGTGGACTTCAACAAGCTTTGGATCAGATGAATCCTGCACAGTATCAACACCTGAGACCCCAGGTAGGAACAAGTTCCAAAATATTTAGCAAGAAATTTTTACTTAGTATTTGAAACTTTTAAATCAAGGGCCGGAAAAGGAAAGGTGCCAAGAACAATCCTTTTCTGACATTACCTGCCTTTCCTTAACATTGCATATTTTAATAGTAAGTAGCACAGATGTTGAAATATAATCTCTCTTCTGAGAACTAAATGGCAGTCCCTAGCTGTCAGGGACACTAAAGTAGTAAAGAGGGAAAAATGTGCAAATAATGAAGGTACATTTTTTCCAATTTAGTTGTGATAATGCATAAAATAATATGTAAATAATTTCTGTTTGGAGGAGACTAACATAAGAGCATTGGTATTTGCAATCAGAGTGAGACTGTACTGTATAACCTGGGTTTGCAACTGAGGTAGTGTGGTACCATTTACCTGAATTTGAATGTAAGAATTATATCGATTCTACCTTCACCATCATTAACACAGCACAAAACCAATACCATTAACACAAATGATGACAAGGAGATGTGATTAGTCTCAACTTGGATAGGCAATTAAAATTTAAAAAAGAAAAGAAATGGAAATATTGTTTAGCTGTATCTGAACAAAGAGGTTCTATTAACCTGGCTTTGCAGTGAAGAAAATTGTCAACGTTGCTAACGCATGTTTGCAATTAAGTTGATGTCAATGTGGCTGAGAAAAGGACTTCATAATTAGGACAACACAGTTAGTATTGACCTGAATTTTCAATAAAAATCATGTCTGCATTTTAATTTGGAACTGTAAAATTCAACCTTGGGCTCTACAAATGACCATATAATTAACTAGCAGTTACTTTAAAATTAGAGAAGTATTTACATAATACGTTATTTTTTATATAACCATGTGTCTTTACAAATGGTGAGATGATTGCAGGGTTCCCAGGAGCATCCAACACTTAAACTTCTACATTTCCTTGCAAAAGCATTCCCAAGGTGTTAAATACTTTACTCCCATAAAAAAAAATTACTGCTTCAGAAGACTGCATTTTCACTCCAAATATTGGTTTCTTCATTAGAATTACTAGTTTTAGTTACTCTTTAGTTAAATCTCTATTAATGATCTCACAAATAACTATCATACCCATTTATTTAAATACTCCAAATGCTTCTAGCAAAGGTGATCAAAAGGATACTTACATGGACATAAATTGGTTGTTTAATCAGCATGATGGGCTTAAATGCAAAAAACCAAAAGTGAGGAGAGTATTTAAATGCCACTTTTGAACCTGAGTGCGCACTTTTTTGCACTTAGCTTCCTATTGAAATCCAAGTCCAATATATCAAAACTACACTCAAAGACAAGACAAAAAAAAGATTTTTTTCTTAGAGGGAAAAGGAGCACTTTTCTGTGCCCTTTCCACGTTTCTTCACAATAGAAAAGGATAACATGAGTCCTGCAGCATTCTGTCTCCATCTGCTTTATAATAGGCTCACCTGCTTCTTCTTTTCCTTCTTCCTTTTCCTCTGCACCAAGTACCAAAGGAATCTCAACTTCTGTTGTGTCTTCTTGGTTCAACAGTGGATCTGAATAAATTTGATAAAAAGATGAAGAGTAAGGTTTTTCAGAATGGACTTGAAAGGATTAACACCCACTAGAGACCTTGCCATTAAAAACACTGGCAGAGGAAAAGGATCTTTTCCTCCATGAGTACAAATAAAAAAGCTGTCCAAGGAAATCCAAGGGGTTCTAGTTCAGAGCAAAGCCTTGAAGATACTGAACTTTCTGGGGCTTCGCACAAAATCCCATGTGCCTACTCCAAACATGGGTCTTCACTGGGACTCATTGCAATCCCAGAGACGCACACAGTCCATGCCCCACCCCTTGATGTATTGAAGGCCAGGTTGGATGCAGCTTTGAGCAACCTGGCCTAGTAGAAGGTGTACCTGCCCATGGCAGAGGGGCTGAAACTAGATGATCTTTAATGTCCCTTCAATCCCAGACATTCTATGATTCCATATTCTATGTTAGTGTTTTTGCTTGTTAATCCTGCTCTTTGATTTCAAGACACAGAAGTACCTTCTATTTCCATGCAGGAGCCCTGGGAATCTGCCCCAGTTTTTATCTCCTCATTTGCAGAAACATCCTGTTGTCCTGTTAATACAACAAACAGAAAATGCTATCAGGATGATGCTGCATGCAGGCAATGCTAAATTCATTAAAACAGAACGTGAACCTTAGACACAGCATGGTAGTTCTTAGCTAAGCACTGCTTTTTTTTTTTCTAGTAAATGAACCATGTTGGACACATTTTAAATATGAAAATATCACTTAATAGTACTAAACATTAAGTTAGTTAGATAGCTTGTCAAAACTGACCCTGCAGCACTTATAGTTTTTCTTCTTCTGCAGCTCAGCCTTGACACTGTTTCTCATAGGAGCTGTTGTAAAGCACTTGTACTTGACAGTCAGCAGAAAGAACAGAAACACCCCACAGACTTTCAGAACCACAATAACATCTTAGGAGGACATGATAATAGTGCTATGCACCCAGGATCAGTATGGCTAAACCTCTTTAGAGACATATGGCTTTCCCAGTAGCATCAGGGGTTACTGCCCCATATCGGGCTGACACATAACCTCTACTAGCCAACAGCATTTCCTTAAGGTGGCAGAAGTCAGGCTTAAACCCAGTGGGTGCTGACACTGGAAGAACTCAAGTTTCACACTGGTTCATCATGTCTGTCCTAAAAAACTTTGATACAAAACTTTACCTTTGGCTTGATCTTGTTCACACACCACAGGATGCACTGAATCACCCTTCTGCGTGCCTTTGGAGTCTTTCAGGGAATCTGAGAGGAAAAAGCAAACAAATAAATAAATCCTGAAGCAGTTTTCATGCTGGAAAAGTAAACTTGAGTTAGAGGAGCTCTTAGGAGCCAGCTTCATATTTGGCATTTTGATACACTGGCCGATTTTCTATCTGTTTAATTACAGTCTTATAAACTACAGAAGTATATTTGTGGGTTCCAATTATTCAAACTGATTTCAGAATCCCTACCCTTACTGAGCAGTTTTTTGCTGGCAGTACAAACCTTAAACCAGGAGCTGGTGAAGAAGGATGCATAAGAATAATCAGCAGCACTACCAAGAATTTTATTCCTAATGGGTGCAGCAGCACAAATCTATGAGAAATAGCACAAACCACCTACTTGATAAATAAAGTGATTTATTATTTATTTAGAATAACAGTTTTTCATAGCTGAATTTACAGAAACTTTAAATCTTTCCAGAAACATTAAATCCCATAAATCCCTGTGCAAATCCTAGTCTCATGTCACTCGATGACAAAGCTCCCAAGGTCATTATGGCCGAGAGTGCTTTTCTTTTTTGGGGCAGACTATCAAAATGAAC
The DNA here is from genome assembly GCF_026979565.1 of Vidua chalybeata. Classification (NCBI taxonomy): domain Eukaryota; kingdom Metazoa; phylum Chordata; class Aves; order Passeriformes; family Viduidae; genus Vidua; species Vidua chalybeata. Next base: position 7,114,459 of record NC_071532.1, read on the forward strand.
TGCCCAAAGCAATGCTTGGAACCAGTGCCACAGTGAGACTTAAATTACATTTTGGCAGAAAGTCCAATTGCTGTGCTATCTGGGGTCTTCATAAACACAAGGCATTATTTTGTTGCGTCAAACAGCATTTTCTGACAATAGCCAGTTTTCGTATGGGGATGGAGATATACATAATGCATAATTCCACTGCATGCAGGTAATACAGCAACATAGACACTTGATTTAGTTTTGCTCATCCTCTTCACACACAGATTTCACTGGATAAAGAGCTCTCTTTGAACCTCATTAAAAACCAGTGCTGATCTAACTGGACATTATGCAAACCACAGGGATAAGTCCATTCCAGGTTGTAACAGCGGCAACAGATAATCAGTGTTTGTGTTCCCATGTGAGATGCTTTCAAAAATCCTGCTCAATGGAAAAAGTAAGTGATGGTGCCAAAAGATCTGCAGCACGTGATAATAAATTACATTCTGACAGTGCTTTTACAGCTTAAATTCTGGAAGGTCCCTCTCAAGAACATTGTTGAGCAAATCTTACCATATACTCGAGTATGCCCATGTAAAACTCTCTTCCTGAAAGTGTCCAAAAGTAATCTCTGATGGATAAGTAGAAAGCTAGGTTGTTAATGTCTGATCCAAATTTAATAATCTGTAGGAAAGGTATGTGCTGAAATTGTGTGGCTTTAATTAACTGCAAATAATCCCCCAAGGCAAATATTTAATTACCCACACAGTTTCTTACTTCTTTCATGGCATGACAATAAGTTTAAAAAACCCAAGTTTGAAAGTAGAATAACTCACTGATGTACAATTTGCTAAACTTTATACTTGTTGCACGTTTTTTTTGCCCTACTGCACCAGTCTCCCATACCATATTGTACAATGTGGTTCAAAGGATTATCCTTATCAGCCTGAATTGGAGCAAAACTAAATTAGAATTTTATCAAATTCCAAGTTTAATCAAAAATCAAGTTGAAGGATCTCTTGGTATCAAAAAAATTCTTGGTAGCAAAAGATTCTATAGGGAATTTTTCAAGCAAACTTGAAACACATTGAGAGAAATTCTGGCTCTGCTGAAGTTTTTGACAAAGCTCTAAGGATTTCAGACAAGCCAAGATCTGTACTAACTGTAACTCCATACCCTAAATTAATATAGTATATTTTTCTGTATGATACACCTGCATGCTTGTAAAAGGAATTGTACTGGCAAAGCTGGAATCAGAAGGCCTCTGCCTTGAGTGTCATGATGCCAGGGCCCCAACACAGCCCTTCAAGCAGTCAAAAGCGATGGTAAGTGCCGTGGTGGACAGGGCGGTGGTAAGGTGCTGTGACCTTCCTGAAGAAGTGTCCTGAGAAGGATGGCTCAGGGACTCAGGCACGTCCTTCGTTCTTCCAGGTGACGTGGAGGGAAGAGATGAGAGCCTTGTACGACGTTCCACAGAGAATAAGCCTTTATTATGAGCAGGGCACTGTGCGAAAGACGCCAAGAACAGCACCTCCAAAGATGCAGGGAAAACAGGGGTTTATATGGGAAAGGCAGGGGGTGGGACAAAACACTGGGACTAATGGGATGAGGGTGCAGGGGCAGAGCAAAGAGGAAGAACCAATGGCATAGAAGAAATCAACATAGGGTTGCAAAGGCCTCTGGGGGCTCACCCTCACCACAAAATTTGTGGTTCAGGGGTTGGCCTTCCAGGGGAGGGCAGCAGGTTTTCCCTTTGCCGGTTCTCCGGCTCTCACAGTAAGTATAGTATCACCTGCATTGGGAGGGGGAGATGCAAACAGCTCTGCCCCATCACTCCCTTAGAGCTCTCTTATCCCACACCTATTGCACCTTCATACTCCCAGACTGGTGCCCTTAATCCCAGTTCACTGGTGCCACCTTTTTTACCAGGATGAGGAATGACTGCAACTTAATGCAAAAACCAATTCGCAGCATCACTGGCACGATTACGTGCAGTGGTCAATGGCAACTAATGGATTTTAAGAAGCCTTGTGCTTGGCTGATGTATGTGCCCCATCATGCTGCCATTTCTCGTGCAGCATCCCAGAGGGAGGGGTGTCATCACTATTCCCACCTATTGGCACAGCTGGCAGTCTGTCCCATGGGCTTCATTCTCAAGGAATTGTAATTTGGTGGTAAACTTTCATTTTTATCATAAACAGTTGTCCAATTGCTCCAGTGTTTGAGAAAGCAATGTAACTGCACTGAATTCCAAATTACCCCAGGCAACCTACAATGATAATTTTTGCAAGTTGTTTTTTGCAAAGCATGTCTCTGAAAATAACAATGGACAAAAGTTACTGCCTATCTGTAAGAGTCTCCCAGTATTATGTCAGCAGCAGAAACCTGTCTTGATTGGTTTTACCATGCAGATTCTGAGCTCCAAAATCCTTAATGTCAAGATCATATCAAAGGTTCCTTCTTTTCAAATCCAAATATTGCACTAAATATCCAAGCCAAAAGGTCCAAAGACAGATTTATTTTTAGGATTAACAAGAATAAAATAAAACAAAGGAATAAATCCAGATTTATGAAGCAAATCTGTGTCAAGCAGAAGTGAAAGTGTAAAACCAAAGGCAGTGATCAATAAAAATGCTGATGATACACTACATTCTGTGTGCAAGTTTTCAGTAGGATAGTGGTATTCCTCAGGCTCAGTTGATCTTCTGTGCCCACTTAGCCCTTTAGAGCCTTGTGCAACTGTATGTAAGGCCAGTATTATAGTCCTATATGATTCCAGGGTCTACAAGAGCTCTGGCTGTCCCTAAGGCCTTTCTTCACCTCTTACTCACTTGATTTTGTAAAATGGCATAAAGCAATGTTAGCCTTCTCCCAACATAGTTAATTATCTGTTAAGTCATACCAGAGAATCCAAGCCAGGATATTCTTTCACAGCACAGTATTGCTTAACTTTTTGATATCATACACACTGGGCACTATTTACTTTGGGTAAGTACAAATTGACACTGTAAAAGTTAACACTCCTCCAGTTAGGACTGAAAAAAAACCTGCTTCTGATACCACACTGGAACACAGTTCCTAATATCACACATGAATGAACCAAACATGAGATTTAATTGCATAAATAAGCCAAAGGTAGGCCATATTTATCTACTGCACATCAGGAGCTTAAGTGAAGTCTGAGCATCCCTTAGTTCCCTCAAAACTCCTCCTTGCTGGCTGGAGTGGCAGTGTCCATGTCAGGAGTGCTTGTCTCTGCTACCCTCCATTTTATTGAAACAAATGTTTTGTGGGACTGCATGCTTAAGTCCACCTGGGTGCGGAGTGGGTTTTTGCTCTCCCCGGCTGCACGCGGCTCTTGGGAGCCCGGCTGTGGCGTAGCCTCCACGTGCTGCCGGGGTTTGCTGCTGCGGGTTCCCGGACACGGCTCCGTGTCTCGGGTGCGTGGGCCGGCCAGCCTCTGTTACCGTGCGCTAGGGACCCGGCAAAGAGGAAGGAATTTGTCCATTTACTCCATGCTTGGCAGGAACGGTTTATTGGTCACGTGGCGCAGATCAATGGAAAGACGTGACCGCTCCCGGCACTCGCATGGGAGCAAATGGCGTCTGACTGCCGGCGGGATAGGGCTTTATAGAGGGGCGGGGCGAGAGGATCCACGGCCTGCCGGCCAATAGGGGCGGCTGCCGTGGCGGTGACGTCAGCAACAGCGACCAACCAGAGAACCCCGCAGGGGCGGGCACAGAGCCTCGGGCTGAGCGGGACCGTGTGGCTCGGGCCGGCCAGCACGGGGTTTCCCGGGGCCGGACGGCAGGGTGGTTACAGGAGCGGCACAGGGGTAAGGATCCGGCAACAGGCAACATGGGGGCAGAAACCGCGGGGGGGAACAACGCGGGGGAAACGCGGGATTACAGCACTTGACTTATTTTAACATAAATTAAAAACCCTAATCTAAACCCAAACTCCGGGATGCAACACCTGGGAATTAGCCCTGGTCTTTAACAATCTGTATACAAAATATTTAGGCTTTAAACAAACTGATCAGAATACTCTGCAAGTATATTCACTGCTCCTATCAACTGTGTGTTGAATTAATCTCCAAGAAAAGCACACAGCTTGCAGTAAACTATCAATCATATCCTTCCTGCCAATAGTCAGGCACTATTTTGTCTAAATCCTGTATAAATGCCCATGCTTTTCCATACCATTCATTTTTTCTTTTGACTGTATAAAGCAATGCTGCTCAAACACGATTCTGCAAAAGCTAAGGAAGAAGGGACATGGTAAGAACTGAATGTTAAGTGGTTTTAATGCTCTTCTAAAATTCACTTCCCCAGCTACTCTCTGTATGGCTTATTTACTGAGTAGTTTCTAATGTGCAGAGCACCTGGGTCCTGTACACAGCATAGATAAATCACCATGTTTTAGGGAGCTGTAAGAAGATCAAAGAGGGAAAATGCTGGTCATTAGGAAAGAAACAGGTTCAGTACATTTTATTTTTTTTAAGCATGATACTGTGATAAATGACTGGAATATTTCCAGAGTGAAAGAAATCAAGCAGACATCTAAAATTACAGATAATGGTGTGCACAGAGGCTTCCACATGATTAGGGTATTCTTTTGCCTCATAAACCGAGGTAAATATGTCAAAATGAAGTACTATAAAATGATGATGTATGGGAAGTTAGAAAGAAATTCTTGAGCTTTCACTTTAAAATGTTATTTTTATATCCACCAAGATTTCATTTTAATCTATCTTTATAACAGATTAGATTTATTGGAGCCCAAGTTTAAAAATGCTTGGTAAACCAGACCTTTTTAGGTGCAACAACTCGTAGAGATATTTTATCAAGGTTTTAGATAATAGACCAAGAAGTTCATCTCTGCAGGTGGGACCACCAAATACTTCTCCCACCTGTTTGTGCTTCAAGCTGACAGAAGGGCATCTCACCTTCTGTCCACCTGAGAAATTCCAGGTGCAGCTGGTATAAAAACTGTGGGCATCCTTTTTCTGATATAAGGAGCTGGACCTGTTGTACAGGGCTCTGGGAAATGCAAAAACTGAGAAAAACCTCTAAGATTAGAGCCTGTCCAGGGGAAAGGACTGGAGGGAGGACATGAAAGAGCAGGATCTCATGCTGGACTGATGGGAGCCCAGCTGAATGGCTCCAGGTCAGCTAATACTCAAAAATAAGGAGGATTTAAATAAACCAGGTAAGTGGATTAGTGTTCACTGTTGCAGATGCCAGTACTGGTGAAGGGTAGAGCAGAAATACCTCTTGAGTAGTTCAGGGGCTGGACCTCATCTGGATGCACAACTCAGGTCAGATTAAAAGTGAAGAAGAGAATAACCCACATTACGAACAGCTCGCAGTGAACCTTGTGGAAGCTGCTAAGAGACTAGTGGCTGGTTGGATGGTGGTGCTGACATCCCTGGTTAAAAACCCCAAACCCCACAAATTAGCTTGTGTTAGCCAGTTTGCTTTCACAGGAATCCTTCTAACCAAGGGACAGAAAAACGTTATCACTTCAGTAGGCATGCAAAGCCACAGGTATGGCTGAGGGTGTTGAAACTCTTCCATTATAAAAGGTTCTTTTTCAGTTACCTATAATTGAAATTTTCCAGGCTGAAACTTTAGGTCTAATCATAGCCCAAGGGTGAAGTAAAAACATTTCAATGGTAGCTGCAGAGTGCTCAAAATCAGGTCAGTCATTTAGATATCTTAATATATACCTAAGAACTGATTTTAAATACCTCTTTCTGAACATATTGGCCTTTCAGTCAATCTTTTCATGTGCTTACCAATGACTAATTTATGTCAATTTGCACAGCTCCCCTGCATTTGAAATGCTCTTTCAGTTCATCCCTTCTCAATCATTTATGACTTTAGGACATCATGATTTTTCCATACTGAGAGCTACAGCTGGCCAAAGAGGAATTTATACCCATTATATTTTACAGTCAGGATACTTACTAGCTTCTGGGTTGCCCAAAGAGAATTTTTAGGGCTAACCCCTAGCCAAGTCATATATCTAATTCTGATTCTGAAAACAAAAGCCCTCCAGCCAACTGAATCTGACTCCAGAGAATGCAGAAAAACAGTGACTTGCTTTCAATGGCACTCCCACAGAAGCCCAGACATTGGTGAACACCTGGAAATAATTAATCAATCACTTCTTTATTTTTAAAATTAATTAGTATCTGATTTAATTTAGTTGACCTTCAAATAAAAATTCAGTTCTTATTAAGTGCTAATGAATTATAATCAATGTATTGTGCACAGAAACTTTGCACAGTAGGGATTTATGCTTCACCTGTACTAAATCCAGTTCCTTTTTGCATTTTCCTGCCAGAAAGTCTAATCATTAAATTGGGTTAAAATAGTAATTGGTCGAAGGAGCAACTGAGATGAAGATGCAGAACATTCTCTGTCACACACACACACACATGCATGCATCTACACATACTCTCTTTAACAAAACATAAGCACAGGTTCAATCCTTCAATCCAATCTCTACATACTACATTATCAGTTCAAAATGAATTTGTAGCCCCAGCATAATCTTGTACAGACATACCAGACTGAGTGCAGCCTTCCTGATACACCCTTTATCTGCTGCATAAACATTAATGACTTTAATCACTTTGTTCTGCCTTTACACTTCACAGAAAGAAGCATCTCTCACTTGAAATATGTTGTATATAAAGGATCTACTTCCATATGCACAGTAATGAAGCATTTGTGAAGGTGCTGCCTGGAGATGTCAACTCTTCCCCAAGAGATCATAGTTAAGCATGCAAGTTTTTAAGGGTAAAATTGCAACAGTTCTTTGCAGATAGTGGAAAGAGAAACTTGGCACAGATTGGAATAAGAGGATACCTTTACAGTGTTGCATTGAAAATCCTGTTATTCTTGAAATATGACTGTTCTCCCCCTTCCTGCACCCCCCGCCTTTTTTTTTTCTGAAGACAGATGAACACTCAAAAAATTCAGTTTGCTTAAAGGCCATGTGCAAACTGGGTTTGTGTGGACTTTTTTTTCCTGGATGGTATCTCTCCTATGGTAACAGAAGACATATACTTTTAGATTAATGTGAGATTTGCAGTCTCACAGGAGGTTTTCATTTTAATCAAAGCCCCTCAAGTGTAATTCCTGCACTGTCCCTCACTCTTATCATGAAAATCCCTTTCATGTTCCCATCCTCCCTTTTTTCCTTTAAAAAATAATAGAGGACTCACAACAAAAATACTAAATCTTCATAGTAGCAGAGATGGATGTGCTTTGTTTTGAATATCATCACATTTTAGAGCAATAACCATGTCAATATGTTGGCTATATTTTAATCCCAGAAATATGAGAAGGAAAAAAAAAAGCAGAAAAACTGCTAGTCAACTCTAATTGGACACAAAATCCTTGTTTTAGTGCACTCAAAGTGAGCTGACATTTGAAAGACCTCAACTTTCATAGCAGAAAAGAGCGGTTTAAACAATGCATTTTGGGAATCCATAAGTCTTTTACAGTAATTAAGTGGAAGAACTGGGAAAACAATTTCTTTAAATGCTTTATGTCCTGTTCATTTAGTTGAAGATTAACTAGAGAAATTAATATGTGCCAGAACCTGGAGGTTTTAGCCTTGTTAACTCAGTGGGCAAACAATTTGAAAGCTGGCATTTGTTTCGGGAGCATCAGGTGTTTTCAGCAATGCCAGGATTTTGCAAAAGTGCCATTTCTCAAGAAGTAGCATTTTTTTTTATAACAGTAGTATTTATTTTAAAATCCTCTCAAAATCTGAAATTATAGAAACATTGAAGAATCACAGAGTGGTTTGGGTTGGAATGGACCTTGAAGATCATTTCATTCTAACCCCCCAGCAGGGACACCTTCCACTAGACCAGGTTGCTCCAAATCCTATCCAACCTGGCCTTGAACACTTCCAAGGATGGGGCATCCTCTACCACTGCCTCAGCACCCTCACAGTAAAAATCTACAAAGCTGAAAATCTACCAATGGAAATAAGGATTAAAACCATGGCCTAGTCCATGGTGGCCTTGCTGTTCAAAATTCTTGCTTTCATTAAAAAAAAAAAACTAGCAAGCAAATATGAAAACATGGTCTTAGCTTTTCTTTCTTATATTTTCTTTTTTTTTTTTTTTTTTAACTTGTACAGTTTTACAAACAAAATCTATGGAGGAGAGTTTGTCTCACTCCTTTTTCCCTACCAGATGCTTCCCATCGTTCTTTTGAGGAGAGGTAGGACATCAAAGAGATAATGCACTTTGGATCTCTCAGAGCACTATCTCTTCTGTCAGCCTCTCAAGAGAAGAGGGGAAAACACTATATATACTCTTAATATATTACGTGAAAAGTGAGACTTACCACACAAAGACAATTTCTTTCCTAAGAAGAGACTTCTAATGCAACGGTGTAAAAACCTGGAGGGCTTACACACTGAGAAGTGCATCAGAAGATAGCAATCTTCTTCATTAGGACCAAACATTCAGAACAATACCAATTTGTTGGGATCATCAGCTGACTGCAGACAGAAAAGGAAAATCCAAACCCAAAGCCTCACTGTGACCCTCACATTGTGAAACAGACAAAATGGGGAGTCTTCCAGATACAGAATACATAAACAGGCCAAATGTCATCAAAACAAGAGAAATTAATGACAGGCAATCACCAACCATGCTGGGATTGAATCCATCACTATTTCTGCCTTCCACTACCCTTGCCATGACTTCAATTTGTGATGTATCAAAAGCAAAAGCCAGTGCTCCAGCAAAGGTTTGTGGTTCTTTTTTTTTCTTTGCAGCATCAATCAATCTGTTAAAAGAGCACTTAATTCAGCCTGCACAAGGCTTTGAACTCCTAATCAGGTAAGTATGTAGGCTATCTAGCATGTGGCTTTGAACAAAAGGGCAGGATCTCACACCCTGTCACACTTATCTAGAAAAATGAGAAGAGAGTCAAGTAGCGATGCTGAATTAAACACTAAATCTTTTAAAATAAATAACTTAATGGATGTTAATAATTATGTTATCTCAGTAAAATGCATGAAAATTTTCTATTAGTCTTTCTTGAAGGCCATACTGATGGATTGTATTTATTATAGATAGCATAACTCCTGTTTTGGATTACCAGTAGCAAACATTTTGTATATCAACCAGACTTCTTCCTGATGTACCCCTACAAAAATGCTAAAAAATGTAGACCAGCACAAGCAACTAATAATAATAGCATAATTATTACAGGAATATCAAAAACAATACAGTTGTGCATTGGTTCCTATCTGTTGGTAAACCAACAACTCCACAGGAAAAATCTCAGCTTGAAACATTTAAATTAGATAATCTCTCTTATTTCCTAAACACCCTATCATTTGGTCCTGTGACACTTTTAAATATTTATTACAAACTAAATTATCTGAGTGCCCAGCACAGTCTGCACAGATAAACATTACTTTCTGCCTCTCTGTTATGACTTCATCTCCTCCTGTCTCTTCCTGACGTGTTTATAGCTATTGTGTTTTTCTTTTCCCGCATCAGGAGAGCACTGAACAGGGAGCTGATATTGCTGAGATAGATGTGCATGCTTAACTGTATGCCTGTGAATCACCCCAGTGAGCCCAAGCTTCGGGCTTATTTTGGATATGTCATGTATGATATTTTAGTATTAACTCCATAACAAGAGGACTTAAAATTTGTGGCATCTCTCCTACCAGCACAACAGTTGGTACCAAGTACTTCATTACAAAGACTTTTGTAAATGAAAATCCAAGCATTTACCTATTTCTGTATTGTTTAACTGTGATTTTGGCTTTTTCCAGACAAAGGAAGAAACAGTTTCATGAAATGTCCTCTTGGGACGGGATATTTCAAAATGCAATTTCTAATCTGTACCTTTATTCTCACTCAGCTCAATGTCTTCTGACGATAGGCTGGCTACAGCTGAAGGTTCTGTTTCACCTGTAAGAACAAAGGAAATGAAAGAGAAGCTATTTATTAAATAGAAAACTGATGAACAACTTTACTGAAAAAAAAAAGTGTTATGCCTTATTGAGACAAGATATTGGACCTGAATTTCATTTACTGGACTTCCATCCATTCCCTGGCTATTACTGGTCTGATCATCTTCCCTAAGCAAGATGTAATCTAACATTCCAATACAGGCAGGTTAAATCTGTATTTCAATTTCTCATAACACAGAGAGAGGAACAGCTATTGGTTTCATGGGTATGCTGGTATTCTATTTGCTCTGAGATTTCTTTTTTTCATTTAATCCATATATTTTGAGAAAAAATAATTAAGTAATTTTTAAATTGAATCATGTCCATGAATCCTACTGGAATCCAAATTACTAGATGCAAATGCTTTCCTGAAAATCAAAGCTTTCATGAATCAGGCCTGAAATTAGAAAGTCCCTAAAAATCTGCAGCTTGGAGTTTTTTAATAGTAGAGCATGCAAGTAAAACTACTGTAGTTAATAGATACAACTGGTACCTGAACTAAAATCAACAGTAAAAGTGAAAACATTTTATTTTCTTGCTAATTTTTGTAGTTCTAAAAGTCTTCATAAACTTTTATTTTAATTTCTAGACTTTAATTTCTTTCAAAAGACTTGTTGATGATTCTGGGAAAATATTTTCCTTATATAGCCATCAGGTACTTTTAACTAGATTGAAAGAAGAGCTCAGAACCACCTGCCATGTTGTTTTTCCATGTGTTAACTGTGAAGCTCATTGATGACAGACTGGAGGCCAGACTTTAAAAAAACCCCACACAGTTTAAAATTTTCAGTCTTTTCAGACTGTTACTGTTTTCTCCACTACAATAGTTTTCTTTATAATATATACTTTTCTTTAGAATATCATGATATTTTTCACTATAATGAGAATATAAAAATCTTTATGTAGTGGATCAGGTAAAAATAGAGCATCAAATTTTTGTCCTATATTTTCTTTCACAATATCAAAGTATATGATTTGTCACACTCAGAAGAAGTTTATGGCTTCTGTTTAGATAATGCAAATAAGAACTTTAACATTTGGTGGAATTACTCCTAACAGTGGTCACTCGTAGTGTTTAGACATCTTCTAAGCATACAACTGTGTACCTTGGAAAATCAGGTCATTTTCTACTGCCAAGAAGGGGTGAAAAAGCAGCAACCTCAAAGTTCCTGGTGATGCTTTGTCTCCGCAGTGCACAGAGCAGAAAACAGCAGAGACTCACTAAATGGATGTAACCAACTTGGGCTAATTGTGGCCTTCTCTGTTCCTGTCACTATGTAAACCAGGAGGGAAAATTAATAAGCCAAATAATTTTTTCCTGCAACACCATCTGCCCATGGTCAAGGAGGTGACTACTGGGATATGAGTAGGCATGACATTATCTTTAGGCATGTACCTAAATCACGTCCCTAAAGTATGACATTTTCTGGATCTGGGACTTCAAATGTCTGGATCTTTTATTTGATACTCTTCATGAGAATAATGAAACATGAGTACCAATACAGGATCGCAAAAGAATGTATATCACGGCTCTGATAAACCAGCTCTGACAGATCATATTGCAACAAGTCATAACAAGCCGTTTTGGGAAAAGCACAATGCATTTCAAACACCTACAGCAAAGTAGTAGTTTCAAGAGGCAAATATTCCTTAATTCTCGTGGGAAAAAGAGTATTTTATTCAATCAAACTGAAATACTCACCCCATCAGAGTGACTATCACTGACAAGCACAGTGGGCATCTGCAGATGCTATAATCAGGTTTAACAGGAACCTCGGCAACTGGAGCCAGGAGCTCCAGGCAGTATTAGCTCTTAGGTGAGCTAGCAGTCAAGCAGTACTTGGTAAAGTTAAAAGCTCAAAATTGCTTGAAAAAAGATATGCCACAGTCTAGTCAGAGATTCAAAAGAGAATTTCAATTCACACAGAATAGCTCATTCTTCTTCCTGGTCCCCTGGGCCTGTTTAAAATACAACTAGCATGAAAGTGAAAAACCAGGGAAGGATATGTGGTTGCCCTCCAGCACATACAAAACACCACCATACCCTTATCTTGGGGAGGATAAAGTTTGCCGAGGTCCATGGGAATCTATTTTATTCTGTAATACTGTTTGCTTCTGGCTTCACCTTGCACTGCCTGCCCCACATTAGGAGGCAGAAGAGGTGACAAAAAGGACATGAAACAGAGAAGGACTCCAAGCATGTACAGGCAACATCAGATGTTAACACTCAGTTGCAGAACAGTTACTTGTGGAAGGCGGGGAGAAAAGCTGCCCTTCTACCTACACAGTGGCCAATGCACAGGATGAGAAGAAGACCCTCATTCAATGGACTTCTCATTACCACAATACAGGAAGCAAATCAGGTAAGTCAGGAATCCAGGCCTTCTAAATTTATCTGCTGTGTTTGCTGACTGCCTACCTTCAGCTCAAGAAATTCCAAAGAAAACCCTTTTACTCTCTCTGGTTTAAATATGTTTAAGGAACATTCTGCATTACAATGGGAAAAAAAATCCTAATCAAATGAGAAAAATTGTGTGCTATATGTAATACTACAGTTAAAGAAATACTTAAGAAATAAGGGAATAGACAGACATTTTGATTGCCACTTCATGTCTTTTGGTAACTAAGTCATTCTAGCTGTCTCTTGGAAGGAACAGAGTTGTGCAAACCATAAACAATCAGAAAACAGAACAGAAAAAAAGATCTCTTCTGAGCATGGAGTGACACTATATTCCAACATAACTGAACTAACTGTAATTTATAAGCGTGTCACCTGCAAAATCCACCACTTGTGAACTCTGGCATTCACTCACAGCATATGCAATATTTTTCTCTATGGATTTAAATCTTCATAACCATTGTGACTTGTGTAGACAATTTTTAAAACTTGAAAATACCCTTTAAAATATTCAGGAGTTAGTTGAATTTTCATCAGAAGGAACCTGCTGCTTGCTTCCTCCTTCCCCAAATTTCTTTCCCTCATTCCTATTTTATGCAGAGAGGAAAAAAAAGAAAAGTTATTCCTTGTGAGAGGATTAGCTAGATTAGTCACCTTAAAGGGAGAATGTAGAGCTGGCAAACTGGAGAGGGGTCTGCATTCCTGCACTGCAACACATTCATTCATAATGAATGAAGATTTGGTCTCTAATGGGAGAATTGCTCAAGACCTGAGCTAATCTGGTGAAAATTACAAACATTCCTCTTCAAAAGCACTGACTAAGGTTATTGTTCACCAAAGTGGATAAAACCTAAGACAGGCCTTTAAGGAGCTGGGCACAAACCTGCTTCTTGGCTCTGTGTCTTACTTTCATCGGTGTTTTCCTTATCCACTGTGCCATTACCACCTATTGAGAAAAACACATAAAAATTATTTATGCTATATCTTTTTATTGGTACCCAGAGCACTGCAATATTAATTGCAACCAGTTTAGCACAAACTGCTAATTTACAGCAAAGCACTGTGATAAAAAAGGAGAGATGTAAAGGTAAGCTGAAAAAACCTGCCAACAGGACCAGTTCCATTTAAACCAGTCATGTTTTTTATCTCAAGGTGAGGATTATAGATTTTATCTCAATAGGCTCACTGGAAATAACAATACCAAATAGAGGGATGTTTCCCTAAACACAGTCCACAATAAATGAAATTGTTGCTTGAACTTCTTTGTATTTTATAAAGAGGTTTTTTTTTCCTAGGGTTATTTTCCTCCTGTAGCATTTCAACAGGATTCTTGGGCTGTGTTTCTGACCTGTAGAATTTACTTCAATAGCTATGGAAGGTAAGAATCAATTGAATTGAATTTTAAAGCAAAAGCCACAATGTCACTTAACGTAAAGTATAAAAATGCATCACAAATGGCTGTAATGAAGACAGCACATCAAACCAAAGTAAGATTGCTAGGACTGAATGAATTTTTCCCTTTTTTACATTCACATTCATTCCCAATTTTCTTCACTACTTCACATTCATTATCCATTTTCTACCCTCCAGCTCCCTTTTGGAAGGCAGGCACCAAACAGCAAATAACCACTGAGAATGGGTAATTAGAAGTATATCAGGAACTCTCTATTTTCAGGGATGGAAAAGGCTCTTTTAGCTTCATAATAACATGATAGGCTGCAGAGCTTCATGCAGGATCAGATGCCACAGCCACACTCCCTGTTTTGCAGCACCACAAGAACAGCTGAGCACCAGCCTCAATGAAATATTTGAAAAGTTGACTGCTGAGCATATACATTGAGAGAAGGGAGATTCATTCCCAGGCCTGGAAATGTCTAGATAATGATACACATATTTTTCTTCTGTGATCTTTGCTGGCTGCTGGGTTTTCTGATTACAGCTTCTCTAAAAGAACACAGCTAAAGTTCCTTTAACACATGGAACCTGGTGGTGGGAATAGCAGTGGTCCAAATGTGATTAGGTGGATGGAAGGAAGACAGAGCACGTATTTTCCACGGGCAGATGTACATCTGGTGGCACACTGCACCCAGCTGACATTTAAAGGCTGAGGTATGATGCTTTCCCTCTTTCCAGCAGGCAGTTCTTCCTGGCATCCAGCAGATGGGACTAGTGGAGAATTATTTCCAAGGCTGGCCCTGCACAGAGCTGCTCTCAGGAGGAGAGGAGATGGAGCAGGAACTTGACACCCTTCACCTGAGAGAAGAGAGGTGGGCGGGGTGCGGCTGATGGCCATCACTGGGGACTTGGGCTTCCTGCCCTCCTGGTAACTCTTTGTATGAATTCTAACCTTAATGGATGACTTGCCATAGTGATTTCTTAGCACATTAGTGAGCTCTAACCTGTAAAAAACTGCATTATGCAGATGACCAAAATGGACTGACAAAAGCTGCAGGGTTTTTCTTTTCCTGAATTGAAATCAAAAGGTATTGTTTTCAAAGTCACCATTCTGTCCACACACAATAGGAGGACCATATGGAAAAAAAACCCAGAAAGTTAGCTAAACTTTCCTCTGCCCCACCCCTTTTCTCTTAAAACACGGGCCTGGTGCCATCAAGCTGTGCAGAAAGTAATTCATAAATAAAGACAATCCTATAACACAGCAGTGCAGCGGCACTGGAAAAATCTTTACCAATAGGTCAGACCAAAAGAGATTATTGCATCACTGTAAAATGAGCAGTGCCAAAGCTTCAAGGATTCAATTATGGTCAAGTGTAACATTTTTCACTCTATGCAGAAAGAACTTCATAACCAGAAAAAGCAGGTCAGGCATAAATGTAACTACTGATACATAAATGAAATTAATTCTAGCCATTACCTTACTGCATTCACAATTTAAAACCCAATTTCCAGATGATACTTGTTTCTACGTCCATTCTTATGACTATGAGCACAACTTATTTGACTCAAACCAGGTATTTCAAGGGTTCGTTCATATTTACTGCCAAGGAACTATATCTCTTGCTTAAGTCACTCAGAGAAAACTTAAACTACAAGAGAAAGTTTAAATGATCATCTGGTTCAGTAGATTATCAGGTAAATCACATTTTCTCAATTCTAAATGTATTATTTCACAGGACATTCACTGTTTAGAATTGGCCTCATAGAACCTAAATTACAGGATTCTCAACATGTTTTCACTTCATTTTGTTTCTTTAGGAAAAAAAAAAAGTAAAATACTTTAAGCAGAAACTTCACCTCTTGCACTCTGACCCAATCCAAAGACTGACTGGATCATGACATGAAAATTCATCTTGATCGGTGTACTGGCAGTAAGTGTTGTGCCTGGCAAGTGACTTTGGCAGAAATAGAGAAAAGAAAATGCTAAAAATTAAGACTGGACAAGTGATGCTCAAATAAATGACTTGCAGAAGGAATGGTTAAGCTCTGCTTGGCCTGGAGTATCTGTTTATCTTGTGAGAAAGGGAGGAAGCAGAGCATGAATACACTGACAAGAAAGCAAACTATAGAGTGGAGAAGTGACTAATCCCAAAGTCTTTGACAAACAGGTTTTTCCACTTTTAAAAAACCCTTCCAATGAGTCTCTTACAGAGTGTCTTTGACTGATTAAGAGTCTTTCTACATTTACTGCTCTTCAGTGGAACTGGGTGCAGAGCAAATGGAAAGGCTTTAAGGAGCACGTCCTCAAGGCAAAGAGCTGAAAATATATTTTACAAGAGTAGTGAGACAATTTTTCCATTATATTTTTATTCACCCCTGGCTCTCCTTTCCTCCAGGCAGAAAAGCCAGAGCCAGTACATTTTCCTTGAGTCTTCCCCACGATATTATTTATAATAAAAATGTCTTTTCCTCTGGATGGCTTCTACAGTATCTGCCATCCTTCTTTTCCCACTAATGCAGCAATCAGTGATTGTATTTCCTTTAGGTGAAAGCTGTCCTCACTATATTTGCTTTTCTATTACACTGGTAATTGAACAGCAATCTGTCACTCACTCCAAAGGAGATACAAAAAGTGGCAAATGACATGTCGTGTCATTTTAGGCCAGAAAATCTAAATGATTTTAAGCCCCATCACAAGACAAATGGGAACATCTGTTTCTTTCCCCTTGGCATGAGAGTCAGTTCTAAAAAACAGAAATTTGAGGATTACAGTAGTACTGTACAAACAAAATAAGCACATCAGACACTAAAATACCTTCTTCTGTCCATATATTCTGCTTTCTCTTGCCAAGTTGACTATTGCCTGATAGGTTCTTGCTGTCTTCTCTTGGCATTTCTTTGAGGTCATCAAGAAAATCCATTCCCCTTCCCCCTCCCCAAATGTTATATTTGGTAGAAAAGAGGCTATACAAGGATCAATCAGCATGCTCAGCAAGCTAGCAGAGTAAGTGACACTTCTAACTCCACCAGAAAAGAGGATTCTCCAGGAGTGCCTGCCCACTTTCTGTTATGGAGAGGTATTTAGCATGCTTAGTGAGGTGCCAGCTGCAGTGGCAGCCCCCACATGAAACAGATAATATGATAAATAATAAGCCAGCTGTCAGACAGGATAGGGCTGGGACAAGATCCTGATGAAAGGTCAGGGAACAAACCCTTGGAGCGAGTTTTAGTATTCTTCACATTTTCTCTGTAAGAGCCTGGAAACGTGGCTTCTTACATCTTCCACTGTTCTTGTGACAAACATGGCAAGTCAAAAATATTAATAGCCCGCTGGCCTTTTGGCTCTTCCCATATCAGAGCTGAGGAAGCGCTATGTCTGCTCGCACACCTACTCCCCTTCAGCAGCACCTTTCTTCACAAGCAGCTGGTGACATACATAGAGATGGGGCTAAAGTCAGTGCCCTAAAAACTGCTGCAAAAAGATATTTTTCAGAAGAAATCAGAATTGCAGATACTGTACATTTTTATTTCAAGGACAAAATTCTGCATAATCTGTACAAACTAGTCCATTTCTACCCCTCCAACACAGAATCACAGAATATCCTGATCTAGAAAGGATCCACAAGGATCATCTAGTCCAACTCATGAACACAGAGGCTATTAATAATAAAATTGTTTTTGCTACAGAGAAAACTTTATTTATATCATTCATAGAGTGTCAGTGTTCAGAATAAGGTTTCTCCAAACCTCCTCCTCCTCCTTCCTGGGGTAGAAATAAAAGTGACAAAGGGCCAATACCCGAGTCTTTCATCTTAATCTGTGCAAGTGCCACATCCTGGGACACCAGGTTGGATCCTGTTGCACCTCTGAATGGCTCTACCATGCAAGTTCAGGAGCATCCTCTGCTTTTCTGCATGGCCAGTGACTTTGGCATCTCTCCACTGGTCTGACCTGTGCTTCTTTCTTGTAAAACAAATGCAAGTACAACCAAGATCTGTCAGATGAGGGACGCCAGTTTTGAACTGTCTTTTTACAGCACAGAAATACTGCCATGGTAATCATATTAATGACATTGTCATTAATGAATATGTCATTATTGTATAGCAGAGAAACTAATTAATGAGAAAGTGAAAAATATAGGCCTTGATCTGCATTCTGCACACAAGTAGATATGCTGGCTTCACTGAAACCCCTAAAATGTGAGAAGAAAGCACATGTACATCCATATAGACACTTGAGATCATACAGCCTGCAACCATTTTCAAACTATTCCAGTGGTAAAATAATATCAGACATAAACCAAGAAGCACATAGACACAAAGGCCATTATTGCAGAACTACAAACACATTAAAGTGAATCATTAATGTGGTGGCCTGAGGTTGCTGAACATTTTCAGTTTTCATTTTAATTTCTTTTAATTAAATTATGATTTAGGTCAGTTTTAATCATTACTTGTATATAACCCCTTTGGGGTAAATTTTAAGAAGGGTTAGTAACGAGTTATCTGCAGTAATTGTTTAATGGAGTTATGAGACTCTTCCCTCTGTGCTGCTTCAAGAAATTACCATGCTGCAGATGCAGCCCTGAACATGCTACTGTGAATGCACCCAGTCCAGTGAAGCTGTCAGTCTAATAAATAATAGTGTTTCATTTCCATGCAGCATTTTGTCCAGGAGTGTGGGAAGAGAATGAGAAAACTGCAGCTTGAGTGGCTTATCTCAGAGGTTAAAAATAAAACTGTTGTATTTAATGTATTTAATGTCCTGAGAAATACAAGAGTCTTGGCTAAAGCCTGGTGAAGTCACCATGCATGTCCCCCTTGCTTCACTCTTCTGTGGGTCAGAGGACAACTAACTCAGTTTTATTATAACCCCCCTAGTTAGGGAAGAACCAGGGGATAACAGCTACAGCATAAAATTAACTCCTGGGAATACAAGAGCATGCTGGTTTTTCTCAACTCACTGCTGGAAACATTGTGCTTACCTGGCTTTTCACTGGGTCTAACTCTCCATTGACTCAGATCGTGCAATAGAGGTGCTGGGCAAGGGACATGGAACGTTTCATTGCCAAAGATGCTGAGCATCGCTATTCCTGTGATGGTTCAAAACAAATAAAGGAAGACATCTCCTGGAAGCCTGAGCTGACCAACACAACCAGAGTATGGATGGATATCACACCCTAGATGTCACAGGCAGTCTGTACAGAGGACAAAGATAATATTGGCATTTTGATGCAAAAAAAAACCCCACACGGTGCTCACTTGGCTTTTCACTGGGTCTAACTCTCCATTGACTTAGACTGTGCAGTACAAGTGCTGCACAGTATTACCACTGTGCTTGTAGTGTCTAAAAAGGGACAGAAATTGCTCCTGTGAGTTGATGCAGAGTTCACAGCAGTATAAAGAAGCCCTGACTCCTGGCCCTACAGTTAGTCCTATCCAAAAGAAACAAAATGACCCCATGAGGGCAAGTGGAAAATAAACCCTCAAATTTTATCATTACTATATAAATTCACCCTTTGTTCATACTTCTACAGTGTGCCTGAAGTCTGAGTAACTATATACTACAAAGGACAGCCACATGGCTTCTTTTCCAAGCCACAGCCAAAATAAAGCTTGAGACCTATTTTGATTTTTCACAAAGAGAAGAAACAGGCAGAGAAGCCAAAGAGAAGACCACACTCATAAAAACCCTCACCAAATGCAAATAAAACTACTTAGCATCAGCATTTTGAAATGAAGGCCCCATCTCCTGCACTAGACCTGAGCAATCATGATGGTTTACTGTTATTCACATCATGCTTAAAAATGAGCAATGAATTCCTTGGAGAGATGTGCCCCCTGCAGGTGCCTAGGGGTGTGTCACTGGGTAGAATTCTCTGACAACACTGCATTAGTCACTGCAGTAACTTAGTCATTTGCACCTTAGCTCATCTCAGAAGGAAGACAATCTACTCTGAAGCATTCAGGGTGAAAACAGGAATTGCAAGTGTCTTTCTGGTGCTGTTACACAGACATACATTCGGTTGCTAAAAGAAACCCAAATGGGTAAATGGCCAACACAACAGGACTGCACATCACCTGTGGAGGCCAAAATGAGCTGTGTTTTCTGAGTTTTGCACAGCCATTGCATGGCAATTTAATGGAACAGCAGAAGCCACTTCACCGATGAAAAGAATCTTCTAAGAAATGTTTGCTCAGAGAGAAAATACAACTGAAAATACAGATAACATCCTTCTTTACCCCTGGCTAAGTGCAAGGTGATCACCTAATATTCTGAAAGCTGTAATCAGTCAGGACAGATGGTGGACTTCAAAACAGAAGCGAAAAGGGAAGCTATCAACCACAGAGGATGGGGGTTAATTGCCACTTTTTAAATATAAGCCATCTGCATTAAGGTGAAACGTCTCACAGATATGTTTGATACAATCCTTCCCAGGGAATTTCTTCTGTAGTACTTCATCTTCATTTAACATTTTATTAAAGGATTAGGTTTGCTGGTAAAAAGAAGACAGTCAATTGTAAGCTATCTTAATAAAAAGCAACACTTTTAAGGCTGAAAAAATGACTGTGTTTTTTGAAGTATAATTACGTGTCTCAATGTTCATTTTTAGAAGATTATGACTGGAGCAAAAATTTACTGAAGAATATGACTGCCCCATGGGATGCAAAGAATTACTGTAACTACAATTTATCAAGGGATAAAAGAACCCCTTGCTATAAACTGCAGAACATATTAAAACATATTAAGAAGTCAAATCTAGATAATATTAATTAATACCTTAAAGAGACAGACAATCAGGCCTGCACAGTGTTAGAAGACCCTTAGAAGAGATGCTCAGAACATCTCTGTGTACTGGCAAGAAAGAGCCATGTGTGTGCATCCCACCAGCTTCAGAGAGGATTGAGCCCACCTTGGAGGGAAGTAGCACAAGCCAAGTGCCATGGACTATGGTGCGTGCATACACTTCCCTCTCCATGAAGCCAGAGAGTGAGCAGCACAGTGGCAAAATTCATAGCAAATAAAGGAGAAGCAAAAAGGGGAAGCCTTATGTTAATCTCACAATTAGAAGATTAAGCCATAAATGGAGGTTTATTTCCTGGTCCCAAGACTATGCACTTTTTGCCATTTCACAAAAGCTTTTTTGGGAGAAGGGATGAGGAACCAGGGTGTCTCCCTCTTGGTGAGAATCAAACTGAATGGCCACGACCTGCTAGACCACTGAGTTGTCAAGATTAAGATGCAGTTTTATTTTGCCTCATTTCTGCTGACATCACCAGACTGACATCTCTCATGGACAGAACATCCACCAAGTCAGGCAGGTGCCAGCTGGTGAGCCTGGATTTTTGACGTAACACTCAGAAGTGTGATGTTACTTTTGAAAGCCAAGAGGACAAATTGTGGTGACCCCATCAGGCAAAGGAACCAACACTATCAACTCTGTTAAAGGTGATTTGTGTTCATTTTGAACTTTGTGGTTTGGCTTATTCATCAACCTGTTCTCCTTCCCACCAAGTGAATGGAAAACAGACAAAGTTCATCCTGGACAAATAACTCCAACAGACCCGCTTCTTCACAGGTGATCCTGGGAGACCAACAGCCTATCAATCTATCAGGAGGAATCTGGTCATTCATCTGGGGAGCAGCTTATGAGAGAAGCTGGAGTAAGACAACTTCCAGAGCTCCAGTTCTGTCTTCACATCCCTTGAAGGAGGGCAAGAAAATAGCTTTTGCTGCATGGATTGATTTTTTTTCTGATGGAGGAAGAGAAAAAGCAGGCATTTGTGCTGCTCTTACTAGGTGTGTTACTCATCTTTGATACAATATTGGTCTCACATAGACCATGGAGGGAATGGATGGGGAAGCTCTTTGGCAGGCTCTGCTTTATATCTGAGAAATCCTGTAAAGAAGGAAAGGGCAAACAGTTTTGCTTCTCCCTGTTGCACACACCGTGCTGTTCACTACATATGGGAGAACACATGGGGAGGTAGGTAAGAGACACAAGGAACATTTAAGATTTTGTTTTGTTAGGCTTTTGTATAAATG